>NC_136069.1:1443640671-1444035133 GCF_964261635.1 Lissotriton helveticus
TTCTCTATGGGATTTTTGAAAATTCTATGTCTAATAACTTTGGCGTTTGTGGACGGAATTGGCTGAAATTTTCAGGAAAATGGCACATTTTGTTTCTGAGCAGCCCTTGAAAATTTGGGGGGGGTTCGTCAAGGGGGGGCCGAGAAAAAAGGGGGGTCCCAAAACGTGTTTTTAACATTGAGTTTTCCATAGGGCGGTTGGCCTCACTTTTAGCCCGAACGGCTGAATGGATTTGCACGAAACTTGGCAAAATTGTAGGGACTGGTAGCCCGATGTGCCTTTTGTAGGTCTCAATATATGTGCTTCAGTGGATTTTGAGAAATTAACGTTCAAAAAAAGATATATATCTGTAACAGCGGACCGGGCAGCGCTCCAGTTCGCGTACTTTTCGCGCAACGGAGCTTTGTGAAGCAAAGCTGATTGGTTCTCCGGCGTCTGTAAACATTCCAAACAGTCCGTAGCGGCCGCCATCTTGTCTCTCGGTAGGATCGAGAGACAAGAGGAGGCCAAAGCGAAGGGGCAAATGACCATAAGGGGGCATAGTAGATCCTCGCTGACCCCCTAGGTTTGATGTGGAGGTTTTAAAAGGGCCACGCGGGGCAAAAAAAATAAATAATAATAATAATCGAACGGCTGAATGGATTTGCACGAAACTTGGTAAAATATTAGGGACTGGTAGCCCGATGTGCCTTTGCTAGGTCTCAATATATGTGCTCAAGTGGATTTTGAGAAATTAACGTTCAAAAAAAGATATATATCTGTAACAGCGCTCCGCTTCGCGTAACGGAGGTTTGCGAAGCTGATTGGTTCTCCGGCGTCTGTAAACATTGCAAACAGTCCGTAGCGGCCGCCATCTTGTCTCTCGGTAGGATCGAGAGACAAGAGGAGGCCAAAGCGAAGGGGCAAATGACCATAAGGGGGCATAGTAGATCCTCCTTGACCTCTTAGGTTTGATGTGGAGGTTTTAAAAGGGCCCCGCGAGGCAAAAAAAAATAAAATTATAATAATCGAACGGCTGAATGGATTTGCACGAAACTTGGCAAAATTGTAGGGACTGGTAGTCCGATGTGCCTTTGCTAGGTCTCAATATATGTGCTCCAGTGGATTTTGAGAAATTAACGTTAAAAAAAAGATATATATCTGTAACAGCGCTCCGCTTCGCGGAGATAAAATTATATCTGTATTACCTAGCTGTTGCTAACACCAGTTAGCGACGGCTAGTAGGAGATAGCGACCATCTTGGGCCCCACTTTGCATGTGAGTGATATTTATCACTAATGACATGCAAAGTGGGCATGCCAAGATGTTAGCGACTGGAAACAGTCGCTAACATCGCTATCTCCTATTATCAACTTTTGGAAATATTCGCGATAAGCGCGAATATCTCCAAAAGCTAGCACCTGCCCTGAGCAGTTCTAAGGCATGTTATCCAATGGGAGGTGGATAACATGGCTAAGAGCATTAGCTCGGTAATGCATGAATATCGCTGAGTTTTCAGCGATATTAATGCATTGCGGTCGTTTTTTATCGTATTTGCGATAAACCTTGATAATAGCAAGGTTTATCTGCGATAATTTCTGACGATGCTTAGCGGTAAAAAAATCGTTGCTAAGCATCGTTAGGGATAAATATCGCTTAACTTTGGTAATATGCCCCAACGTCTGTTAACGTTCGATTCGAAGGAAATCAGGAAGTGTTGAAAAACATTGTCTGCGCCATCTTGCCTTTTTTCAAATGCCACACTTTTGTCGTGCACGGCAGTCATTTTAGATGCCTTGACCAGACCCACTCTGTGCACGCTGTCGATCCTTAGCATGACTCCCCACCCTCGCAAGCATCTCCCCCAGGCAGTGGTCACCCCCGCTCTCTGTCTTATGCATGGGTAATAAACCACCCCCCATCTGCGCTGCTCTTCCCTGAGAATCACACCCTGTGCCCGCCCGACACCTCCCTTTCGCCCTATTCACTACCGCACCCTCTGACACTCCTTTTCCTCTGTGTCCGATTGTCCAGGCCGGTCCTAGGGTATCAGCTAGCCCTGCAGATGTAGTTTATGGCCCCAGCTGTAAAGAATCACCCCTCTTCAAAGGAGTTATAGTAGATCAAGGCCCACACTCGATGAGATCCGTCACAGCAGACGCGTTCCTATTATCTGAAAACCATCCTGTATTGTGATTGGGGAGGGGACCGAGCCTGAAGCGGAAGATTCCAGGGATGACTTTTTGGAAAAACAAAGTTTTTACAATTATGTGTCACATTAAAAATATATAGCACTCCAACAAAGTAGTAAGATTATAAAACTTTAATAACTTATAAATATATACAAGAAAACAAAAACAGTAATAACATATAAACATTTTTAGGGAAAACAACGAAGTAGCGGTCGGCTGTGCGAATAGTCCCAACGCAGCACAACGTCCAGATTTCTGGCGTGGGGCGTCGCGGGGGGTGGGTCATCAGTAGCAAACTGTTGTGCGAATAGTTCCAAGGCAGCAGAACGATGGCACCAAGGTGATGTCCAGTAAGTTGCCGCACTGGTTTTGGTATCCTACAATGCTGCTCCGAATAACGGCGTGGGGCGCCCCGGGGGAGGCGGCGTGAACGGGCCTCTCCAGGTGGAGTGTCATCTGTTGTAGTGGGGCTCCCCTTTACCGTTTCAGTTGCCATTCCGTCCGTTTTTGGTCCACTGTGTCAAAAGCCGCAATTCAGCTGAGTTGCGCCCACTCTTGCGGTGCAGCGATAGGCGGCTGTCACAGGACTCTCAAAATGGCGGCAGGCTCTTTCCTTTTTGGGCCTGGTCCACTGAAATGGCCCTGGGACACCTTGGAAATCGGACGCTTGTCTGCTAGGTCTTGGACCCCATTCTCGAAAGCGTCCCCTCCGCCTTGAGGATTTATCAAAAGTTTTGGGGGCCCCCGACTCCTGTAGGCTTCTGGTGGGGAGCGGTTGCCATGATTGCTCGCGGAATGACCACGACGGAGCTACGAGATGGTGGTGCTCTCATGCTGAAGCCAGCTTCAGTCTGAAACATCCAGAAACAAGGTGGGGCTTTCATCGTTTGGGAAAAAAAAAAGTTTTCATCCAATGAAAAGTGTTGTTTTTAGGTCATATGATCAAGCCTTCCATCATTAGGAAACCAAAAGTAAAATGAACCAATGAAAAGTTTTATAAACAAGTCACATGACCTGTTATGCGGCATAGGGTATAAAATGCGGAGAAAATACGTTGGCATGTGAGGCGGCGTCAGCAGCGGACCGATGTGCGAATAGGCCGAAGGCAATACAACGCGCCAAGATCCGGATGGCACCGAGGTGGTGTCCAGCAAGTTGCAGCACTGGTGTGGCCATCCTACAATGCTGAAAGTCGGCGTGGGGCGCCCCGTTGGCCTGTGAGTTTGCGTCAGTAGCGGACCGATGTGCGAATAGGCCGAAGGCAGCACAACGCGCCAAGATCCGGATGGCACCGAGGTGGTGTCTAGTAAGTTGCCGCACTGGTGTGGCCATCCTACAATGTTGAAAGTCGGCGTGGGGCGCCCCGTTGGCCTGTGAGATGGCGGCAGTAGCGGACCGATGTGCGAATGGGGCCAAAGGCAGCTCAACAATATTTTCGGAATAGAAGACACCACAAGGCGCTGAGATGCCAAGATCCGGATGGCACCGAGGTGGTGTCTAGCAAGTTGTGGCACTGGTGTGGCCATCCTACAATGGTAAAAGTCGGCGTGGGGCGCCCTGTTGGCCTGTGAGATGGTGTCAGTAGCGGACTGATGTGCGAATGGGGCCAAAGGCAGCGCAACAATATTTTCTGACTGACACCACAAGGCGCTGAGATGCCAAGATCCGGATGGCACCGAGGTGATGTCTAAGTTGCGGACCGATGTGCGAATGGGGTCAAAGGCAGCGCAACAATATTTTCTGTATGGAAGATACCACTAGGCGTTGAGATGCCAAGATCCGGATGGCACCGAGGTGATGTCTAGCAAATTGCTGTACTGGTGTGGTCATCCTACAATGCTGAAAGTCGGCGTGGGGCGCCCCATTAGCCTGTGAGATGGCGTCAGTAGCGGACCGATGTGCGAATAGGCCGAAGGCAGCACAACGCGCCAAGATCCGGATGTCACCGTGGTGGTTTCATAGTTGAGAGGCACTTCATCTGCAGTGGGGCGCCGAGATCCGGATGGCACCGAGGTGATGTCTAGCAAGTTGCTGTACTGGTGTGGTCATCCTACAATGCTGAAAGTCGGCGTGGGGTGCCCCATTAGCCTGTGAGATGGCGTCAGTAGCGGACCGATGTGCGAATGGGGCCAAAGGCAGCGCAACAATATTTTCTGAAGAGAAGACACCAAAAGGCGCTGAGATTCCAAGATCCGGATGGCACCGAGGTGGTGTCTAGCAAGCTATGCAGTTGAGTTGTGTGCGCACTTGCGGCGAATAGGTCGAAGGCAGCATAACAATGTTTTCTGAATAGAAGACACCACAAGGCGTTGAGATTCGGTTACCACCGAGGTGATGTCTAGCAAGTTGCCGCACTGGTGTGGCCATCCTACAATACTGCTCCGAATAACGGCGTGGGGTGCCCGAAGGGGGGGGGGGGAGGCGGCGTGAACGGGCCTTCCTAGGTGGAGGCTCGTCTGCTGTAGTGGGGCGCCCCTTTACCGTTTCAGTTGCCATTCAGCTGAGTTTCGGCTGCTCTTGATGCTACAGCGACAGGCGGCTGCAACAGGACTCTCAAAATGGCGGCCTGTTCTTTGGATTTGGGCCTGGTCCACTAAAATGGCCCTGGGACACCTTAGAACTCGGACGCTCGATTTTTTTTTTCCTTTCCTGTACATGCAAAAAAAGGTAAATGCCCGGTACGTTACACGCTTCATCTGCCACGATGAACTCTCCAGAGGAACCGAAAAAAAATATAGTTATGGTAACTATACCATGCATCGTCATATGGAGAGGTGGCACCAATTAATTATAGTGCTGCATAAAAGAGAGATTTGGAGGAGAACCCCTGACCTGCTAGTACATTCATCAAAGAAGTGGCACTGACAGCATCAGAGGCAAGGGAAACGGTCCCAAATATTTAGAAGAACTTTGGAAAGATTAAAATGACATGTTTAGATTGTGGCAAATTAATTTCATGTGGACAGATGAGTGTTACTCTAATAAATACAGCATATGAACATCATCATAGTCGATGGTTGGTAGAGACATTTTGACTATATCCTGGACCTGCCCGTCCTCGCCCAAAATGGCGCCGGAATAAATGGGACTCGTAACTCCTTGTTGTGTACTGGTTGCAGAACCTTGAAATCACGAGATACGTATGCAGTTTTGAAGCACATGGCGGGCGGGGACGAGAATTGATTGAATATTTCGACATCCCTATTGATATTAAGTTCTGATGTGTTATTGATTACTGTACTATTGAAAGTTCGAATTAACGTCACCCATGGTACTTGCCCGCAAATGTATATCTAGATAATTTTATTGTAACTGGCCATGTCGTATTTTAATTATAAAATGTACGTCCACCGATTCCGTAACTGTTAGACACCTTAGTTCTTGCAACCTAATGGCCCGCCCGTTACGTTCCTCTACAGTGTAAATGTCTACTCATCATATACGATTACAGTTTGCTCCGTGGCCGGCCCACGTGGTTATAGGCTCGTATTTGTATAATGAAATTTTCACAATAAAGGTTTTTAAAAGAAAACATGGTAGTAGTATATACATTGGTAAAGTTTTTAATAATAGTCACTGTTTTAGAATCAGTAAAAGGCAAGTGAAATAAAGCAGACCAATTACATGAAGGGTAAAAGGTATAATTCGAAGGAACGCAGTAAAGATAAATGGTCAAGGGCTGTTGTGTTTTCTACTCCTGCAACATAAAGTGATCGATAAGAATCTCATATTCAGGCGTATCGGCGACTAAGACAGCAGGTCGACCCTCTTTTGCTCAACGGCTCCGTCATGGGACGAAGAAACGCTCTTTTTCTCGAAAAAAGAATATATTTTACTTGCAGGACAGTTGTAAATTTTCCGGGAAAGTACATTAGCCTGGAACATTATAACATATATTTAAGAAAAAATAATGTTCGGAAGTAATAAAAAGCGTAATTTTTAGGTCATATGACCAAGCCTTTCATCATTAGAATAAGAAAAGTAAAATGAACCAATGAAAAGTTTTATTAACAAGTCACATGACTTGTTATGCTTACGTTACGCGCTGCGCGCCCCGGATGACTTCCGGATGCGCTAACGCGGCGCGTCATATGACGCATTACGCGACAACGCAGGTCCAGAATATAGTCAAAATGTCTCCACCAACCAGCGGTTGGAACGCAACCCCTTTCAGCAGGCTAAATAGTTCTGTTAAATGACAACAGAAGGGACAGGCAACAAGAACCATCAGTCAAAGAGGGGAGGGCTAGTTCTTCTCTACCGGGTTACATTGGGGCGCTACCGGAACTGATCGAATTGGTAGTCTACAGTGTTTCTGGATATTCAGACTGAAGCTGGGGTTAGCATGAGAGCAGCACCATTTCGTAGCTCCGTCGTGGCCATTCCGCAACCAATCATGGCAGCCGCTCTTTATCGTTATTTTGGGCGGGGTGGGTGGCGGAGCCAAGCTGTTTTGCAGCCATCATTGTGTGGAGTTCAGTTCATCTCACTAGTTTTGTATTTGTCATGAGGGGTTGTTCCTAATGTTTCTATTTTAGCGAGGTCAAAAAGAGATCCCATTAGTGGCCTACTGATTTTGCTCGATTCCTTTTCTTTTTTTTTACACGATTTTTCGTTATCTGCGAAGACTAAACAGAGTATTGCGACTCTGTGTTTGTTTGTAAATAGAGAATGAACCAAAGAGAACCAATTCTAAAACAGTAAATACTTGGATAACAATCAATTAAATGGAGAGAGAAGCAGGCACGACGTATTACAACGGGGGCAAAGGCCTGCGTTAACTACCCTTCACTATGTGCAAAGAGAGAGTACTCCTAATAGAAATGAGGGGGGGGGCACCATTCAAAGCAGATCAGTGTGCATAAACACGAAAATGTTTTCACTTACCACGTACTTGACATTCGACAGCTTATGATATTTGCTATTAAAAAAACATTGAAATTCACTGAAAAAACCATAGGTTATAGACCATATATAGTTAGGAATTAGCATTTACAAAACCTTGAAAATTCACTGAAAAAACCATAGGTTATAGACCATATATAGTTAGGAATTAGCATTTAAAAAACCTTATTTTACTCACACAAAACCATTGAAATTCCATATATAGTTAGTTGCACTAACTATATATCGCGCACCCGCAATCCACTGCTGATCATGTCACATATTACATCATTCATGACATGGTCAGTGACATCACTGATGACATCACTGATGACATCTCAAATGACATCACTGATGACATCATCCAGTGACTGTGTGTTTCTGTAAAGTTTAAATATGTTTTACATATTGAAGAATGAGTAGATGTATAAGTGTCTGGACGAAGGATTTAGTAGGTGAATGACTGAATGTATGAGTGAGTGATTAAATGTGTCTCACTGAGTGCATGGGTTAGTGACTAAACTGTCTTAATTTGTGCATCATTATGTCTGTTGTTCTGTAAACTGCTGCATGTGTTGATCAGTAGCTATATGATTAACTATATGGGTTATTGATTGATTGTCCAAGTATTTGTATGGGAGACTGAGTGTGTGTGTGGCTGGCTGGGAGGTGTGTGACTCTGTGCAGATCAATGTGTACTTGTATCAATGATTGTATAAGAAAGTAAGTATGTGTTAGTATATGTTTGAAAATGTAAGGTGCTCTATGTTTAACTGTATAGACAAGAAAATGGAAGTGTGATTGATTCTTTACAGGACTGACTAGGTGTGTGAGTAACTCCATGGATGAGTGGCAGAGTGTGAGTGTCTGTATAGGTGTATGAGTGCATATGATAGTGTTGTAAAGATGAGTGATTGTATGTATGAATGATTGTATGGGTGAATGAGTGAATGTGTGTGTAGACGTAGGAATCAGTGAGTACGTATGTAGTAACTAGTATTGGTGTGTCAATGGTTTCAAAAATTATACTCTGTATTTAACACTGGGTGAAACAGAGGTTATATTAAAATGTGAGGAGATGCATTGTATTGTCACATGAATGATATCATCAGTGATGTGGTCATTGATGTCAAATGAGATGTCATCAGTGATCTCATCAGTGATGTCATTTGAGATGTCATCAGTGATGTCATCAGTGATGTCACTGACCATGTCATGAATGATGTAATATGTGACATGATCAGCAGTGGATTGCGGGTGCGCGATATATAGTTAGTGCAACTAACTATATATGGAATTTCAATGGTTTTGTGTGAGTAAAATAAGGTTTTTTAAATGCTAATTCCTAACTATATATGGTCTATAACCTATGGTTTTTTCAGTGAATTTTCAAGGTTTTGTAAATGCTAATTCCTAACTATATATGGTCTATAACCTATGGTTTTTTCAGTGAATATATATATATATATATCTCAATGGTTGAGTGGGGTGGGGTGGTGTGTTAACCTTGCTGAAGCTACAGGCACACTTTCTGTCAGGGTGAACCACAAAAGTCAATAAATTAGCCTGTGTTTAAAGATCTGGGGGCATATTACCAACCAATAGAGATAATTTTTGTCTCTAACTTGTTTAGAGACAAAAATTATCGCCGCACATCGGCGATTTTTATCGCAGATAAACCTTGCTATTAGCAAGGTTTATCGCAAATGCGATAAAAAACGGCCGCTATGCATGAATATCGCTGAAAAGTCAGCGATATTCATGCATTATCGAGCAAATGCTCTTAGCCATGTTATCCACCTCACATTGGTTAACATGGCTAAGAACTGCTCAGGGCAGGTGTTAGCTTTTGGAGATATTCGAGCTTAGCGCGAATATCTCCAAAAGTTGGTAATAGGAGATAGCGATGTTAGCGACTGTTTCCAGTCGCAAACATCTTGGCACGCCCACTTTGCATGTCATTAGTGATAAATATCACTGACATGCAAAGCGGGGCCCAAGATGGTCGCTATCTCCTATTAGCTGTCGCTAACTGGTGTTAGCGACAGCTTGGTAATAGGGAGATAATTTTATCTCCGCTTTCTTGGCTTTTAAAGCCAAAAAAGCGGAGATAAACCCCCTTGATAACATGCCCCATGGTCTTGACACGAAAGCAGTCAGGCTTTACTTAGGAGCAATGTGTACAATATTTATGCAGCACTTTTTAGGAATTCAAAATCTCCAGCATGACAAAGCTGGAAGCTGTAGCTGATGAGAGTTTCATGAAGCCAGATAACCCTTCTGTGAAGCAGCGCTGAACAGGATTTGCTGCTGCTGAGTAGATCTTAGCAGGAGCTACAGTGAAGTTAGGCTGATGCACTTTGGGTGGATAGCTGAGCAGGTTGGGGCCCGTCTCCTATCAGTTCGCCAAGTAGTATTGAGGTCAAATTTGGAATTTGCACAATCCTTGCACCTTTTACACCACCATAATTCGTCCAGGAGTGAGAGGCACCACTTGATGTGGTTAGGAGTCACTCAGACTGGGTCCAGGTGCAGGTTCAAGATGGTCAGAACCTTTTCTGCCCCTAAGGCTCTGATAAGGAGGCCAGTCAACTAGACCGTGGAGTACACCCTGGTAGTCCTGAGTTCAAGCATTGGAACAGGGATTAAGCAGCAGGGCAGCTCGCTGAGGGTTAAGGGCAGGCTTCAGGCAGCAAAGCAGTCCTTCCAGGTGCAGCAAAACAGTCTTCTGAAGCACAACACACTACAGGAGCAGGTAGTCCTCTGAGATTCCTTCCACAGGTTCAGAAAGTGTACTCAAGAGTGGGTCTGAGGGCCCTATTTTTATAAGTGGTGCCCTCTTCGAAGTAGGAGAAGTTGCTAGAGAATTCCCTTTGAAGTGCTTGCAGTTTCCTGCCTCCCCTGCCCTGACTCCAGGCTTGCTGCATTAATAATAAAAAAATGGTGCCAAATCCTTTGATTGGAGGCAGGGCACCACCTAGTGAGATGCAAGTGCCACCCTCACTATCCTACCAGTGAGGGCTCTTCCAAGCACACCTAATACCTCAATTGTGTGGCAGTCTTGAATTTATATAACAAAGCCCAATTGCCTAATACCCCCAGTCATGTGACACAGCAACAGGTGGCACGCACCATATACTTAATGCAGAAAAATAACTTTCTAAAAGTGGCATTTTAAAAAATGTAACGTAAAATCCGACTTTACCACTACAGAGGATATTAAATGACAATTTTCCATACACAAACCTTTACCTCTTCCCAATAAAAAGTTAGCACTTTCCAAAAGTAATATGTCAATCCAATGTTATCCTGTGGGAGAAGAAGGCCTCATAGTAGGTAAAAACGAATTTAGGAGTTTTTCACTACCAGGACATGCAAACCCCAAAAGTACATGCCCCACATTTTAATTGCAATGCACACAGCCCTCTCCATCCCCAAACCCTGTGGGATCTGTGCAGTTTTTTCTGACATACTATGCAAGCATTGCCAGCAAGGACAAAAATCCCGTAAAAGTTGGTGAACTCATTGGAGAGTGTCGGACCTAATGCCCACACTGGGCTATGATCCCCACCACTATACCTCCACCAATATAAGCCAGATAATAAATGGGTGGCTAATATATCCATATCAATCTTACAAGGCACATCTCAAGCAGCAACAACATACATAAAGATCTATGCCACTACCCATATCCACTTTGTTTTTGGCAGGAGGAAGTTAAACCTGAGGTCAATGATTTAGTGGAAGATTTTCTAATGTCTCTTGTTCCTTACCCCACTTGTTGCATTATGTTTTTTGTGGCTATGCCATGATGATTGATGATTGTTAGGAAATCCCAGGCGCGCACATTCCAATCTTGCAAATCAAAGTGCAACCCATGTGCTCTGTGAGGGTGTGAACGAGAGTTACTTAGGATTCTGATTTTTATTGAAAACTCATTTCTCCACGAACCTATTTCTAGGAATAAAGACCCTCTTTATTCTTAGACCAATATTTGTGCATATTCCTTCCAACTTGGGATTTGTGATAAACGGCAATTTTGCCCTGTTTGTCTCATATTTTATTCAGTGGCTTCATTCTGCATTCAGACTGGTGGAAAAGATAACCCTCGTTTTTGGACGAGAGGGACAGAAGGTCAAAAACAGCACTACGAATATAAATTTATGCAGTGACGGCTCCTCAATGGCGGCATAGGCGCGTCGCCCCCCTGCTTTCTCACAGTGCGAGAAGGCAGAAACATAAAATGGCAGTGCTACTAGCACTGCGAGAAAGCTGAAGTGCCTGGAGTGCCCGGTTGTTAGACTGGCAGGTGGGCGGTCCTGCATGCAGCCTACATAGAGAAAATGGCCCGGCTGGGGCACTCTCTGCTGCGCCTTACAAATCACAACACTTCCATTGCAGCGTTGTGATTGGCTTAGGGGAGGGTAGGGAGGCTGCAGAGGCAAAACGCAGCCTGGAGCAGTGGCAGGCCGGAGCTGAGGTGGCGGTGTTGCTGATCCGGAGGTCGAGGAAAGTACGTTTTTTATTTTAATTACTGTCCGTCCGTCCCCGACCCCTCTCCCCCACCTTGCCTGCTGGCCGTGGCTGAACATACGCCTTCTTGACAGTGTACCTGCTTCCCAGGAAGAAATGTAAATGTGTGTACCAACTGCTCAATCTACAAATGTAAAGGATGCCAATTTCGGATGTGTGTTGTCTTTGGTTTTTATTTGTTACACCTGTCTGCATTCTTCTCTGCCTCTGTTCATGGGTGCCTGTATGTATATAGTTTCTGTTTGTGGGTCCTTGTTTTCGCCCGTGTAATTCGGCACAAACCGGGCACATGTATATTTAAATACAAAAATGAAAACTTAGCAGTTTAGGGCCTTCTGTCTTTCTGCAGGATTATGTAAAAGCCTGTCAACTGTCTCCCATAATAGACTGGGAAATTCAGCAACTTTAGGATTAGAAATGCATGCAGTGCGTAAATAGATTTTGTGTTTTTCTGCACAAATAGATTCAAATATGCCTGGCGTCTATTATGGAATAAGCAATAGGGCTGGACCGAGATTTGTAAAGTGTTCAGTCGAAGCGGACACTTTTGGGGTACATTTTGCCTAGACAGGTGGCTTGCTCCTAGACACCCAGATAAAGGAAGTTACGAGTGACAATTGAATAACTTTTCCTTGCTCTTACCAAACCATGCGGTGGATGGATGAGCAAATAGGGAGAGGCAGACACCAGCGGCGAGAAGCGGCAGAAGCATCATGTTGGCGCTGGCCAGAGCACTGTGAACTCTCTCTGCCTTCTCTCTCTTGGATGTCACATTCCTTCTTCCCTTTGGAAGGTGGAGTGCTGACAGGTGCACTATTTGTGGTAGGGGCCACAGGTGAGGTGAGACAGGTAAATGGACGCCCGTCTTCAAAGGGTGGCTGGGCTGGAAGCCGATTTTTGTCTGATTGTTGGAATCACTTGAAGGTACACGTTTATTCTTTTCCAGATGTATTGTAAGGGACCTACCAGCTATAATGTAAAGTGTGAGCTTTTAAAGATGGTTACCAAAAAACAGGGGGCCTCATTTATGATGCTGTGCGTCACTTTAACACCGCCGGTGCATCAATTTTTGTGACGCACCAGTGGCGTAAAAAATGCGCCTTGTTGCACCATATTTACAAAGTGACGCATCTAGGTAGATGCGTCACTTTGTAAACCCCTGCGCCACATTATACCTGCGCCAGGTATAATGTATGCAAGGGGGCGTTTTGACGCAAGAAAGGGTCATGGAAGTGACGCAGTGAAATCTATAAGATTTCACTGCGCCATTTCATGGCCGCTAATGCGTGAAAATCTTACGCCTGCTTCATGGCAGGCGTAAGACTGATGCAGGCACTAACAACATGGGACTTGCCCATGTGAAAGTACACATTGCTGGAGTTGCGTCACTTTTGTGACACACTCCAGCAATGCGTCACTTTTGCGCCTACAGACACGTCAGAAATACTGACTGTTTGAATTGGGGGTCCATACTTGGTAGGGCCACGGCCTCTGACCAACTAGGGACCCTCTCCTCTAGTCAAGGCAAGGTGGATGTACGTCAAAAGATAATCCCTGCTCACCCCCTTGGTAGCTTGGCAGAGCAGACAGGCTTATCTCCAGGGCAATGTGTAAAGTATTTGCACCAACACCTTCCGTAATTATAATGGAGACCACAAACGGACACCACACCGGTCTGATATAAAAATAATATTTTTATATATTGTTAGGCAGACTTAAAACGGACATAAACCAACATAAAATAGGCTTCTCTTGTGGAAAGTGTTCTTACACGGTAAAAGGAGTCTATTGCCAAAAACTTGGGCACCTCAGTATCCCCCACGATCAGTCTTTAATGGCCAGAGGACTGCCCCTCTCTTCAGGGGGATCCGGTGGTTAGATACACAGAAGAAGGCACTGCCCCGTGACCGGCCCTTCCCGGGGGCTACAGAGCTGGAGTTGACAACGGTAGAGTCCTCCCACCCGGTACTGCCCTTCACTCTGGTGCCAGTACGAGGGGGCAGGGAGGAGTTTGGCAGTAGAAGATTCCCTCGCCGGCTGACGTGGGCGAGGCACACACACCGGGCCTCCCTCTCCCCCCAGGTGGACGCGCTCGCACTCGTCCCACACTCGAGCGTTACCTGGGGGGGGGAAAGCTGCAGGCTGCTCGGCTCCCGGTGCCTCCGGGGGCCGGTATTCCTCCTCGCTCGTTGGGCAATCCACGCTCCTTCTCGGGGTGAGGCAGGAGCCGCCAGCCAATCCCTGCGCGGCTTGCCGGTGACGCGGCGGGCCGCCAGCCAATCCCTGCGCGGCTTTCCAGTGACGCGGCGGGCCGCCAGCCAACCACAGCGCGGCTTCAGGGAATCCCAGCCGTGAGGTCAGAGCCCGCTGTCCAATCCCAGCGCGGCGATTTGGGGCGAGCCTCCCCTCTTCTTCCCGGCTCCCGGTGCCTCGCAGATCTCGATGTTGGGGGCCCCGGGGGACGCCAGGTTTTCTCGGGCAGCGTCAGGGGCCCACGGCGCTCCTGTTTAGTGGCAGGAGGGCGGCCTCCTGAGCTCTGGCGATGCTGTCTGAAATTCGAGCTTGGGGAGAGAGGATACGAGCCCACGAGCTCCTGCAGCACCCTCTCTCTCTCGGCAATGCAAGTCACCAACAAGTCGTTCCCCCACACACAGCAAGGAGGGGGGGGAAGGCGATGACCACGGCAGAGTTTCTTTGTCCCTGGACTCTGGGGCCAGGAGGCTAACTCTTCTTCTAGCCCTTGGAGAGTTCTTCTTGGCAGGAGGGGGACCCAGCACACAGCACAGTCCCAACGGTCCCTCTTATGCAGGACAAGGCAAGACAGCAGGTCAGCTTCCAGACACACAGCAATGGCAGCACTGTTCCTGGGGTCTTCTTACGGTGTCCTCTTCAGCAGGGATTCTCATCTTCAGTCAGAAGTAGTCTGAGTCTAATGTACACAGGTCTTTCCTTTATACAGAAAATTGTCTTTGATGCCTTTGAGGTTTGTGTGATTTAAGCACGGGTCGCCCTTGTCCAGGCTCTGGCGGCAGGAGTCTCTCGGTCCTGGGGAATCTTTCTCTTTGAAGCAAGGAGGCAGCGACATCTGTCATCCAGCAGACAGGGGAGCCGGTATCGTAAGGGGCAGAGCACAGCCCAGCACCACTCCTCCCCCTAACCTTCGGGGGCAGCCAGCTATCATCCCACTGCTGGAGCGTTCCCAGACACTGTCACACTCCCTCTTACTCGCACACCCAGGCAGGCCCACAGGCAGACTGGACAAGGAATTAGCCACTTTCTAAAAGTGCTATTTTCAGACACAACATTTAAAAACCACCCATGCTAACAGATGTATTATGGATTTCTGAATCCAGAGAAACCAGGTTAGGATTTGCTATCTTGTTCCTGGGGGAAGATAGGCAGGCACCCATAGGCCCCCACCCCCCCTCATTCTGTCCTATGGGCAAGGTAGCCTTGCTACAGTGAAAAACGAATTTGGCAGTAATCCACTACTGCAGCATGTCCCTTACATCTGTACAGGCCCTACTAGGAGCACTTGCACTTTGGCACTGATCAGCAGTGGCAAAGTGCCCAAAGCATCTAAACCAGCAAAACGTAATCCAGCATAGAGTCAAAAACATAGGAGGTAGAGATTAGAAAGTCAGGGGAAACCACGCCAAGGATTCCAGGTCTAACATGTGTCCCCTCCAGCTGAAAGTGAGGGGAACTACCCAACCCCTTGGGAGTTCTCATCGCTAAGGCGGAAAAATCTGGACATTGTTCTGTGCCAGGGCGGTGTTCCACCGTCAAGTCCATTCCCTGTAGGGAGATTGACCACCTCAACAGTTTTGGGTTTTCTCCCCTCATCTGCATTAACCATCTGAGGGGCCTGTGGTCTGTCTGAACCCGGAAGTGAGTCCCAAATAGATAGGGCCTTAGCTTCTTCAGTGCCCAGACCACGGCAAAAGCTTCCCTTTCAATTGCACTCCACTTCTGTTCCCGGGGGAGTAGACTCCTACTAATGAAGACTACAGGTTGGTCCCAACCCTCTTCATTCAACTTGGAGAGCACTGCTCCCACCCCATGCTCTGAGGCATCTGTCTGCACCACAAATTCCTTGGAGAAATCAGGGACTCTGAGCACGGGCGCGGTGCACATGGCAGCTTTCAGGGTTTCAAATGCTGTTTGACAGGCATCAGTCCAGATCACCTTTTTGGGCTGTTTGTTGGAAGTCAGCCCTGTCAAGGGGGCCACAATGGTGCCATACCCTTTGACAAACCTCCGGTAATACCCGGTGAGTCCCAAGAAGGCTCTCACCTCTGTCTGGGTCTTGGGGGGCTCCCATACAGAATGGTATCAATCTTTGCCTGTAGGGGCGCCACCTGGCCGCTCCCTACCTGGTGTCCCAAGTACACCACAGATCCCTGCCCTATCTGGCACTTACTGGCCTTGATAGTGAGGCCTGCATTCTGCAGAGCTTTCAACACTTCCCAGAGGTGTTGTAGGTGTTCCTCCCAAAGGGAGCTGAACACAGCAATGTCATCCAGGTACGCGGCGCTGAATTGCTCCAGTCCGGACAATACCCGGTTGACCAGTCGCTGAAAGGTGGCAGGGGCGTTTTTCAAACCAAAGGGCATGACTCTGAACTGGAAGTGTCCCTCTGGGGTTGAAAACGCCGACCTCTCCTTTGCCCCCTCAGTTAAGGCAATCTGCCAGTACCCAGAAGTCAAATCAAATGTACTGAGATACTTGGCAGCCCCCAGCCGATCCACAAGCTCATCAGCTTGGGGGATGGGGTGTGCGTCAGTCTTGGTGACCGCTTTGAGCCCGCGGTAGTCCACACAAAACCTGAGTTCTGGAGTGGCACCGGGCGCAGCAGCCTTTGGTACTAAGACCACCGGACTAGCCCACGGGCTGCTGGATGGCTCAATCACCCCCAGCGCCAACATCTTGGAAACCTCTTCCTTGATGCTGATCCTGACTTTGTCAGCGACCCTGTAAAATTTCTGTTTCACAGGGGGGCTATCTCCAGTGTCCACATCATGGACGCACCAATTGGTGACTCCTGGGGTCAGGGAAAACAGGGATGCAAACTGACCCAACACATGGCGACAGTCTCTCTGCTGCTCTGGGGTCAGGGTGGGGGAGAGAACCACTCCCTCCACTGACCCATCCTGTTCCTTGGCTGCCAGAAGGTCAGGAAGCGGATCACTCTCCTCCTCCATCCCATCATCTGTAGCAAGGAGCATTGTGACATCCGACCTCTCAAAGTGTGGTTTGAGGCGGTTCACATGCAGGACCCTCAAAGGGTTCCGGGGAGACTGAAAGTTAACCAGGTAGGTTACATCGCTCTTGCGCTCCACCACCTCATACGGCCCAGACTACTTATCTTGGAGCGCACAAGGCTCCACTGGCGCCATCACCCACACCTTCTGCCCAGGTTGAAATTCGATCAGAGTGGCATTCTGGTCATACCATCTTTTCATTTCCTCCTGGCTGGCTTCTAGGTTCGCCTGAGCGAGTTTCCTGAAGCGTTGAGTCTGGTTGCGGAAGGCCAGCACATAGCTGAACACATCCTGAGGGGTCTTACCATGGGATTTCTCCCAACCCTCCTTCACCAGACTCAGAGGTCCTCTCACAGGGTGACCGTACAGAAGCTCGAAGGGACTGAACCCTAAAGACTTCTGGGGCACCTCTCTGTAGGCAAACAACAGGCAGGGTAGGAAGACGTCCCACTTCCGCCTTATGGGATCTGTGAGGCCCATTATCATGCCTTTGAGGGTCCGGTTGAATCTCTCCACCAGACCATTCCCTTGAGGGTGGTAAGGGGTGGTGAACTTATAAGTCACCCCACACTCCCCCCACAACGACTTCATGTACTTAGAGATGAAGTTGGTCCCCCTGTCGGATACCACCTCCCTGGGAAATCCCACCCGGGAGAAGATCCCCATCAATGCACGGCCCACCACAGGGGCTGTGATTGTCCGGAGAGGGACAACTTCCGGGTACCGGGTGGCATGGTCCACCAAGACCAGGATGAACCTGTTGCCTAGGGCTGTCTTGGGTTCAGGAGGACCCACAATGTCTATGCCCACCCGCTCAAAAGGGGTGCTAACCACGGGAAAGGGTTGGAGGGGTGCCTTGCACCTTCCTCCACTCTTGCCACTGGCCTGGCAAGTCTGACAAGTCCTACAAAAAGTTCCCACATGCTTCTTCATCTGGGGCCAGTAAAAGTGGGTGACAAGCCGTTGAAAGGTCTTGTCCTGCCCTAGATGCCCTGCGAGAGGCACGTCATGAGCCAGACCCAGTAAGAAGGTCCTGAAGCGCTCGGGACACCACCAGCACACGGGCTGCACCGGGCTCAATGACCTTAGGCTCGCTATACAACAATCCATCTTCCCAGTAAATGAGATGGTGTTTGGACTCTCCACCTGCTGCCTGGTCTGCAGCCTGTTGCCGCATACCAAGAAGAGAAGGGCACTCTTTCTGCGCATTGCAGAAATCCTCCCTGGAGGGACCCCCTTCCTGCTGCCAATGGGTCAGCTCAGGCAAGTCCCCCAGTTCGGCTACCTGTTCCCCTGTAGGTACCAGAGCATCCCCCTCCGGGTCTGCTTCCTCCTGGACCGTGGGAACGGCCGGGGCTGGTTTCCCACGCCCCCTGCCCTTCCTCCTCTGGGCAGGTACCTGGGCCACTGTTTCAGGCTCCAGGTCTGCTTGACCACCCTTCCTGGCGGCCATGGACCGAGTGGTCGCACAGGCCCACTCAGGCCAACCCAACATCTCCAGATGCACCTGGCGTTCCACCTCCCTCCAGGGAGAACTCTCCAGGTCATTACCTAGCAGACAGTCTACCGGCATGGAAGGCCTCACAACAACTCTCAAGGGACCTGAGACCCCCCCCCCACTCGAAGGGAACTTGCGCCACTTTGCAGCGGCGCACAGAGTTGCCAGTTGACACTACCGGGTGTAACACATCTGGGATAACCTGCTCCTCAGAGACCCACTGACACCTGACAGATGTCACACTGGCTCCCGTATCTCTGAGAGCCTCCACCCTCCTCCCGTTGATGGTCACCCAGAGCCTGTACTTTTTAGTGTTTTCAGGCAGGTAGGTTTCCTGGACCATCTCTTGGTCTCCTAAAGAGACCAGGGTCATCACTGCCAGCTCCTCCTCCCCACTAGGTAATAACTCCTCCCCCAAGGTTACACTCACCAAACCCGGTTTGGGAGCCACAGGGGATGCTGGGGACTTCTTGGGGCACCTAAGGGCAATGTGACCATTCCCATTGCAGTTGTAACACCTAATGGGACCTTGAAAGGTACGCCCACCCTTAGAGGGTGGTGGTACCTGAGACTGGGGGGCCGAGGACTCCTTTCCAACCGAACTGTTTTGGGGCCCTTTAGGGAACTCTTTCTTGTTACCTGTGTCCCCCCACTCTTCTGCTGGGGCCCCTGTCCAACTTTGGCTGTGGTACCCACGATCCCCTTGTGGACCCTGATGCTGGTCCAGCGGTCCGCCTCCTTAGCAAGCTCCCTGGGATCCGTTAACTTGCTATCCAAAAGATGCTGGCGCAGCTCTGGAACACATAGACTGCTCAAGTGCTCCCAACTAATTAGGTGGACCAACCCCTCATAATCAGTTGCCTTACTGCCCTTTATCCAACCTTCCAATGCACGCGTAGACAGATTCACACACTCCACCCATGTACTGGACTCTAACTTTTTGAAGTTCCTAAACTTCTGTCTATACTGCTCCGGGGTAAGCCCATACCTGAGGCATAGGGCCTCCTTCATGTGGGGATAGGTCATCTTGCCTGCCAATTCTAAAGGTGAGAGGACATCCCTCTCAGAAGCCTCAAAATGCTTCCACAGGCCCGCCCCCCAATCCTCCACAGGCACCTTACCCATCTTAAGAGCAATCTCATAGGCTGTGAACCATGCATAGATATCCTCCCCCCTCTGAAAATTCTGGACTATGTCCTTGGGGAGGTATACCCTAGGCCCCTGCACTGGCTGTACGCTGCCACCATTTGAACCGGACTCCCACTGTTTAGCTTTTAGATCCAGTTCTCTCATGCTCACCTCATGGGCCAGAATTAACTTCTTTTCTTCCATCTGGGCCTTGTGCCTCAGGACTTCCAGCTCATGTTCTCGCGCTCTCTGGTTCTCTTGAATTTCCTCCGGGGAGAGACCCCTGCTGGAATGGTTGCTGCCAGCCCTTGAGGCTGGTCCGCCTATTGGCAGATCCTTTGCTCCAAAGCCATTCCCTGGTGGATTCTCCGTCTCTTCAGCACCTGTCCCCGCTGCCTCCTTGGCCTCCCACCAGACCCTTAAGGCGTCCTGCAGCTCGTCCTTTCTAGCGCCGCTTTTAATGCAGCACCCAAAGTCTCTGCAGTACTTCCTGAGAGCATCCTTGTGATAGGAATACAGATCTCCAATGTCAAAATCAACTTCTCCCTTTGTACTGGTTTCCTTCTCACTTGGCGCCTTTTCACTGGGCGGTGACATGGTGCTTCACGGGGATTCAAAAATAGAACCAGGAGCCAATGATTCGGTATGTGGTTATGTAGGTCTGCACTAAACTAGTGGTGCTCAACAATCACTGTAGGTCAGGCGCAAACACACGTCCTCATCCCACCGCTACACCACCAATGTTAGAATTGGGGGTCCATACTTGGTAGGGCCACGGCCTCTGACCAACTAGGGACCCTCTCCTCTAGTCAAGGCAAGGTGGATGTACGTCAAAAGATAATCCCTGCTCACCCCCTTGGTAGCTTGGCAGAGCAGACAGGCTTATCTCCAGGGCAATGTGTAAAGTATTTGCACCAACACCTTCAGTAATTATAATGGAGACCACAAACGGACACCACACCGGTCTGATATAAAAATTATATTTTTATATATTGTTAGGCAGACTTAAAACGGACATAAACCAACATAAAATAGGCTTCTCTTGTGGAAAGTGTTCTTACACGGTAAAAGGAGTCTATTGCCAAAAACTTGGGCACCTCAGTATCCCCCACGATCAGTCTTTAATGGCCAGAGGACTGCCCCTCTCTTCAGGGGGATCCGGTGGTTAGATACACAGAAGAAGGCACTGCCCGTGACCGGCCCTTCCCGGGGGCTACAGAGCTGGAGTTGACAACGATAGAGTCCTCCCACCCGGTACCGCCCTTCACTCTGGTGCCAGTACGAGGGGGCAGGGAGGAGTTTGGCAGTAGAAGATTCCCTCGCCGGCTGACGCGGGCGAGGCACACACACCGGGCCTCCCTCTCCCCCCAGGTGGACGCGCTCGCACTCGTCCCACACTCGAGCGTTACCTGGGGGGGAAAGCTGCAGGCTGCTCGGCTCCCGGTGCCTCGGGGGGCCGGTATTCCTCCTCGCTCGTTGGGGCAATCCACGCTCCTTCTCGGGGTGAGGCAGGAGCCGCCAGCCAATCCCTGCGTGGCTTGCCGGTGACGCGGCGGGCCGCCAGCCAATCCCTGCGCGGCTTTCCGGTGACACGGCGGGCCGCCAGCCAACCACAGCGCGGCTTCAGGGAATCCCAGCCGTGAGGTCAGAGCCCGCTGTCCAATCCCAGCGCGGCGATTTGGGGCGAGCCTCCCCTCTTCTTCCCGGCTCCCGGTGCCTGGCAGATCTCGATGTTGGGGGCCCCGGGGGATGCCGGGTTTTCTCGGGCAGCGTCAGGGGCCCACGGCGCTCCTGTTTAGTGGCAGGAGGGTGGCCTCCTGAGCTCTGGCGATGCTGTCTGAAGTTCGAGCTTGGGGAGAGAGGATACGAGCCCACGAGCTCCCGCAGCACCCTCTCTCTCTCGGCAATGCAAGTCACCAACAAGTCGTTCCCCCACACACAGCAAGGAGGGGGGGGAGGCGATGACCACGGCATTGTTTCTTTGTCCCTGGACTCTGGGGCCAGGAAGCTAACTCTTCTTCTAGCCCTTGGAGAGTTCTTCTTGGCAGGAGGGGGACCCAGCACACAGCACAGTCCCAACGGTCCCTCTTAGGCAGGACAAGGCAAGACAGCAGGTCAGCTTCCAGACACACAGCAATGGCAGCACTGTTCCTGGGGTCTTCTTACGGTGTCCTCTTCAGCAGGGATTCTACTCTTCAGTCAGAAGTAGTCTGAGTCTAATGTACACAGGTCTTTCCTTTATACAGAAAATTGTCTTTGATGCCTTTGAGGTTTGTGTGATTTAAGCATGGGTCGCCCTTGTCCAGGCTCTGGCGGCAGGAGTCTCTCGGTCCTGGTGAATCTTTCTCTTTGAAGCAGGGAGGCAGCGACATCCGTCATCCAGCAGACAGGGGAGCCGGTATCGTAAAGGGCAGAGCACAGCCCAGCACCACTCCTCCCCCTAACCTTCAGGGGCAGCCAGCTATCATCCCACTGCTGGAGCTTTCCCAGACACTGTCACACTCCCTCTCACTCGCACACCCAGGCAGGCCCACTAGCAGACTGGACAAGGAATTAGCCACTTTCTAAAAGTGCTATTTTCAGACACAACATTTAAAAACCACCCATGCTAACAGATGTATTATGGATTTCTGAATCCAGAGAAACCAGGTTTGGATTATCTATCTTGTTCCTGGGGGAAGATAGGCAGGCACCCATGGGCCCCCACCCCCCCCTCATTCTGTCCTATGGGCAAGGTAGCCTTGCTACAGTGAAAAACGAATTTGGCAGTAATCCACTACTGCAGCATGTCCCTTACATCTGTACAGGCCCTACTAGGAGCACTTGCACTTTGGCACTGATCAGCAGTGGCAAAGTGCCCAAAGCATCTAAACCAGCAAAACGTAATCCAGCATAGAGTCAAAAACATAGGAGGTAGAGATTAGAAAGTCAGGGGAAACCACGCCAAGGATGCCAGGTCTAACACTGACGCATCTGTAACTCCATGCGACATGATGCATCATATTATAAATATGACGCATCAAGCATGTCACAAGGAGTGCGCACTGAGAAGTGACGCAGCGCTGCTTTCACGCAGCGATGCGTCATTTCTCATAAATGAGGCCCGGGGTTTCCTGAAGACACACATTTATTCTTTTTGAAGGGTAGTGTAAGGGAGCTACCGGCTAAGCTGTGTGAAATGTGTGCTTTTAAAAGACTGTGGCATTATAAACAAAACTGCACTTACTATGTGCAGTCTGCAGAAAATCTTTATTTTGAAAACAATTTTCATCTTAAACCTTTTTGTGTATTCTGTAGCAGCCTATTTTATACTGTTTGTAATGCAAGTTCGAAGCCTGTTAGGAAGTTCTGTGGTTATATTGAATAAGCAGTTATCCAAGTTATTATCATATGAAATCTCTTTATTGATGTCTTAACTACACTTTCACAATTGTGTTAGTAACCTTCTTGATTTCTCACATTTGCTCGAAAATGAAACATTTGCCCGCTCTTTTTTCAAAATGTTCTCAATTGTTTGCCACATTGCACTCAGCCGCAACTTTTACACCCCACCACGTTTAAAAGTCACCAGCTGCCACTGAATTTAAGAGGAGACCTAAAAAGAACTAACTTTTCATGCTCTCTCTTATCTGCATGCTAATATTTTAGTTTCTACCTTAACACTTTTACAAATGCGTTGTGAAATTAAATATATACTGCTCATTTGTTGTATGTGTCATTCTCCAGAGTAAAGTATTTGCATGTGCATTTGCAACTGTTCATGGAAATGGGTGGGAGGCACTGTTACTCTGGCAAATTCCCAAAGGGAAGATAAAAACAGCAATTTTCTTAGACAAGAGGAGCTGTCAGAAGTTTATATACGACAGTCTCAGGCTGGAATGTAGTCTCTACCCATGTTTTAGAAAACATTTGAAAAGTTGAGCATCACTTTGTTTTTTTAAGCCTGGAATGCTGCTTTTCACGAGCCTCTAATTTATGAAGTTCTGTTGAATGAAGTAGAAAGAGGTCCGGCTGAAGGCTGGAAATGATGAACTGTGATATCATGTATTTTCTGCAGTCAAAGCACATTCCACACTTCAGTCCGCATGCTTTTTTTGTGGAAATAATGATTCACATTAATACAAATAATCTCATATTCTACGAAAGAGTATCACATTTGAGGTCAAGAATGAATAAGGTTCAGTTCACGAGATGCTCAAAGTCCGCCCTTTTCAATCACTGCAGTTTTGAAGGCAATAATTAGGAGCGTATTTCTGACTTTTGTTACTTAGTGCAGCACAGCAAGCCACCTTCCTGCACTGCCCTGCGTCACAGGGAAAGATCAGTGATTTCTGCTGCATTGCACTACTCCAGACATATGTATCGGAGGTGTGCTTGACTTTCTCACCACGCAATGTGGTACTTGCATCACGTCAACCTCTAAGCCAGATTTATGAAGCCACACTAAGCCACTTTGTATGGTTCGGAGTGGCTTCATAAATCTGGCGTAGCACAATGCAACGCAAATCGCCATGTTGTGCTACTCTGTCCTGGGTAGGCATTCCATGAGCATTGTGGTGGGTGTTCCCATACAACTACCATGGATTTTGACACATTCCCAGTTTTACACGGACTTGTAAACCTGGGAGTGCGTCAAATCGTCTGCATTCCGAGGAGAGGCGTAACGAGGAGAAATATCTTTATTTCTCCTCATTGTTTCCTTTTTCTATGTGTGCTAAAATATGCAGCACACATAGAACGACCCCTCAGGATTGTTTTTGTGCCCCTTACTCAGCCACACAGATACACACACATTCTCTCATGTACTCATACAGGTACTAACATATACTCACTCACCCATACAGCCACTCTCACATTCACTCACTCACCCATGCAGTCATATATCTCATCACTCACCTATAATGCCTTTCACATACCAGTTACTGATCCATATACCACTGACGCACCTACTTACTCACCCACACAGCCATCCATACACACACTCACTCCTACAGCCCCTCACACACACACTCACTAACCCATACATCCACTGACTCACCCACTCACTCATCCATACAGGAAATCACATGCCCTGTCACCCACCCGCACTGACACTCAGACAACCATACAGGTACTCAGATAACCAATCACTCACCAATACAGCCACTCAGAAACCTGCTCACATAACCATGCAGCCACTTTGACACCAACTGACAGACTGATACAGAGATTCACACAACCATTCACTCACCCATACATTCACCGAGACACCTGCTCTCTCTTCCAAAATGCAAACTAGATTGCTTTTTCACATGGGGACCTGCATGACAGTAGCTCCCCATCTGGAAAAGCAATGCTGGTTCCTGCAGGACGTGGGGAGCCGGCAGGGACTGTGGGGCATTGGGGCACGCTCACGGTCCCCAAAGGAGGGGGCTGGCGGCTCCCGGGGGCTAGAAATGGACACGCGGTCCCCCTCCTCAAAATAAATAAATAAATAAAGGCCCCGGTAGGATGGGGTCCCCGGGCAAATAGAGGCCTCAGAAGAGGGGCCACGAAGCCCCCTTCCATAAGAAAAATATTACATTTATGTGGCCATGCCCCTGGGGTTGGGGTCACTGGGGTCTGGAATTGGCCACGGGAGGGGGGCCCACGCGGCCCCCTTCCCAGTCAATTTTTTTTAAAGAAAATGGGTAAGACCCTGGGGGATGGGGTCCCCATGGCACAACAAAATAAAAAAAAAAGGGTGCTACACAGCCCCCTTCTAAAAAAAATAAAAGAAAAGAAAACAGTCTGCAAACGCGCTCTGTTGCGCGTTTTACAATGGGGAATTAATTCCCTTTGAATACTGGGGGTCCCTGGGGGCCAACTAGCCCACCAGGTACCTCCAGTAAGTGTCACAGGGCTGCGTTGCAGAGAGGTGGTACAGGCCACGCCCCTTTTTATGCCTCTCTGCAATGCAGCTCTGTGGTGCTTACTGGAGGTACCTGGTGGGCTAGTTGGACCCCAGGGACCCTCATGATTCAAGGGGACTTAATCCCCCAACTTAAAAGGAGCCACAGGGCGTGTATTTGCACAGTGATGAAGGGAGGGGGCGCGGCCTGATGTGACGTGTGCAAACATGCACTGTGGCACGTTTTAAGTTGGGGAATTAATTCCCCTTCAACCCTGAATATATGCAGGAACATTGCAGGACAACACTTCAAGCTATCATGCCATAAGTGACTCACTTTTATTACTCAGTATGATATCTTGATGTTTCAGGAGATATGGTCCATAAAAGAGGTACACATTGCTGGTTTTGTTTGCTTTCACAATCCAGCCTCTCCATCAAGGTCTGGCCGTGCGAAAGGGGCGCTGGCGACCTGGGTTAACAGTAAGGCAGGGGGGCAGTGCAAAGGTCCTATACAATTAATGCAAACCTTTTAATAATAAGGTATAAAAGAGGTCTGACATTATACTTAACTAACTGTAATTATAATTGGACTTCACAAATGTGCCCAATACCTATTTTATCTCCCTATTTGAGCATATATCCTCTGTCTAAAAAGTCATTGCAGACAGAAGTGAATCCGTGGGTTTTTGTATAGGGGTAGATTTTAATGTAAGAATTTGCCCCACACCTTCCTATGACTCCCACACAAGGAACCTGCATCTTAATTTTATTGAGGGCACCATTTCTGCCAATAACCTTGACACAAGGGGATGTGAGTTAACCGCTTTTTTTTAGCCGCCCATGACTTAGTTAATGTCATGGATATTGCATACAGTGAGACCAATATCCCTCCTTTCTTTAAAGGGCATGGCCAGAAATCCACAATAGATTAAATTTTCATATTGCATATTTCCAGACTCTCTATCACATGGTAATGTGATTCCTTCTTGTTATAGCTATCATAATCCCATTGAAACATTGCTTGTGTTAGCCCCTAAGCCAAAGTGTCACCTTGATCCCTATCCGGATGGACTAAGGTTGAAATGGAGATCTGTAGCTTATTTCAGAAAGTGACCACTGAAAACCTCACCCTGGTACAGGTCTGCCTCACTTAGGCTGACATTGCCAATCCTGTAGCTGTCGCTTTTGTTCATCTTTGTGACAAAATCAAAAAAGAGCTTATGGTATCAATTCACAAACCTCCTAGTAGGCCACAATGATTTAACCAGGAGTGTTCTCTTGCTAACCGCCAGCTGCGACATACCTTTGAGGCTGTTCCAAAGAATTCTTCAGCCATGGCCGAAGACCCCAAGCAGTATAAGAGGCCATAAGTCTAAGGAAAGTAGAACTATTAACTCAAGAATGGGAAACACTTACAACAGCTTCGAATAGTAGGCACAGGAAACTTTTTTGGGCTGCAGCTAAAAAGATGAAACAGCCCAATCATGCAGACCATAAGATTGATTGCAATATTTTTAGTCAGGATTGGGAGACTGTTATCGAAGGAGAGGTGTGATGAACGACAAGTCGGGCTGAGCAGCACATTACTTGATAGTGCACGACAACTACACCGGACCGGTCAGAAAACCGCAAGTGGCTCTTTATATTCTTTTACAACCATATTTAGAACATATATATAGCGACTTTGATTTTGCCTGCTATAAGTTGCTAAAGAAAAGCGTTTTTTTCTAACAGTGCAGGAAGCGCTTTTAGACTCACTGGCTGCACATATCTATTGTTAGACAGCTTGCCTCGCCTCGCCTTGCCTCTCTCTTTACACTTCGCTGGTGCACTGCTGTTGCATTGCTGAAGCTGCTGAAGCCTCAGTCCATCGGCTGCTCGTCTGCTCGTCTGCTCGTCTTGGATCATGGGCGGAGGCGTCATCTGCAGACACAGAGATACGGGCCTATAGCTCCACAGCAAGCATCACGTGTTCTGTTTCCAGGGAGACGCCGGCACAGAACGAATGGTGCTGCTCAGAAGCAGATTTAAAACAGGGGGAGAGAGGCTTTTCTTCGGACTTGTGACTGACTCATCAGTTTTACCTGTACCTGTTTTGAAAGCACTACCTGGATCTGTAACTGCCACTTCACAAATTTCTATAGTGGTATTCATACCTGATATACTTGTCAAGCCTCAAATTAATCATCAAGTAATTAGGCGCCACCCTCGTGTCACTGGCCTCTCACATGGAGATTTAATTATCTCAAAGACTACAGAGAAAATTATTTGTTTAAAAAAAAAAAAATTTCAGAGATACGGAATACCGGAGGAGAGGTAACGCTGTTTTGAAAAGAATTCTACTATAGGCACAAGACCGAATCTAAAGTTGGAGTTCTGCAGTGTTTACAGACGCCAGTAAATTGGCGTGTGACGCCCAATAAAGGGTCCAATAAAGTTATAGGTATGGAAAGGGGTATCAGAGAGGATGAAGGGGCTACCTCACCGAAGGAACAGAAGACAGAACAGAAAGGACAGAAACCCCAAATTGGCACAGCATTAAATGAGAAGGGGGCGAAGTAAGTGAGCTCTCACAGGGAGAGACACCGGAGCAGGCACAGGCATCGACGATACCTGTACAGCACACAACTAACAGACATAAAGGCCCGGAGACTAGAGGGGCCAGGGCAAAGGAGAAAGATCTGGCGAAGCATCCGGCACAAATAGAGCAGCAAGAAAAAAGAGAGAAAGAAAAGGGAAAAGAAAAAGGAAAGGCACAAATCAAAGATAAGAACATTGAAAAAAAACTGGAAAAGGAAAAGGAAAAAACTAAACGTAAAGAGAAAGAGAGAGAGAAAGAGAAAGCAACTAAGCACAACGAGGAGGACGAGGACGAGCTAATGGCCAAAAAAGCACAGAGACTACACTCTATAAAGAATTTTAAAGCATCTGCAAATAATACTGGCACACATGTGTCATCCCAACCAAAAATTTCAAATATATTTAGCCCTCTAGAAAAAGAAGGCCAGAACGATGTAATAACTAACGGAAAAACACAGATTGTAATCCAAAACAAGACCTCCAAAGAGCGGAGTGGTAGCGACAAAGATGTCCAATGCATGCCTTCAACCAACTTGGAGGAAAGGCAGACTATATGGTCCAGCGAAGGTACTCGGAATGCTGACCCAGATGCTGAAATAAATACAAGGAGTAAAGAGACAAGGGCATGCATAGAAACGCTATCGAACCAGAAGGAGCAAACTGAGCAATCTAATGGAGAAAATATAGCCGAAGAGTTAGGGGGCCTAAACCCTTCTCTGAATCAGGTTGCATCTCTAGCTGGGAAAGATTCGCATTTAGTGAACCATTCTCTCTCAAATGAAGACTCTGAATCTGATATATACGAGACATGGATGTCTATCTCAAGTGACTCGAGTGAATCAAATGGTTCCAGCAAACTGAGTGATTCAAGAGAATCTAGCCCAAGCGCACAAATGGATTTCGCACTACAGGAGAACTCCGGCTCCAATGACTCGAGATTATTTAGCGAAGCCAATGCAAGGAAAAAAAAACAAGTGGGGGAAAAAAAGGTAAAAAAACAAAAAAGAACAAAACTTGCTGAATGAGGAAACCACAGATCACGGTAATAATACGGATTATGCTAAAAGTCGATCTAATCCTCCCCGAAGGAGTCCAAAGAGCAAAACATAGGGAGAGACACCACGTCAAACTTCGGACTTACATGAGAATACAGACAGATATAAAAAAACAACAGAGCCCTCATTGAGTCAGGTGCTTAGTTCGATTAAAAGCTTTCACACGGATGTGAAGAAGGACAGCCAAAAGAATCGATTGGCCATTGAAAAACTACAAGGTGCAGTGAAAAAAGTGGGCAATATCTGTTCTGAGATTTCTGAGAGAATGGTCATGGTTGAAACTCAAACCGAGAACCTGGAAACTGATTTCGCGAAGCTTCAGAAAAAAGAAAAAGAACAAGATGGAGTAATAAGAGATCTTATGATCAAAATGGAAGATCAGGAAAACAGATCTAGAAGGAATAACTTGAGATTCCTTGGAATTTCGGAGAACTCAGAGGGTAGCGACGCCAGAGGGGCAATGATTGACATTCTCAAAACATCATTTCCGGAGTTGGAAGCCTCGGATATGGAAAGGGAAGTACAGCGGGCACATTGCTTTCCTTTAATGCTATCAAAGCATTCCAACAAGCAAAATCAATATCCCAGGGCAATGTTGGTCTGCTTTGGTAATTTCCTTCTCCGGGAAAAAATGTATGATCTAGCAAGACCTACTACCCAAAGAGACTACAAGGGTTTCAAATTCTTTGTAAGACCGGACTTCGCCCACGTTACCGTGGAGCGAAGATGGAAAATGCGTCAGCTATTTGAACCGTTTGAAAAACTTGGAGCAAAAGTATTTTTGCAAAATCCAGCACGCTTGAAAATAATATTCAAAGGCACTACAAGAAGCTTTAACAATGAAATACAGGCAGAAGACTATTTACGTGAAATTTCCGAGACTAGCTCTCGGTACTCAGGGAAAGAATCTTAACTATATAAAATGAAGCATGATAGAAGGAGCGGATAGGTGGAATTAATCATTTCAATGTACATATGGAAATGTGGGCAATAAATTGAATGGCAGGGCAGCCTTTGAAACTAAGTCTGAGACATTATCAGAGTAATGAGAGTAATCAGGTTTCTTGGCTGAACCAGCAACAGATAAGCATATCACTTATATTTACAATCTAGCCCAGTCCACAGGGCCCGCTAGCGCGGAGGTCACACCCCTGGTCCAGATAGGCCCAGGTAACCTTCAAAGGTGGTGGTGGGTGGAGACTAGGGAAGGGGAAGGGGGAAGGCAGGACAGGTTAGATATACAGAATAAGAAATCTTATAGGGAAACACATACAGGGATCATAGGAAACCAGAAAGCCCAGGATAAATATTATGGCACCTTTTCATTAGTAGCATGGCTGGGATAAAAATATTATCTCTGAATATTTGTGGTCTGAACGATCTTAAAAAAAGACAAACAGTTGCAATTGGTCTACAAAACTGGGGAGCTAATATTATATGTATGCATGAGACGCATATTGAAGGGTCCCAGAGCCAGCTGTTAAATACATTAGGGTATAAATTGGTGTGTGCTACCACACAAGGTGTTAGAATTCGGGGTGTTGCTATTCTGGCTAAAGGGAGTGAAATGATGTTTAATAAATCTAAAACTGATAAGTTTAGCCGTTGGGCTATCACCGAATGCAGTTACCAGACAGGGCAGAAATTGACAATTTGTGCTATTTACGGGAGTAATACAGATGACCCCTGGGGGTTTTTAATGAGGTCTCCAATGAATTGTCACATTGGTCTCTTCAGGTGATGGTCTGTGGGTACTTCAATATCAACCTCCTGACAAATTGGTCCCTGAATGATGACTGGGTGTATAAAGGTCGTAAACCCAAAGTATTTCGCTCTCTTAAGGATTTGTGTCTTGTACATGGACTTGTGGATAGCTGGCAAACTTTAATACTAATATTGGTGACCCTGGGTGCACCTTTTATTCAAACCCACAACGTACGCATGCTAGAATTGATTACATATTACTTTCAAACTCACTAATTAAGAATTGAGAATTGCCATACAGCCAAATTGCCTAGGGTATTATCTGACCACAACCCTCGTTTATGTACATTGACTATTCTACCAACTAAATTAGAGCCTAAGCAATGGACATTCGAAAAAGCATTACTGAATGATCCTCAGTATCGCCTCTATATGAAAGACTGGATCCCCAAGTTCCTAGCCGAAAACATTGGTAGCATGTCAATAGAGGTAGTATGGGATACTTTGAAAGCCGGCGTTCGGGGCGAGACATTGTCATATTCACTTAGGTCCAACAGGCAAGAGAAAGAAGAAATACGGATGCTGCAGGAAGAGCTTATGTTAGCAGAAGTAGGACTCGTTAATGCCACCAATAATAGGGATACTACTGGGGATATCTCTAGCATCTTAGCCAAAGTTGCAATTGCAAAGGCAGCAATCGAATATATATACGGATAAGGCAATACGGAAAGCTACGGCACAAAAAGAATTAATCTATGAGGTCAATGAGCAAGTGGGTCATCAATTGGCCGTGCGAATGCGACAACAGGTCAACACAAACTTGATTAGGGAGATTATAGATCCTGTGGTAGGGCAGATAAAAGACTCAGAGCAGATCAGGCAAGCATTTTGGAGGTTCTATAAAGAACTATATATGGAGAATTGCAAAGGGGACACAATCGAAATTGCAAGGTATTTAGAGAATTATGAGGGTGCGAGCCTTGAGATAAATACACAGCAGACACTAGAAGAAGCTCCTAGTATGGAAGAGGTTTTAACTGCAGTTAAGAGCCTCCCTAAAGGGAAGGCAACAGGTCTGGATAGTATCCCCTCAGAGTTCTATGCTACATTTATAGATGAAATTAAACATGTTTTAAGTGATCTAATTATCCATATCTTTTCCGGGGGTGAACCGCCCAACTCTTGGTCCAGAGCCAAAATTGTAATTTTTGCTAAAAAAGGGAAACCCCCAGAACATCTAGGGTCTTATCGCCCTATAACTCTAATAAATGCTGATTCGAAAATATATTCTAAAGTTTTGGCAAATCGAATTGCACCTATAATACACCAGGTAATAGCCAAAAGTCAGCACGGTTTTGTTCCTGGAAGGTCAACGATAAATCATATCCAGAGAGTGATTACGCTCTTTGATGGAACAGGAACTACAGGAGACCCTATGGCCCTAATTCTGCTTGATGCAGAGACGGCATTTGATAGGGTCTCCTGGCAGTTTCTCTGGAAAGCAATGGTGATAATGGGATTTCGAACTAAATTTATACAGGCGATACAAAAAATGTATATCAAACCTAGTGCCGTTGTATCCGTTAATGGAAGCTTAACCAAGGAAATTATTATCTCCAGGGGAACTCACCAGGGGTGCCCATGCTCTCCATTGCTCTTTGCAATATACATAGATCCCTTTATTCTCTATCTCGAGAAAAACAGCAATATAACACCTATTATATCACAGGGGTATGCTACAAAAACATTAGCATATGCTGATGACATTGCCATAGTCACGGCAGATCCCATAACAGCAATGCTGACTATCGAGGCGGAAGCCAGGAAATTTGGGTTGGTTTCTGGCTACGCGCTAAACGAAAGTAAGACACAAATTGTTCTGAACTCAAAAATTGCTATGGATGATCTAAGGGTAGTGAAGGGAGCGACATACTTGGGAGATACAATTTCCTCAAAGCTGGAGGAAGTAGTGGACATAAACCTTAGGCCAATGTTGAACACAATACAAAAGGATTTACGACGTTTAGATAATCTCCACTTATCTATTATTGGGAGGGCAAATGCAATTAAAATGGTGTACTTTCCCAAAATACTATACTTATTTAGGGCTGTGTGTCTAGAGTTCTCTAGTCAGTGGTTCACTGCAATAGAGCGTACCTTTTCGAGATTCATATGGTCATATGCACAACCCCGCCGGGCGTATAAATATCTTACTCTTCCTAAGAACAGAGGTGGGCTAGCTCTTCCCAATTTAAGGAGATATAACTGGGCATGCTTATTGCTGTATAGTAAGGAATTATTGCAAGGGGGAGAAAACTCAGAGGAACATACCGCTTCAATCTTTCAGCTACTAGTGGGGAATGCTAGCTATGGTTATTTCTGGAGGCACACTCACGACAGCTATCACAAAAAAGTCAAATTTAAGACACTTTATAGTAGTTTTAAAGTATGGAAGGTCGTAAAGAAAATATTAGGAATAGGACCAATCTCATATTATACTCCAGTTCTGAATAATCCTATTCTTCCCCCAATGATTTTTAAGGACAACTGTGTAAACAAATGGTATAATCTAGGAATAATACAATTAGGGGATTTCTACTCTACTCAGGGGATTAAGGGCCAGATGTAGGAGCCAAAATACCGGTCGGTAACGGCCGAATTCAGCCGTTACCGACCGGTATTTGGGTTTTCAGATGTAGGGCATGCATTTACAGAATCGGTATTTTACCGATTCGGTAAAATTACCGAATCGGTAAATACAGACTCGGTAAAATACCGATTCTGTAAATGCAGATGTAGCTGGCACATGTCAGAGTGCCACAGGGCTTTAAGAATCGGTATTTTACCACCCAATCCAATTGGGTGGTAAAATACCGAATCCAGGTGTGCATGCACACCTAGCCATGTGACAGACAGACATGCCCTTAGGGCATGTCTGTGTGCCACATGGCTCACATACCCGTCTATAGGGGGGGCTAGAGGGTGTCAAAGTGACACCCCCTGCACCCTTGCTAAAATCGGTATTTACCGATTCTGTAATTACAGAATCGGTATTTCCCATTGATTCCTATGGGCTTCAAAGCCCATAGGAATCAATGGGAAATACCGAATCTGTAATTACAGAATTGGTAAATACCGAATCTTAAGGATTCGGTATTTACAGAATCTGTAATACCTACATCTCCCCCCTTCATATTTACCGACTCTTAAATACTGAATCGGTAAAATTCGGTATTTAAGAGTCGGTAAATATGAATTACCTACATCTGGCCCAAAATCCTTTAATATTTTGAAGGAAGAATTTGACTTAGATTGGCGGGACTTTTTCAAGTACCTCCAAATAAGGGATTTCTTAATTCATAAACTTGGGGCAAGGACACCTGTTGAAAAATGTACAGTAGTAGAGATAATTATACACTCTAAGAAAGACTCAATAGGCGGGGTGTATGGTTTACTACTGGATACGCTCCCCGACGATTTAGAAAAAACTGCAATGAAGTGGCAAAGTAAACTTAATATCTCTAAGGAAGGATTTCTATGCTCCTATAAGTTAGCCCAAACCATTCTTATCTCCACCAAACTCCAAGCACAATTTTACAAAACCTGCTTCTTTCTCTACTATACGCCGGATAAGATTGCAAAATCGGGAACTGGCAAAGGGACTCGTTGCCCGAGATGTAATTTATTTAAAGCAGATTCTGTTCATATTTTTGCCTCTTGTCCAGTGCTACTACCTTTAATACAAGAAATAGAGAGATTCTTAAGTTCAGTTCTTTGTAGAAGTGTTATTTTGTCACATGAAGCAATAGTACTTGGGGTGGAAGATCCAGATAACCTTGAGAGTGGTCACGGTTTTATATTCATTGCTATGGCAGTTCTGCGGCTATGCCTAGCCTCGGCTTGGCTTGACCCATGAATACCCTCATTTCAACAGTGGTTAGCCAGGCTTTTAGCTGTCTATAACATCGAGATAGCTATATATAAACGAAAAGGTAGATCGCGACGCGAAAGAGGCATGAAAATCTGGACTGCTCTTACACAATGGCGGGATGTATGACGGTACAACGCGTACCGTCACAACGCATCCCTTTACCACGCATCCCTTACAACGCAAGTCGTTACCACGACTTGCGTTGGGGGTGCGGATTTCGAATAGTTTAATTTACTATTCTAACACCAGTCCCCGTGGACCCTAGGGAAGGTGTTGGGATAGTAAATTAACTATTTTTAATCCTTTAGCGCCCTCCAGCGCAAGTCGTGGTAACGACTTGCGTTGTAAGGGATGCGTGCTAAAGGTACTGCGTTGTGAAAACATCGTGGTAAACGATGTTTACCCAATGGCGAGACGCACAAAACTAATTAATATTGATGCTGTCATGTATTTATGCTATTGTTTCTTATTTTTTGTAAATTCTATATAATGATTATGTACGTATGTCAAAAACAATGTAAAACACATGTTATTAATAGGTAGAATGTCTACATGTCCGGGGAGGTGGGGGGAATAAATATGTAAAAAATCCAATAAAAATATTTTTTTTAAAAAGAAAGGATTGGGAGACCCATTTTACCAAAATGTATACCCAGGATAGACCCAATACTGTTATTTTGCCCGACCCTAATCGTAATCGAGTCCAACTGTCCTTGGAAGAGGTGGAGGAGGCACTGCATAAGTGTGTTTGGACAAAGCACCTGGTCTTGATGGGATGCCTAGCGACCTCTTGAAGCACAACCCGGACCTTTGGGCCCTGTTATTGTTGAATGTTTTTAACAGCTTCGCCTTCGCACCCATTCACTCTTCTTGGTTGACATTTTTTATTGTACCTATTTTTAACAAGCATTTGCAATGCAATAGGTCTAGCGTTTATGCGAGTTTAAGCTATTGGCATTGTAAATGAGAATGCCTTTTATTTTGTTTTAAAGACGAAAACAAAAATAAAAGGCATAGTTATTTGCAATGTTTGTAGCTCAAACTCGCGTAAATGAGAGACCTATTGCATTGCAAATGCTTGTTTAAAATGCAAGTTGCTGAATTGATATAATTATTGTGAATTATGGAAAATAACTGCCCGGTGTGATAGTACTCAAGTGAATTTTAGGTACTGGGTACGGTGCGGTGCGCGCCCAATGATAAACGTTAGAAGAAATGACGTAATCTTACAGACAGTGTCCATCTGGTGCAGTCAGGGAGGCCAGCACTAGAAAAATGAAAACATTCCCAGAGTGTGCTATGTTACGTCACCCACATGCAAAAACGCACACACAGATGCAAACATGTAATCATACAAATGCACACTGGCGCACACAAAATACACACATACGCATAAACACACATATATCATTCACATACATACGATTTGTATATGCACAGATACACATACAATGATGTACAGACACAAAGCAAATGTCACTTTACATGCACACAAAAATACACACAAGCAAACATGAACACATGCACGCACACAGTCACTTATACATACACAGATTATACACACACACGCATGGAAACACTCAAAGACAGATATATAAAGAACAAGACACACATAAAAGTAATTGTGAAATAAATATCTGCAGCATGTGAGGCCCGGGATATCCAATAGATGAATGTAATAGGTTAAAGGCTGTGGAGCAGGTGAAGAGAACCAGTTCATACGTTGTGGCACCTTACACTCCCTCTGGGTGGCCTTACCATGAAAGTAGCTGCAACCCCCAGTGCAGGACAAGAGAATCTACACCACCCATTGCTTGGACTCTCTCCATAACCTCTGCTTTCCCCACACGCTTGTGCGCCCTCACTGCCCCGGTGCCTTCACAGCTCGCTCAGGTGTTTCCTTTTAGCATGGCCCGCCAACCCCGGCGCCCCGTTGGCTGGGACAGCTGTCTGTCAGCCGCTGTCCCGCAGCCTCTGGGAAGCAGGCCTGGAGGCGTCATTGTGGTTCATCATCAGGGCTCACAGAACCATGGGGAGACAGGAAACAGGAGCCACGCAGGGGCATGTCTAGCACAGAGAATCCCAGCGCTGCCTGCACGGCTAGCTGTGGAGTCTGGGAGGTGAAGGAAGGACTGGGGTCCAACACCTTAGCCACTGGACAGGCACTGACCTGGCCCGTGTAGTGCCATGTCACGTCACCCTTACTGTCTGCGGCACGCCAGACACCTGTGGGCACCATGGAGTGGACACTTTCCCCCGGCAGCGAAGAGCGGTGGCAGGAGCTCCTCGTCCTCGCCTGTTAGCCTCCGCCTCGGGCTCCGAGACTCTGTCCGAGGGCGACGTGAATCCCCAGTCTGTGTCGGACTGCAGCGTAGGCTCGTCGGACTCGGAGGGGCAGAGGACCATCCGAGAAGAGGACCAGAGCTGGGACAGGTTCCGCAGGGAACTTCGGAGTCTGCTAACAGCACTGGAGAGCCGGCGGGACACAGATGCATCCGGACAAGAGAAGCTAGAGGAGGTGAGGGCTCCCGCGAGAGCCCCAAGGCACTGATGCTGCTGAACGGGAACGGGCTGGGCCAGGTACGAGCACCCAGAGCACACGTGGTGTCAGGGGGTCGTCCTCACTCAGTTAGGTTCGCCGGTGGGGGTCGCAGTGTAGGTGTTCCTCAGGCGCAGATCCAGGTTTTGGGTAACTTGTCAACTGTGGGAGGGAAAGGAGGGGAGAAGCTAACAGAGCTGTGTGAGTAGAAACAGGGTTTATGAACGAGGGCGAAAAACCATAAGCAGAGAAGTTTTGTTGGGAGGAGGGGAGGTGAAACTAGAAAGTACATAGGAGGAAGGGGGGCTTGAGCGTGAAGCAAGGACACAGCGCACGAGCAATAGATGACGGGTGATCTGGGCCCGCTATCAGAAAGCTGTTTTCCATCCTGTCTTGACTCACGAGCAACAGATGATGGTTGGGCGGGGCCTAAGGTAGACAGGGCGGACACCAACCCAGATTCCAAAGAAACCGGACAGAAAAGCAACAACTATAGATCTCGCCAAGGCAAAGCAGCGCATGCTTTGCAACGCAGACGAGACCTAAAAAGGGAGATCTTTCTCAGCCCAGCTGTTATAGACTTATCTTATTAATTGACACCACCTTAAAAAGTTTGCGTAGGTACCTATATAACCGCATAAAATGAATGGGAATCAATACTTCAACCTAATCAGTATAGTTTTAGACCTAGTGAGGGCACTATAAAGCAGTGCCTTAACCTTAAATTAATTATAGGGAAGTACAATATAGCAAAATGTTGTCCCATGTACTAGGTCTTTATGGATCTATCAACAGCGTTTGATAGTGTTTATCGCTTAAAGCTATGTTACATTTTAATTCCACTTGCTTTGCATGAAGCACTTGTGCACTTTCTAGCATACCTACATAGAGATATGAAAGCAAGAATAAGAATTAATACTACTAGTGATGTGTAGGAAGATGTAAACATTTCAAGAGTAATGAGACAAGGTTGCGTTTTAGCTCCATTTTAATATTGTAATGACCTTCAATCTTTTTTAATTCCTATCACCCTAAAATCCAGAGCTCTCTTTTACCTGCATTGTTGTATGCAGACGATGCCGTGTTAATGGCCCGCACCCCAAAAGCCCTGTCTCTTTTAGTGAGTGGCTTTGTTAGATGTATGGCAATGCTAGGTCTTCGTACAAATTTTAATAAATCTTTTATTATGTCTTGCGGTCCCAAATAACATAACACACCATTGCTGAAAGTATGTGATTGTAGTTTACACTGTACAAGCACTTTCTCTTATCTAGGCATGAATTTTAGTGATAGCTGCTCTTGGAAAGCACACATAGAAAATAATGGTAGTAAACTTTCCAGAGGAATAGGCTCGCTATTTTGCTTACCTCGCCCTAGGAAAGGGAGTGTTTTAATCTCTTTATTCCACATCTATTGATCACAGTGCCTTTCAATTGCCAATTATGGGGCTGAAGTCTGGGGATTGAGTATTGTCATCAAATCCAACTTGAAGAACACAGATTCTGCAGGAAGATTTTGGGAGTGCCGATCTCTAGCTCCAGCTTCATAAGCCATAGTAAATTAGGCATCCCTTATTCTGAGGATTATATTAGTGCCCATCCACTGGTCCTCTGGCATGCAATCTGGCAAAATACAGATGGGGACCTTACAAAAGACATCATGAAGGACTCTCTTTCCTGTGATAAAGGTAGAAAAATCCCATGGTTAAAGTACATTGAATCCAGTTTGCATAAGATAGGGCATATTCAGCTGTTTGAGAACCCCAGTGGGCCTCCCTACCATTAATTCAAAAACAACTGTAGGTCTGTTGGTGCAAACGTATGCATGCAGAGAGATTGAAGAGGGAGTCTGTAAAACCCAGATTAGCAGAATATTTGAGTAGAAACCAGGGATGGCATGCTTTACCCCAAAGTTATTAACCAGTCCCATGTACCATTGGGAACACAGTTTGCTATTTCGACTTAGGGAAGGTACAATGAAATACCTGCTAAATTTAGGACGCAGGAATGTATACAAATGGTTGGTACAATGGGGAGGGTCCACCGGGGCTAGATCCGGTTCTACGGCCGAACAACCTACACCTACTTAAGTACCAGTATGACTCACAATCTTCCTAATACCGACATAACGCTCCTTATGCTTAGCGTTAGGGACATGCATACCGCTAGTAAACGATACGCAGTCTAAGCATATATCAAACAACAGCGGCACATATAGCTCTCCTGCAAGAGACACACTTAACGACGGCTGAAGTCGATAGCCTGCGTAAGAAGTTGTGAGGAATTATCTGTGCCACGACCAAGTCAGTGTTTGCCAGGGGAGCCTTAATTTGGATAAGGCCAGGGAACTCTTTCAGAGAGCACAAGCGTCTAGTAGACAAAGAGGGCCGTTACGACATACTCGAGGGGTTAGTGGAGGGCCAGTCAATATTGTTGGGAAGCATATGTGCTCCTAACGTGGAATTAACCCCATACACTTCCAGCCCATGGCTCGTAGGAGGAGATTACAACTGCGCTTTGGACCTCCTTATCACAATCTCCAGCGCGTAGGCAGACGGAACAATATAAAAAATGGATAGGACACTGGGCACTGGTAGACGTGTGTCAATCACAGCATCCACACACTAAGCTGTAATCCTTCCATTCCATTCCACACAATCTGTGACTGCGGCTCGACAGATTTCTCGGCTCTACGGTGTTCCTCCCAAAAGTGCAACACACTGACTATCTCGGCAGGGTTCTGTCGGACACAATGCCCACATACTGACCCTACGATGGAGGCCACCTCACCCTCCTATACCCACTTGGATGCTACAGCGCATTTGTCTCACAGATCAGGTGTTCTGCCACGACCACGGGGACCACATTCGAGAATATTTTACACTAAACGCCGGTACAACGGGGTCCAGATTAATAGAATGGGATGCACATAAAGTCACCACCAGGGGACATTGTATACAACAGATAGTGGGCATACACAAAACGCTCAAACAAACATTACAGCGTGGGGAAGTAGCTTTAGCAGCATTGAGGAAAAAGGCAGACATGGGCGAAGCCACTCCAACTCAAGTGGCGGCAGCCAAGACGTTACACGCAGGGGCCATGAGGGATCTACATAAATATAATTTTAGAATGTACACCAACAAAATACACAGAGAGGGCAATAGAGCCGAGACGCTCCTGGCGTGGTTAGCCAAGCAAGACACAGACACGAAATTAGTTACGGAAATAATTGATAAGACCGGGACCCCTCATCACTCGCAAATAGATATCTTGCACACATTCCACGACTATTACTCAGGTATTTATCAAGCCCCATCACAAAAGGTGCACCCGGCTGTAATTCTTTTTCTCCGTATGTTGCCCATTACCCGTATCCCGGCAACAGACAGGAAGACCTTGGAGGCAAAGATCGCGTCCCCAGAAGTCACTCACACCATTAGAGCACTGGCGCGCGATAAAGCCCCGGGAATTGACGGCTTCCCGCTGGAATACAATACTACCTCTTCAGCCGTACTGACTCCCCGCATCGTGACAATGCATGACGCTATACTAGAAAGAAGCGAGCTTCCAGGATCACTTTGTGAATTGTGGTAAATAAATAATTAAATACCGGTTCTATTTTTGACTGGATGCAATATAAACAGATAGCTCAATAAATAAGAGTCAAGATTCGAGGTAGCTGGAGTTTACAGGCTTTAATCAGGCATAACGGACAGGAACAGGACAGCCTGCATGGGAATGGGATGGCAGCTGCCGGGGGCAGGATCTGGAATGGCTAGAGCAACTTTAATAACAGTGCATAACATATATATACTAAAACAATTGCATTACAGTCAATACAGTAGGCGTAGCAGTGGGCGGGGTTCGTAGCAGTCGCGAAAGATAAGGCAGAAAGTAGGTGTAACAAGAGGCGTATACAGGGCGTATACATAGACATGTGATGTAAACGTAACAGAATATGTCATAAACGGGGCGGAAACATGGAGGGGGCTACCTGAGGAGCTGGGACCTCTGACCTAGTAGTGCGCGCAAACTGGCAATGACGTGTTACTAGGAGGAACTGGGGGCTATGACTTCTGCACTAGAAGAGGAGACTAAAGTCTGCGGAGTCAGAGCGACATGTACCTAAAACCTATCTGGTATCTGATGTTTAGAGAACATGTTGATAGAATCCAAAAGTTATCAGGGTAAAGCTAACAGACTCTAAGACTGGTGCATGCATTATTCTACATGTAGTGCGGGGCGAGGAATATTCTATGAATATTAATACAGTATTTCTCTTACATGGAGACATAAAGGCTAGACTATGACTGAAACTATTGATGCGATTCCGTAGCTTAGGAATGCAGAGAAGGAGGGCTGGACTGATAACTAGAAGCATAACATACTCTTGGCAGACTGGGAGGCAGAGCCAGGCCGAGCCGGGCACTGTGAGGCAGGAAGTAAGTGAAGGGTCAGGGATACAGGTGGGGGCTGTATCGCTCCTCGGAGAGGGTTCAGGAGACAGGAGCTGAATCTGGTGTCCGGGCCCTTTTGAGGCCTAGAAACGGGGACTTTTCAATGAATTAACGTGCACACTGTGAAACGTGGCAACATAGGTTTACATAGGCCTAATATTCGTAGCTTTCATGATGACTGGAAACTAACATACTAAAGTTGGACACAACCGTAATTGCGTCTTTAATTGATCATAAGGGAATACATATGCATATCGATCATGCACATATAACATAGGATGGGGAACACGTAGGCACATATAACATGGCAAAATATACTTTTCCACATTCCCTCCTTGTGCCCTACGTTTCCATCAGGAAACATCAATATTCATGATACCATCTATCATTTCATATAGTATCATTTGCTCGTCTCGAATTGACTTAAAACGGGACTTAGGACTAGGACTTGGAATACAGGATGGAGCACAAATGCCGCAAATCGCAGGGCCACATTGTAAACAGAGGCAGCAACTGAATATGATCATTACTGCTATACCTAGGAATGACAATACTTTCCATCCCCAGGCAGATATAATACTCCAGAGCCAACCGGACCATGTCCAGGTGCGTGGATTCTGGTGTAACTGATGGGCAATTTTATGAAGTCTGGTTATAGCTGAATAAACAGACGGCGCGTTATTAGGAATGAAAATGCAGCAACTAGATCCGATGACTCTACATGCTCCTCCTCTATCGGCCAGTATGACGTCAAGAACGAGACGATTTTGGAGCACGACAAATCTCATAGCAGATTGCTCTTCGGTTAAGTTACCTAGAGCAGAAGTAGTCTCATTCACTACTGCTTCAAGGGTTCTGGTTAACCTACGAATTAACTTACTATTCTGGATAGGTCCTATAAAGAAGAAGAAACCTCTATTGAAGTCTGTATACTGTTCTAGAGCAGTTTCAGTTTGATCGACAATCGGGGACTCGATCTCCCTTTTATGTCTAACGTGTACTAGATGTGTATTTCTATGATAATCAGATGGGGCTAGGAAAACTGGTGGCAGTAGGAAGGCAATGTAACATGTTCCATCCCAATCGAGGGGCAGACGAACATATGCGGTCTGACCACAAACAAAATAAGAATGACGTGAGGCTTTAAAAATAGATTTCCCACTGTCACTATACTTGACAATAGTAGCACAATCACTATGTCCTACATGTGCGGAACCATTCTTTCTGACACATAATTCGCCTTTGACTGGTAGTACTGAAATAGCAGGTAAATCTGGAGTAGTATCAGACTGAACATTCAGGACCATGAAATTCGAAGAATAATTACCTAAATCATAAACTTCATTTTCTAGATCTAACCCTGTTCTATGGGTGAGACCTTGCTTGTCTGGGAAACATGTACTATTCAGAAGGGACATATCAGTTGTGGATGACGTTAACGTGGACCATGCTCCACACGAACCATTATGTGAAAACGGATAAGGAAAGAGTGGCAGAACTCCCTTCGGTGTCTGGAAAGGGGGGAGTCGACCACACACCCAACAATTAGTGGCATTGCTGGTCTGGTGTGAATAGTGTAACATTCTAATAAACGTGTTATTACGCATAGCAAGACGATAGGATAGCTCGTGAGGAGGCAGATCACTAAATGTGTGCTCTACTGTAGCATTAGAAAGCTTATTTACATGAGAAATTGGAAAACATAAATGTAATGCATAACTTGTGCAGGTAACCATAAAACTTAGAAACAATATAAAACTTAGAAAAATGATACATCTTATAGAGTTTTGACTAACTCTCTCACTGTGGGGGTCTATCTCATACATGTCAGAAACCTGTCTAACCGTTTCACCCGAGGGGGACTTAGACAATTAAACTGGCTGACTTATTTTACTAGACCTGAGTTTCTTTTTATACTCCTGCTGCGGAGTTTCCTCTAACAGGGGAGGCTTGGATTCAGAGTCAATTTTTAGGGAGTCCTTAGAAATGTTCTTGGCAAATGTTTCTTCAGACAATCCATGGAATTTCTTGACGTGGGACAGATGGACCCACCCCTTGCGGCCTTCCAACTTCACGGCCGTGCGGGTGGTCAGAAGGACTAGTCTTGGCTCCTTCCAACGAGGCTCCAGCGGACTTGAACGATCAAAGTTCCTTACAAGGACAAGGTTCCCTGGAACGATTTCATGCGGTTTCACCTCGGTATTGTCTGGAAATGCGGCGGCAACCTGTGAACGACAAGAGTGTAGGGCAGACATCAAGGAAGCTAGGTAATCTGTCAGCATATTACTGGAAACATCTGTAATACTTCGGTGTACCCCACATGTTTGGGGGGCGGCCGAATACGACCTCGTACGGGGACAGACCTGATCTGGAATGTGCAACCATGCGCATATAAAATAGAGCGACTGGCAGAGCTACTAGCCAGTCTACACCTTTCTCTTTACAAACTTTGGCAATTCGGATTTTTAATGTCTGATTATGTCTCTCTACGAGACCGGCTGCTTCAGGATGGCGCACACAATGGAACTTCCACTGGTACCCTAACAAAAGGGAAACATGTTTCATTAGTTCTGATGAGAATGGCTGGCCGTTGTCTGAATACACGACCCTAGGGAGTCCATAACGAGGAAAGAATTCACGAACCAACTGCTTGGCAGTGGTCGCGGCTGTGTAATCTGGAAATGGATATGCTTCTGTCCACCTGGACAAAGCGCATACAACTACGAGGACATACTTGAAACCTCGACATCGCTCCATCTGAATATAATCCATGTGGAGGACCTCAAAAGGGTGGTCAGGAGGTTGGAATCCCCCTTGTTCCACCGGGACACTTTTACCTAGATTGAACTGACAACATATCATACAGGTACGGACTTTCTGCTTGGCTGCAGCTCGTAAATGCTTGTTGAACCAAATGTTCTGAATACTGTCTAACATAGCTTTTTCTCCTAAATGTGCAGGACTATGTGCGGTATTGATAATGACTTGAACCATAGAGTCGGGGAGAAACCATGTGGCTTTTCCCTTCGTCAACCATCCCTGATCTGTCTGGACCCCTCCTTGTTCGGACCATTTCTTGATTTCTTCAGGAGTAGCATGTAACTGTATGTCTATGACATCTTGAGTAGGGTCCTTAACTGTCATACAAGTAGTCTGTTCTGGAGTGTGTGTCAGTGTCATGTTAACTGGAATGTCTGGAGTCTGAGCTGTGAACTTGGCTGTTCGATCTGCTAAATCGTTACCTTGGGAAATAATGTCAGTGACTTTCGTATGTGCTTTGCACTTCATGATAGCGATAGCTGTCGGTAAATGTATTGCATCTAACAGAGCTTGAATGAGGAGACCATGCTGAATCTTGGTTCCATGAGAAGTCATAAAACCTCTTTCTTGCCAGAGCACTCCAAAGTCGTGTACGACTCCGAATGCATAACGTGAATCTGTATATATATTTACTTTCAGGTTCTTGGCACGTATGCAGGCTTGGGTCAGAGCGACTAGCTCTGCTGCTTGAGCAGACAAGGTGTCAATACGGTGTGTCTCTATAACTTCGGTTTCAGTAGTCACTGCATACGCGGCTACTAGTTCTCCTGTACTTGTTCTCATACATGAACCATCCACATAAAGTGTCAGGTCGGGATCAGGTAATGGAATATCTGTCAAGTCTTGTCTTGGCTTTGTCATGGTGTTAACAACTTCCACACAGTCATGTGTGGCAGGATTTGAAGTAACTGACGGTAACAGTGTAGCAGGGTTCAGGATGTTGCAGCGTCTGATTTCTATATGTGGCTGGAACAGTGTCAGTTCATAACCTGTTAAACGTGCAATTGTCAAGTGCTGAGTCTGTGTTCGGTTTAAAAGAACTTCCACGGAGTGTGGAACTTGTACTGTCAGGGAGTGTCCTAATACTATGGAATCACTTTGTCTGATAGCTAGTGCTGTGGCTGCAACTGACTTGAGGCACACAGGCAGAGCCTGGGCTACTGGATCTAAGGTGCTCGAAAAATAAGCACAGGGCTTGTATTGTCCTGCTTGATCTTGTGTGAGAACAGATAATGCGGTACCATTACGTTCTGTGACAAAAAGTGTAAAAGGCTTACTGTAGTTTGGTGTAGCTAGAACAGGTGCTTGGCATAAGGCTTTCTTTAATTCATTAAAAGCAAGTGTATGTTCCTGGGTCCAAGGGAGGACAGTCGATACGGCTGCCTCCTGTGTCGTTAACTGTATCAGTGGCAAGGCTAGAAATGCATACTGAGGAATCCATTGTCGGCAATAGGAAGTGAGGCCGATAAAAGCTCCTACCTCTTTCTGGGTCTTGGGCTGAGGAAGACTCGCTATTAACTGGATACGGTCAGGTGTCAACTGCCTACCCCTCTTGGACAGTAAGTGTCCTAAGTAGACCACTTGCTGGACACAGAATTGAAGCTTCGAAGGGGACACCTTGTGCCCCATCTCGGCTAGAAAATACAGGACTGTAAGTGACGCTCGCTCGCAGTCACGTTCAGAACGGGCTGTGATCAATAGATCATCGACATACTGGAGCAGGGCCGTGTCAGTTGGCATGTGAATATTGTCTAGTTGTCTCTTGAGTGCTTGACTGTAAATGCTAGGACTTTCTGTGAAACCTTGAGGAGCTCGTGTAAATTTATAGCTCCTTCCATTTAAACAGAAACCGAAAAGGTACTGGCTGTCTGGATGAATTGGGACACTGAAAAATGCGTTCTTGAGGTCTATGACAGTAAAGAACGTGGCTTTAGAATCAATGGCTGTCAATAGGGAAGAAATATCTGGAACAACTGGGTACTGGGGAATGATACATTTATTAAGTTCTCGAAGGTCAATCACTAATCGATATACTGGAGGTGCATTTGGATCAGTACGTTTCATGACTGGAATGATAGGAGAATTACATACATTGGAGTCAGTTTCTACAACCACTCCTTGAACAATGAGCTCGTCAATAATTTTGGATAAGGCTGCTACAGCCTCAGGTGGCAATTTGTACTGTCGGATTCGTGGCAAGACTACACCTGGCTTGAGAGTCACACGATGGGGTGTGATGTGCATACAACCAACATCAGTTGGACCTTGTGCCCATAGATGCTGCGGGACATTCAATAATCTTGGATCAAAATCACGTAATACATAGTGACCTTTAAAGTCACGTAAAAACAGACATACTCCTTCTGGGGAGCAGCATATAATTGCACCTAATTCTTTTAATGTCTTGATGCCCAACAAATTTTCTGGACATGACTTCGTAAGTAACAAATCAGTAGTTCGGGACAATGGACCTACTTCTAGGGATACTGGTTTCGAAATTTCATTAACTATTGGCTTTCCTGAAAATCCAAGGGAAACATTTCTTGAGCCTGAGAGCGGAGCCCCTGGAACCTCGTCATGACTGATTGTAGTCCTACTTGCCCCTGTATCAATCAGAAACTTTCTGTCTTTCCCCAATACTTGACTGTGAACGTAGGGACCCTCTTGATCTACAGGTATCTCGATGAGAGGCAAGCCTACCTCCCTCTCTAGGCTGTTTCATGAATACTGCTGGTACTCTGGATACTCTGACTGGGCATACTGGTACATCTGCTGTGTAACATGCTGTGTTGCAGCGATAGGTTGCGGTACTGTAACTGTCTGTTGTGCATTCTGTAGTGACTGAGAAGTCGGTAAAACTTGTTCTTGTCTAGGCGGACGTGGTCTTTCTTTAGTCTTTCCAGTAGCTATGTTGTGTTTCAGAACTGCACACTCGTTTATAAAATGACCTGGCTGTTTACAATAATTGCAGGTCCCTTTCACAGGAACTGCAGGATGACTGGCTTGATTCGTACCCCTCTTCTGACTGTCTTGCGGAACAGATTGTGCAACTAATACTTTCATTTTCGTATCTTTCATACGTCTCCTTTCATGATCTTGCTCTTCCCTGATTCTGTTCTGGTGGTACTGGAGCATCTGGAGCATTTGGGACGGAGTATTAGCTTGCCAGGTACTTTCGACTTTCAGGACTCGGTTTTTAACTTGTGGCCTTGAATTCTCGACTAGTTTAGTAACAAAAAGATGAGGATATGACTCGCTACTCGTCTTCAAACCACTGTTAATAATAAAACATTTCTCGAATCTAGAATAAAAATCACTAGTATCTTCGTCTTGTTTCTGTTTACAGGCTGAGATTGCATCCCAGTCTTCCTTTTTCGTGGCTAGTAATCTTGGTAAAACTTGTATTAATAACTCAGGTAATTCTTTACATTTATCTCCTAGACCGGTACCTGGTACACGTGTTTTGTCTTCAGCTTCTAAAACCGTCCAATCTATCTTTTTCTCTCCCACCTCCCATTCTTTTTCCTTGAGTTTTTCATATATGCCCGCGGGCAACAGGACTTTTAACATTTTAATTATATCTGGATATGTGTATTCTCCCATACGGAGCATGTCTTTTAATTCACGGTGGAACCCTGCTGGATCTTTATCGTGACAGGGAATTAACTTTTTCATCTCTAAGAGTTCCATCTTTGTAATCGGGGTGTAAACAAATACTCGTTCTAGATCACCACCCGTTGTCCTAACTGGGTGGACTTCTCGTAACGGATGCTGTCTGTCTATGTAGAATGGTTTACTTTCGGGGGGTGAGACATGAACAAAATGCGGATTCAGGAACGTTCGGTATTTGTGGCGCTGTTCTAGAATGATACTAATTAAATCGGTACCTAGACCTTTCCATCTGTACTGTAGTAACTCGTTCAGAACATCGTGTAACGGACCTGGATCAGAATGTTGACCCTCATACAGAGTGATGAGGTGCTGGATCATATACATACCCACCAGTCGCTGCTCGGCTGGGGGCAGTTTCAGAAACATTTGTGCCACTATTTCATCTGGAAAAGTGGTAGAATCAGTAGTCCATCGGACTGCTGATCGGGCTAGTTCTTGTTCATGCATAGTACTAAGTTCACTATAACCGATTCGTGATTTCAGGATTTTATCTGTAACCTGGAATACTTGTTCTAGAGAACACTGTTCTGGTACTGGAGAAGGAACAGTTTTCTTGTAGTCTAGACGTGAATGTCGGTCGGAAAGTCTAGTTTTACCTACATACGCTATTCTGGAAGGATTCTCGTCGTCTACCTCTTCAGTGGAAGAGTCATTTTCTTTCTCGGTTGCTTGTGTTGCTTCTCGTTTCTCGTGTAACTTTATTATTTCTTTACGGATTTTCTTGTACATACTCTCTATACTACCTAGTGTCTTGTGTCTTCCCTCGGCTATATGGTCACTCCACCTGGTCAGAACTTTCATTTCTTCTGAATCTTTCCCTGGATAATCTTGTTCTCTTATTAAACAATTAATTAGAAACTTTAAAATCATGAGCTGAATCTCGACTTTTCTTTGGACCATGGTGTCGCCAATACTTTCTGGATCTCTTCCTGTACGGATGAAATGATATATTCTGTCTAGATAACTTTTCATATTCGGCAGGGTGTCCAAATACTCGGTTACCCTTCTTACACGCAATGAATACAAGACCATGTCATCATCGCCTGGGACTGGATCATAACGGCATTCGGTAAGTGCTCGCTTGATATCTGCAACTGACTGAAATTTGGGTGTACGCTGTAACGCTAGCTCATGTAGCGTCGTACGTCTGTGTTGAGGCGGGGTACGAGGAGAACCTCCCCCCGCGGCTCCTAAACTGGAATCGTCGGTGGGTACTGTATGGGCTGGGAGAGTGACTGATGTAGCGGGTACTTGTACTGTATGCTGGACCGGGGGTACCGTAACAGGTGCTGCAACGGGTGCCCCGGTGGCTGGAGGAACAGGGATTACATTATTTACGGGAGCTGGCGGAACAGGATTTGCATACTCTGGGACCGTGTCGTCCAGATAGGACGAGAGAAAAATATCAGCTGCGGTCGGTTTGTGACGTAGCTTAATCGGAACTAATGGCGGAAAATTACTGGATGCCTCTGGGGTTGCTTTTGGCAAGCCCTCGGCAAGAAGAGGATACATACCCTTAATAAGGGCATTTCTCTGTCTGTCTGTCTGTTCGGCTTTAACTCGTTCACCTATTTCGATTAATTCCCTTTCTTGGGCTCTTTCTGAGGATTCTCTACTTAATTCTGCTTTTCTGAATTCTTTTTCGGTTCTTTTATGAGATTCTTTGCGCCATAACTCGATGGCATCTTTCTGTGACTGTCTGGCATTCTTTTTCCATAATACTTCTTCTACTCGCATGATGCACTCGGCATCCCATGTGCCTGATACAGGCCATCTATATTTCTCTTCGAGATGTCTGGTATAATCAGACCATAAATCTAGATATATTATGGCACTTAAGCCATGCTTATGATACATAAAATGACCTGGACTGTCCCTAGGCGGGACAGGGACTGCTTCCTCGAGCAGCCCTTTTCTAGTTTTTAACTGACGTAACTTAGAGAACAGAGGCATGATTTAGACTGGAATCTAGACACAATACAATACACAATGAACACAACAATGACTTGAAAAAACAAATCACTCATACCACGACATTAAAACCACATTAAAATAACATTTAAAATAACAGTTCGAACAGAATACTACCTGGAATACTGAGAACAGAAACATAAGAATTTCTCGAGAACGGAACTTACTAGAATTACTAGATGTACTGCTGAAACAGTACGAAACATACCGGTCCCATAAAGAGACACGTCAGGACCCGCATCCACCTAGGTGGACACTTCGTGTTGGATTTGCGTACCCAAACCCACGGACCAGAGACAAATTAATTGACCCTGTCTAGATACTACCCCAGCAACGGTACTCACCGGGCAGCAAGAACGGAAGGCCTCGGACTGGACTGGACTGCTACAACGACGGACTACGAACTTCGGACTTCAGTTACGGGTGGGCCTCCGGATACCTCGGACCTTGGACTCTCGGCTTGGGCTCTGGTCGGGACTCGCCGCGTTCCTCCACCGCCTCGTCTGGATGCTGGACCGCAACCTCCGTCTCCTCCGTGGGCCTGAGGGATACTTGAAGCAGAAATATCTGCACGTGCACGGTATGGTTCCGTCACGGCTGCAGAGGATCAGGGGGCCTGCGTGGCTTCTCCGGCGCGTGGGGAAAGGGCAAGTCCCTATTCGGGCGCCATTATGTGGTAAATAAATAATTAAATACCGGTTCTATTTTTGACTGGATGCAATATAAACAGATAGCTCAATAAATAAGAGTCAAGATTCGAGGTAGCTGGAGTTTACAGGCTTTAATCAGGCATAACGGACAGGAACAGGACAGCCTGCATGGGAATGGGATGGCAGCTGCCGGGGGCAGGATCTGGAATGGCTAGAGCAACTTTAATAACAGTGCATAACATATATATACTAAAACAATTGCATTACAGTCAATACAGTAGGCGTAGCAGTGGGCGGGGTTCGTAGCAGTCGCGAAAGATAAGGCAGAAAGTAGGTGTAACAAGAGGCGTATACAGGGCGTATACATAGACATGTGATGTAAACGTAACAGAATATGTCATAAACGGGGCGGAAACATGGAGGGGGCTACCTGAGGAGCTGGGACCTCTGACCTAGTAGTGCGCGCAAACTGGCAATGACGTGTTACTAGGAGGAACTGGGGGCTATGACTTCTGCACTAGAAGAGGAGACTAAAGTCTGCGGAGTCAGAGCGACATGTACCTAAAACCTATCTGGTATCTGATGTTTAGAGAACATGTTGATAGAATCCAAAAGTTATCAGGGTAAAGGCTAACAGACTCTAAGACTGGTGCATGCATTATTCTACATGTAGTGCGGGGCGAGGAATATTCTATGAATATTAATACAGTATTTCTCTTACATGGAGACATAAAGGCTAGACTATGACTGAAACTATTGATGCGATTCCGTAGCTTAGGAATGCAGAGAAGGAGGGCTGGACTGATAACTAGAAGCATAACATACTCTTGGCAGACTGGGAGGCAGAGCCAGGCCGAGCCGGGCACTGTGAGGCAGGAAGTAAGTGAAGGGTCAGGGATACAGGTGGGGGCTGTATCGCTCCTCGGAGAGGGTTCAGGAGACAGGAGCTGAATCTGGTGTCCGGGCCCTTTTGAGGCCTAGAAACGGGGACTTTTCAATGAATTAACGTGCACACTGTGAAACGTGGCAACATAGGTTTACATAGGCCTAATACTCGTAGCTTTCATGATGACTGGAAACTAACATACTAAAGTTGGACACAACCGTAATTGCGTCTTTAATTGATCATAAGGGAATACATATGCATATCGATCATGCACATATAACATAGGATGGGGAACACGTAGGCACATATAACATGGCAAAATTTACTTTTCCACAGAATCCCTGATAGTAACCTCCCCTAAGCCGCACAGAGATCTGACCCTCCTCGCCTCATACAGGCCCATAACACTACTCAACGCAGACTGTAAAATACTGGGTAAGATATTGGCAGACCGCTATGCTCAAATTCTCCCACCACTCATTCACCCAGACCAAAATGGGTTTTTCCCGGGATGTAATACCTCCCAGAATATGCGCAGGCTGTTTCACATACAAGATAGGGCAGGTGCTCAATTTCCCAATGCAGCATGTCGCATTCTTGATCTCAAAAAGGCTTTCAACACTCTCCAGGGGCCATATCTGTTTGCGGTTCTTTGCCAAATAAAGCTGGGACCTATCCTGAAATTGTACACATGACTTTTATATAAAGGCCTTCCCTCGCTGGGTACGCATGGGTAAATACATCTCTGACCCCTTCCTGATAGAATGGGGTACGAGACATAGATGCCCCTTGTCCCCCTTCTTATTCGCCCAAGCGGTGGAACCATTAGCGATTCGCCTGCACTGGGGTGGCATGGGTTATTCCGATAGCTGGCCCAGTACACTGCGTGTCCTTGTATATGGACGACCTCCTTCTATTTGTTCAGGCTATCACCGGTGACCTTACCCCCATCTGTATGGCATTGGGAGACTTTGCGGCAGCATCTGGTCTCAGAGTAAACTGTGACAAATCCGTTATTTACCCGCTGAGTCCACATTTAGTCCCCCTTAGTATAACTATCAGGGATCAAATAACTACCTGGAGTACTGCTTCGCTCCGCTACTTAGGGGTGAGACTCTACCACTCGCCTACAGATCTGGGATGAAGGGAACCACCACAGGGCACTGGTGGGAATTAAGACTGCAGTAAGCTTCTGGAGAACATTGCCTTTAGCATCTATTGGCTAAGAAGCTATCGCTAAAATGATCATAGCCCCAGAGTACTTTATCACTTTGCTAACATCCCAGTGATACCACTGCGTCCTTTCTTTCGGGAATTGTACACATTGCTTGCCACCCTGATCTGGGGAGTGGGGCGCCACCATGTGGCACTGTCCATGCTATAAATGCCTACGGATCAAGGGGGTCTAGGTGCACCGTTATTTGAATCATACTTCCTGGCAGCACTGTTACAGTGGTTGTCGTACTGGACAGCTGAGCGACAGCACAGTTACAGTGGTTGTCATACTGGACAGCCGAGCAACAGCACAGTTACAGTGGTTGTCATACTGGACAGCAGAGCAACAAATAGGAGAGACAATTACGGATGAGGGACGGCTGCCTCATCCAGCTATTCAGAGAATACTCATGACCGGCACCAGACCAAAGAATATTTACCCCCGACAGGTGTCCATAGCACGCTCGTGTATGCTGAGATTACACCGTATGTGCCGAAGCAAACCCCCATACTCTCCTCTACTTCCATTAGTAGGGCTCCCTCGAAAAGATTAATTCTACACCGCCCGAACCCTCCAGGTATGGACAGAACATTCCATCACTGAGGTGGAATCCGTCTTCAACGATGGACGGTTACGGACGTTTGACCAAATAGTGGCAGACCACGGCCTCCCTCTGGGCCAATTCCTGCTATATAGACAACTCTTAGACAGTAGTCGTCAATTCTGGAATTTCGACGAGGGGGAACCCCCGACACATCCAGTACTTCACATGCATCTACACATGGGGGCGGGTCGACACCTAGTGACCTGGCTCTATAAGGCTATCAGGGAACTCCTTCCTAAACCACTCCACACGCTTCGACAGACATGGGACAACGAGGTGAGACGGGCATTCCATGATAAGGAATGGGAGAAGGCACTAGAGTCCCCAAAAAGGTTTCAGGAATGCACGATTCAAAAACATGCAAGTTAACATTCTTCACAGAGCATGCCTCACGCCCCAAACCCTACATCGCTTTTACCCGGACACCCACTTTGCATGCCCGCGATGCCAGACCCCTGAAGCTGACTTTAAACACATGTTCTGGGATTGTCCCACTATCCAACAGTATTGGAACAAAATCCACCAGACACTCCGAGAGACGACACACATCGCAGACATATCTACATGGGAAGCGTGCGCCCTTGAGATATTCCGCAGGCGGAGATTCGGAAAAGTGCAGGGTCGCTTCTCATCACCAGCTATCCTTCTGGCAAAAAGGGGGCTGGCCATGTATTGGGGGGGCCAGAAATGGCCAACTGAAGCAGGCTGGGTGGGGGCAATGCGAAAATGGGGTGCAGCCGAAGAAGAGGTGGTGCGAGATGAGGAAGTGAAGGGAACATGCAAACACCCCATACTACTAGAGTGGGCACTGATATTACACCAATTTAAACATGAAACCACACCAGCGGCAGCGCCTGAGGCCTCTCCACCCCAGACACCACCTGTATCCCCAATCGGGCCGACAGCAGTACACAATAGTCTGAGCCCAAGGACCTAAGATGATTGCCCTACCCGAGCAAACGCCATAGGCCCTATACACGGCAATACCACCTGTAACTACTCGATACGGTCCCCCTACGTATGCATGACCACACAATGATGTCACATTGCAACCAGCCACATATCAGATCTCAGTAATACATATCCGTGCCGCCCCCCTGTACAGCTTTCCCAGTTCACCCCCCCAAGTTTGAAGTTAATACTATACATCAGCAGTTCCATAGCCGGTGATCATCAATAGGGAAAGTATCCCTTATCTGTTACACTACATAGCGCCCATGCGTCAGTATGGGGATAGGCATAGCCCTGGACTCCTAGGAACCGCGCCCAACCAGGGTAATTCACATGTCTGTTACAATATTCGAACCTACGAAATAGGTAGCACCCAGTCTAACTACCAAGAAATATCACTTGTACGCCGGATGTACAGTTACTATAAACTTGATCATCTGCAGATGTTTCCGTCTCGGTCTATATCACAAACATGTATTGCTTTGTTATGACAGTACTGTGCCAATCTGCTGTGAATGATGTTAAAAACCAATAAATAAATGTAAACAAAAAAAAAACATGGACGCAATGTCTAACGTTTTTATGCAGTAATAAAATAATAATAACACACAACACAAGAAATATCCTAGACTAATTTAGAAAAATAGATTAAATGTTAAACAAAATAAGTACAGCAAAATGACAAAAATCCAAGTTGGGGACCCAGAAATATGATTTTTAAAATTTGAAATAAACATAGAAAAGAATGATGCCCCAACCAAGGTTTCATCAGACCGGAACATAGGTGCAATTGAGGCTAACCATGATGAAGCACGGGTCTGATACATCAACCAGTTGTGACGCTGTCAGAAGTTTTACCTTGGGTCTTAGGTCCATATTAATCATTGGCATGTGTTGCCCTTGTGTCATGCAAGTTGACTCAAGGGCAATGCAAGTACTTAAATGAAATTTGCTATACCACACAGGGACAAATATGCAACCAAGTGACAGAGCGGGGGTTAGCTTCAAAATAGCTACTGCGATGCTCCATCACTATAGAAAAGCAGGGGTGTGCTGTATTTACAATAATATGGTGCACCTCTGTGTTTCTCCCTGCACTGGCACTAAATTCAGCTTCCTTGCAGCAATGCAGGCAGGCACCCTTATACCGTAGTACAAGGGTGCCTGGGTAGAGGGAATGATTGTTTATGTGCAAGAAGGTGTCCCTTCTTGCACATAAACATTCCACAATGGGGATTTGAAACTCCTGTATGTACTTCATTGTGCAGCACATATAGAAGTTACAAATTGTCATTTTTTAATGATTGTGCACCTTCCTGCACATAACCAATCATTCATGGTGGTTTGCTGTTTTTGTGTGTGCTGCAGAATTTAACATTTCTCCTCGTTTCGCAATGTTCAGACTAGGTTTTCCCTGGTCTTAATTTTGGCACTGCCCCATATTTATGCCACCCTTGTAAATATCGGGCAGCATCAAAATTAATGGTTGTTGCGGGTGAACGCCCACCACAACACCCATTGCCCATCCCTTTACAATAAGTATAGTGTGAAAGGGGGGCTTATTTACAAGGCATAATTAAGCGTAATTAAGTGGCTTAACGCTGTCTTGTAAATACGGCAAAGCCACTATCGCCACACATACATCTTAAAAAGTGACATTCCTGTGGTGATAAGGGCTTGTAAATATGCCCCACAGAGTCATCTTGTGTGACTCTGTATGGGATGGTAAAACTGGAGTAACGCAATGCAACACAAGTTGCTGACTTTTGTCCCCCTGTTTTGGGAAGGCATTCCATGGGTAAAGTATGGGTGTTAACACGCATTCACCCACGGTTTTTAGCACAATCCCAGATTTACTAACACAAGCAAACCTGAGAATGTGTCAAAATGGTGTACCTTCCCATATATTTGCTCTGGGAGCAGTTTTCACACCTGCTCCAAGTTAGATTATTAGTTAAGCGGGTGGTGATTCACTTATTCAGTGAGCACAATCTTTTGTCAGTGTGAACCGTTAAAGTCTCTAAATTAATCTGGGTTCAACCCTCGGTAGCTATGGCACAGAAAAGACAGCGTTAATTTAAGTCAATGTGTAAAGTATATATATTCAGGACCAAATTAATAATAAAGTCCACATGCAGCACACAAAAAATCTCAAACTGAATTAGAAACAATAGAGTGAAATGTAATAACCAAAATGAAAAAAATCAATTTAGGGAAACCAGAGATGTGAATTTCTACGGTTGTAGGGGGGGAAAGCAACAAGAAGCTGGTTTACAGCAGCAGCACAAGTACCCATACAGAAATGGGAGTATGTGTGGTCGCTTTTTAATAGGGGTGTCGGGACCACCTGATCGGATGTAGGTCGGTCTTGAGACAGCGACAGTGTCGTTCGGAGGCAACTCCGACTGACATCATAATCAAGCCCACAGCTAAAATAATGGCAACTTTTCAAACGCTTATAAAATTTTAATGACACCCGCAAACTTAAAAACATGTTTGGATTATTTTACTTAGAAACTAAGTTGCAAATTTATAGTTTAGCTTTTTTTTAGCTAAGTACCAACAAATTTGGATAACTATTAAATTCTAGCTACAAGAAGGTGTTGAGAAGTGAGGTAGTGAATTACAGATCATACATCTCCCCTGAGAAAAGGGAAATACACTCTTTGTATTTTCCTCATAGGTGAAGTGTTTTGACTGTATGATGATCAATTGAGAGAATGTGCTCTCAAGACCACACAAAAGCCATCTTGGTCGTAGAGAGACATTTCTTCTTAAAATTCCTCAATCAAAATTGAACTCTGACAGGTTTTGGTTAGCATATCACTGTGGTGAAAGGGATTTGGGAACATATTATGGATAGTTATGGGTTACTACAATAGAACTGTAGCTTGATCATACATACTATCATTATGGAAAAACTGTCTGTAAGAAATTAGATTAGTATATGGTGTGAGTGACTATCCTCCTCACGGAATAATCATCACTCTTGTCAGGTTGAACGCTCATAGTCACTGAATTAAGTCACTAACCCTCTGGTACCACAGGGACAGAGCAGAAACCTTTAACTTAGGGTAAGTGTAAAATATTTATGCAGTCCCAAAACAGTAATACAGTCAAAAACCCGAATCGAATTAGAAAACACTACAATTTAAGGAATAGATTTACAATATAACAACGAAAATACAATGAGGGGGACTGGAGATATACAATTTAAATTGTTTATGTGAAAACAGGACCAAAAATATTCAAAGCGCCAATGGTAGACCAGGGCCTAGGCATCATTCAATGCCTAATGCAGTGGCGCTCAGGTTGGAGATAGCATCCAGGTTTGGCTTGGTTTGAGCTTCATCCTTGGGACTTAGTTGTTTTCATGGAAGCCTAAATCCTTCAGCAGGGCCAGACAGCAGGCTGTATACAAGGAAGTCTTCGCAAAGTCGGATAGGTGTTGGGAGGAGGAACTCTGAAGCCTTGGTTTTGGTGGGGAAACGCTTAGAGCAGGAGAAATTTAAATTTTGCACCCTGGGAAGTCTTCTCGCTCATTGGATACTGTTGGTGACTTAGCCTGGTCATGATTTACATCTATGGACTCTGTTGTTTGGATCTTGGAACACTTTAGCGTGGCAAGGCTGCAGCTGTATCCAACGTTCTGTTTCAAGAGGGTCTGCTGAATTTACTACTGCATAAAGCTCCAAGCATGAGAAACTGGATTTCTTAGCCTAGTAACGTTGCACCTTTTGTTGGTTAAGCTTGGGTGGTTTGTCCTGATCCTCCAGAAGTCTGGAAGTCCAAACATTTTCCAAGTCCATGTTTTTCCAGTGTGGCCAAGAGAGGTCTGGTTAGACACAGCCAAGGGTCCTGGGACTTGAGAAAGAGCACTTGGGAGTCAAGACTCACTGCTACTGTTTCCTCTAACACGGTCCAGGGTAGGTACAGTTGGTACTGGTCAGCTGGGATCTTCAATCAATCAATCAATCAAGGCATTTGTATAGCGCGCTACTCACCCAGAGGGTCTCAAGGCGCTTGGGGGAGGGGGGTCCTCTACTGCTCGAACAGCCAGGTCTTGAGTTGCTTCCTGAAGGAGAGGTGGTCTCGGGTCAGGCGGAGGTGGATGGGGAGGGAGTTCCACGTGTTGGCAGCCAGGTAGGAGAAGGATCTTCCTCCTGTTGTGGTTCTTTGGATGCGGGGAACGGCGGCGAGGGCGTGGCTGGCCGATCGTAGCTGGCGGGTGGGAGTGTAGAAGGTCAGGCGGTCGTTGAGGTATCTGGGGCCTTGGTTGTGGAGAGCTTTGTGTGCGTGGGTGAGGAGTCGGAACGTGATTCTCTTGCTGACGGGGAGCCAGTGCAGGTCTCTCACGTGTCCAGCGATGTGGCTGTGGAATAAGGTCTCAAAAATCTTTTGGTAGCCTTCTAGCCAACTAACCCTTGGAGTCCACTTTTATGTCCTGGGGGCAAGAGGGAGCAGGTCTAGGCCCCCAGGTCTCCTCTTAGGTCACACACAGCTTGTCCAGTCCTCTTCTTTTCTTCCTAAGTTGCAGACAGAGTTCAGAGAGGTCAGATCACCAGATTCATATATGGCCATCAACTTTATTTACAGAGCATTGGCAGGAACAATACTCACGGCGGTTCTTGCCAATGGTTTTTGCTGCTTGGAGCAGGGCTCCATCAACAGTTTTCTTGTATTCATTTTCAAAAGCTGGAAAAGATAATGGCCCACTCACCATGGGAGCCATCTCCCATGTCGAGGGGGCATTATTTCTTTTTTACTGTCCCTCACCGACAAGGTTTGCCTGGCAGTGACACAGTTAAAAATCTGCTATATGTCTTCCCATTCTAATAGGGCGGAGAGATATATAGCCAATTCTCCTATGGGCATTACTCTACCTGACTGTCAGAGGGGTCTCACCGTGGCAGAGACTGAGTAGTCTCCACTATGGGTGATCCAATGTTTTTGCCAGTATATACATCAGGGGGACAGACCATTGTCTTGGCGATAAGGATTCTCCATCGAAAAAGTGAAAGAGACATAAGGTTTGAGTGAAACATCCTCCCCTTTGCTACAAATGACAAAATGTAATTTATTATAGCCACATAGCCTGGCATCAATTTGTCGTGTATGAGGTCATCTTGTGGGTCGTTGGTTTTTGTCCGTTTTTCAATTCTTAGTTGCTTTTATTTGCTTCTGGTACAAACTGTGTCATGTGGTTTCAGCTACATAAAAAGATACTCTAACTCTATATTCATTGGTATTTGGCCTTTGTCCAGATTGCAGATCCCAATTCTAAATAAAACTGTAAGTAAAACCAGAAACACTGCTTTTTTTTATTTTCTTTGTTTGTTTTTGCTCTGTTTGTGTTCTCTGAGGAGTTTCTCGTCTGATACAGTTCCCTTCAGACATCAGCCGGTGTCATATAGGGCTCATTAACCCAAACAACAAATTTTTTTCTCTCTTGTTCTGCCTCCGAGGAATCCCTGCGGTAAAGAAACGTCTACATTAGATACACGAGTCCCCGACTGTCTCTGCTCCGGCTACAGTTAGTCTGCAGCGCCGGCTGGATTATGTTTTTCTCATACCACGACAAAATTGATGTATACAGCGTGAGCTGATGCAAACAAACTCAAACCACATTTCAGGCGTCTTTTGTTATAACGTTTACAGGGCTAAATATAGAGGAGTATTTTTGTTCTTGCTATAAAAAGCACATGCTGCAACAATTAGAGGCATACCAATCTGAGTTTAAAAATACACGTGCCGTGCAAGGTTAACGTGTCTGATTTAGTTAACATCAAGAAAAATGGCTTGATGATTGCTCACTTAAAGAGAATTCTGCTTCCCAAGTCATGCTAGCATGCCTTTGTAATGCTGCTGTTAGATAGACTGTATTTTCATGCTTGCGATAACAACCTTGAAATGATTCTTAGCGCTGCGTCTACAAGTGGTTGCTACAAAGCCATAAAATATGGCAACAACTTGTCTTCTTGCTCTACTTCAGACACACAGGAGTACTGTCTGGCAAAGCACACCCATTATACGTATTTGAATGATATTAATCCTTACCCAGATAAAGACTTTCTCTCCCACGGGTAAATACTTATAGACGTGGATGATTCTGCTAGATGCTTTTTAAAGCTTAGGATGTAAGCAGGGGCTGGGTCATGTAGATAAAAATCAGTAATGGTGCTCTCTACCATTTACAATGAGGGGTGTGGCTATAGCAGAAAATAAGGCACTTTTCTTCAGCCATTTGTCAACTAGAAGAGAGAAAAACCAAACACCTGCAGCTTGCACATACAAATTATTTTGTGACTTCCTGTCATATATTCATATTGCATATTGTGGAGTGAGGCTTTCTGTCAGGAAGCAGGACTGGAGGTTCCGCTTTCTGCTTAGTGTGACCCGTGAGTGTGGAAGTGGTACTCCAAATCTGCTTGCCCTGAGTGCCTTTGTGAGCCATGGGAAGGCTGGCGGTTTTCATGGACTTGTGGCACTGCTTAGACTGATTGGCTGCCCCGGGACACCAAAGGTGGCCACCTACGAGGGCGGCCACCCTTAGTGCCATAGGATGGCACAGACCCTGAGCGGTCTAGTGGTTGGGGGGATTGGAGGTCCCCCCGTGATGTCACTTCCTGTGTTTAGGGGGAGGGGGGAGTGACTATATAGCCCAGGGGGCGGGGGTCAAGCGCCCTCTTTGTTCGTCGACCGCTGCTCGCGCTGACCCTCGCCCTCCCCTGCCTGGACCCTGAGCGGGTGACTGCCCGTTGCTGTTTTCCCCTCTCCAGCCAGGTCGCTTCACTGGCTGCCCCCAGGCCTCAACAGCCGCTCCGGCCGTAGTCAGTCCCCCTCCCCGTCCCGGACCCTTAGACCCCCCTTTCATCTCCCTCGTCGAGCATCGTCGTGAACGAGGTAAGCGGGACACTTTATCGCCTCCCCCCGGGCCCCGTCCTTGGGCACAACCCAAGTTGCACAGGGCTCCGTGGTCAGTGACTACGGGGAGGTGGAGTTGTCCGTAGAGGAGTCGTGCGGTAGCGGGGTCGTGCGGGGGGGGGGACAGCAAGAGAGAGGGGCTTGTAAGCAGGGGCACATCGGGTGTTGGTCTGGCCGAGGGCACGCGGGCATAGAGCATGGGAGTCGATCGTAACTTCCACAAATACAAATGTGCAAGCATGCCTTGCTGAGGCAGGCAAGAGTGGAAAGTGGTGATCGGGGACTTCTGCACATCCTGGCCGTTTAATCATGTCGTGTGGACGCTGGACTCAAAACGTCACGAAGGGGGGTTTCAATCAAACCTAAAAGCAGTTAATTATTTAGAGAGCAGCCGGTTCGGCCACCCGCACAGCTGTTTGTCATCCGACCATTAAAGTGACAGGAGCACTTCCTATGCGGACAGCCACGAGCGCTTTTCAATTTAAACCCTGTCTCTTTAAAAAGCGCACCCCACCGCCTCATTCACCACACACACCTCGGGAACACACACACCGCACGAACACACACACCGCACAATTAGTGGTGTTAAATAGGAAGTTTTACCACGGTCAGAATTTTGGGGATGTTGTAATGACAAGCAAAAAAAAAAAAAAAAGATTGATAATATAGCATTCGTTTAGGAATATTTTTTTTATTTTACAAACTTTACGTTGAGTATAAGTGACGCCTTAGTGTGTGCCCGTTGTGATGTGTATTATACCTCAAAGAGCTTTATTAATTCGCACCGCCATTCGCTGAAGTTGGTAGCCCAGAATCAGAGTGTGAAAATCTAGATGGTATAATTTGTAGGGCGGTAGAAATTCTACAATACTATCATTAATACGGTACATGGCTCACGAGCGGGGGACTAAGGCTCGGGATGCCTAAAGTGCGGGCATCATCGGAATAATTAGAGCTGTGATGAGGTGAGCGATTAGCACAACGATACAGGGGGAAGTACTATTGGTGTTTAAGGACCGCGTGTAAAGTGCCCGCGGTCCACGCTAGTCACGCCCCTTCATGGCTCGCTCGCCGGCACTTTCATACGGCTGCTCTAGCGTTATGCTTCGAAGCCCCCCACCCACTCCTACCCGACAACATTGTGTGATCCATAGAACTGGGCTATGGTGTAGGTATTTTTAGCAAGACGGGCTCCTGAGCAGTTGATAATAGCCAATGCGGTGCTGCCACGAGCAGATCTTCATGGTAGGGGGTGTAGTGGCAGATACCCTCCTTATCTGGCAGTATGGATAGCTCAGTGAGCTGGAAGTTTGCTGCGGTTTAAAATATTTCAAAACAGCAGCCTGTGTCCACGGAGGCCTCATCGAGGTACACGGTCGCATAAGCCGCTTGATTTCGTCTATGCTCGCCCCCTACAGGGCTCGCAAGGGCGGGGGGCCCAGCCAGGTGCGGGCATTGTTGCCGGGGGCACGGCCTCTCGCTGCAAATCCAGGAGTTTTAGCCGGGGGAGTCGGGGTATTGTGGTGCTTCGGAGCAACGGCTGCGTGCGGCGGTGGTCTCTGAATCTCTGCCAGGTGTCCTAAGTGCCCAGGCACTGTAGCGAGTATATGTTCGGTTAAAGTAATCCGCTTTTCATTTAAAAACTATTAATGCCCTCTGGTTCGAGTTTATGCCTTACAAGGCTGAAAAACATGGTCCGGGGGCCTCAGCAGCCTACAGCTCCGGCCCTGTCACCCTACCCCATGATCGTGGTCGCAGCCCCGGTCGAGGTGCTGTAGCAAAGGACCTTTAGTGATGTGGGCCTCGCCCTCGGGATTTTTTCCATCAGGCCGGTTTGTGTGCATTCCTGTCCTTAGATGGGTGCAGGGGATGTGTTTCTCTATAGGGTGGGGTACCCTAGCCCCTTGGAGCCGTAACTTGATCGTTGAGGTTACAGGCTGAATTGCGGGGTTTCAGAGCTGCTTGCTATCCGGTGGGAAGTCTAGGTATAGGCAACCGGGTTCGCGCTTTATAAAGATTAAAGCTGGTTGGGGATCAAATCATCATCCTTAACACGGTTAGAAGCGTGCAGAATATAACAATATAAACTTTCCCCCGTGCCTGAATGTGCAGGCAACCAGTTCTCATGTAAAGCGCTCCAAGGACTTCCGGTCTACTTAGAGCCATATGAATAGGCATTTACCTGATTTTAAATATAGTAATACCCGTACCGAAGGTGTAAGCAATCGGTGCTCTTGGAAAGCGCGCCAAGACCTTCGGGGCGAGCTCACGCTATAGAATTAGACAATATTTGGAATAGAAGTCATGGTCATAGTGCCCGAGATAGCTCCGTTGAAAGAGCATTAGACTCAAGATTTAGTGGTTCCCGGTTCTATCCTGGGTTTCGGCAGAAGCAGTTCATTGACTAAATATGTATCCTTAACAGGATTATAAATGTGAAAAAAAAAAAAATAGACACTTTTATCCGTACCTGAATGTGCATGCAACCGGTGCGGTGAGGTCCGGAAGGGTTGGGGACAAGCAGGGTAAATGAGCCGAGGGGCCGAGCATCTGCCGGAAGGGTCAGGCCTGAAGTGTTTACAAAGTGTGGCTTGCACTCTACGTTTGTAGAGGTCCCTGTTGTAGGCTCTGTCAGTTTACATTCCTTCCTAATCTTCCTCACTACTGCCATGCTTTCGAAGTGCCGATAATGTGTCATGGGCCCAGCTGTTGTAATGTCCCCACATGAATGCACGTTGTAGCGAGGGTAGACAAAAGAGCATTTCTGTCTTGAAGTGCTGGGGCTATGGAATCTATGCTACAAATTAACCAATGTTACACCGGAACAGCACGGGTCTATTAGGATGTGGTGGCCTTGAATAAGGAAATGAGTGCATGAAAGCATAACCACTTGATACAGAAACTCCAGGATGGTGAGTATAGATAAAAACCAAGCAGTAAAACAAGGAATGACTGAACTAACCTTGCATGTCTAGAGGCTCGCCTCTGATTAGACTGTTTAGTTTAATATGCAGAGGTGAAAGGAACCCTGTTGGTAGGCCGCTGCAGCGCAATGCTCCAGGCTTTAGATAGCGCAGACTTTACCCGTTGGTGTCAGAGCGCTTCTCAGTGGGAAATGAACTGATACTCTTGAGTACGATATGTGGACTTATTTGGCATAAACAGTGAATTACAGGAGGGAAATGTGTCATGTGTGCACATTACTAAAGCATATATAGTATTAGTGAGGAAAAATACTGCAATACATGGCTGACAGTCAAACATGAGAACATACGTTATGTAGGCAATGGTGCCACTCGTGCAAGTACCGGAATAAACAGAATGTAAGAGGTACCAAACAGTTTGTTACCAGAGATTAGTGACGGGTGCACTCTAACTCAGGGGGATATACTGCAATAATGGTCAGACTAGCAATCCACTAGAACACACTGGGAAGGCACTTCCAGAGGCAAGGAGAATAGAATTTCTTTAATGTAAGGCCTTCCTTCAGATAATGGAGAGGACAATCATTAAATTTGGAAGGGTGGAGATAGGTGGACAAACCAGTTCTCGCAACTTCAAACAGGCTTGGCCTGGGTAGCGTGTGGGGCATTGATGACCCATGTCTCATTGCAGAGTATCCACATTGTTAGAAAGGGGGGGGAAGGACCTTATAATGAATGTTTTCTGTTTCAAATGGAGGAACCGTGCTGGAGAAGCGCCATGCTCGGAGAGGTCTCTGCAGTTCTATGCGCCGGCGTTGGAGCACGGACTTTGCCCGTTGGGGGTCAGAACGCTTCGCAAGGGGGACAGAACCGTACTCCCATAGGTGTTCTCAGTACATAGCTACGCGAAGTTACAAGAAGCGAGTTTCAACAAGAGCTGATAGTAGAATATGTGTTTACTGGGCATCACAGGAGGAGAAGCGGTCTTGGGTGCCTATTACATTAGCGTATATAGTACAAGTGAGGTACATTCAAGGCGGTCAGTCTCACGTGATAATGAAAAGTCATTTAAGCATTGGGGCAACTCGTGCAAACGCCGGACCTAAATAGAATGTTAGAGGTAGCAAGCTGTGTGTTACCAGAGGTTGGTGACGGGCGCATGCGACAACAGAGGATCTTCTCAGTCAGAGGGTAAACACTGCAAGAATAGGCAGCCTCTCCAGGCATCAGAACACTTGGGTAGACACCTTCAGAACAAGGAGAGGAGTGTTTTGTTTATGAATGGACTTCCTTCAGGGAATAAGGGAGGTCAATTTTAATTGTGGAAGGGTGCAGGTAAATGCTGACTATTAGTGCTCGGAACACCAAATGGCCTGGGTAGCGTGTGGGGCACTGAGGGCCAGGTCTCATTGCAGAGAATGCAGATCGTGGATCGGGGGGGGGGGTACATTTTAATCAATGTTTTCTGTCTCCAATGCAGGAACTGCGCACGAGAACAGCTCCACCCACATGGGGGCCACCTGAATTATCAACAGGTATAAGGGTCATAGCACACTGGGGGCAGTGTGTTAGGGTCTGGGATTGCCATGTTCTCCCCAGTTGTCATTACTATCCGGGGTGTGGGACGCGTGCTTGTTTCACTCATGGAAGTACTACATGGATAGTAAATTTGGAGCGGGGACTTATTAGGCAGCCCTGTGCAGAATTGGATGTTCTCTCTTACTTGAAGCTGGACAAGGTGTCTTACGGTGCAATAATTGGGGTGTTCGCGCTGGATGCAGTTGCAGAACAGGGGATAATCATGCACTTATGCGAAAGATGATAGGATATGGGTTTTCAGCTCAACAACAGGTTGAGTTGGGCTTATCATGCATCTCGTGTGCATTAATGGATTGCTGTGCCGTTTGTTCTCTGATAATTTATTAGTAGTTTGAACATCTGAGGCCCCATCCACTGAGGGACGGGAGGGAGCTTCGATACCTGTAGCAAATTGAAAAAACCCAGGTTGTGACTACTTCCTTGGCACGGGCTGATCAGTTCAGGATGGTGGAATTTTGTTTTCTTCCCCGACACCCAAAGTTATTGTTTAACAATTTTAGGCAATGACCAAACAGCAACAAAGTCTATTTTCCTGTCGGGCCACAGCTCCTAGGTGACTGGACAAGTAACCTCATGGATAGAATGGTAGACGACTGGGTGGGTCCGCATTGTGGGTACAGGGGGGACTTCTCTTAAAATCTCCAGTCTCACGGGGCCAGGCAGTTCCGACTGACTGTGTAGTTTTGTGATACTCTGTTCCATTTGAGGTACGCAGTCTCATTCAAGACCAGGCACTTTTACGCCCATGGTTTCGTGCATAGGGTACTGCCTCACACATGCACACTTCAAGCTACGGAATGTCTGACAAAAGCAGCCTGATAACCTTGGTCTGCCTAGAATGCTTGCGGGTCCAAAGGGCGCAATTCTGACATTGGGTCTCCCTCATCTTCAATGATGTGTACTAGCAAGAAAGTGTTTTTCTTAGTCACAATGTCACTCATCGTGCACTGTAAAATGGAAATGTCACACAGCAATTTTACGCGTGTAGCTCTGAAAGGGGGGGGCTAGTTCGTGGTTGGCTATGCAAGAAAGCTTTAACTGTGGCTTCTTCATCTTGGGCAACTAAGCAACATCGACTGTGGTAGTAAAGTGCTCCTTCTGTAAATTACAAGGAGGCAATTGGCATAGCGGCTATATACCAGGCAATATTCAGCACCTTACCTGAACAAGCTGGATAGCCCTGCAGATTAGTGGGCTGGTATAACCCTCACATTAACTGCTGCATCCTGGCCTTCGCTGAGACAATCACATAGTTGTACCACAGCGTTGCCAGTTTCCTTTACTTTGGCCCATTCTACACCAGTAGGTCCGTATAAGGCCACATGCTAGACAGGGGACGCTGAGGAAGAGAGCAGAATTGTCCTTGCCTGAGCCAAGGGAGGCCGGTGATTGCAATGGTAGTGCAATAGGTCCATGACGCCAAGGAGAGGTGGATAGTGTTGCCCGACAAACTTGGAAGTAGCCGGAAACATAGGAGAACTTGTTTCATCGGGCTCGGGTTGCTACTTGCCATATGCACTGTGTGCTTTGATGTAGACGGGGTTCATTTACCCGAAGTTGATATGACGATCTTTGGTTGATGTAGAGGAAAGCACTAGGAGCAGCAGGTTGTAGTAATAGGAAGCTAGTAGGTGGGGGGACTCTGGGGCGGCGGCGGCCACACCCAGAGCCATGGCGGAGTTACAGGGCGATCCAATGCAGAAAGGTACAGAGGGGTACCCTCTACAGGAGCACCAGTGGGTGCGAGAGCAGATTGATCCCCCAGGGAGATCCACGCTGTGATGGATCCTGGAGGAGTGACGGCGCCCCGTTAGTCCTTCGGGCGGTTGTAGACCTGAGCAACCGGGGGTTGCCACAACGCTCTGCCCCCCGAGGGGGAGGGGCTTGAGCAAGGGGCGGAATAGAGGTCCGCCGAGGGGAGGGGTTAGACCTTCCCCCGAAACTGACAACACCCCCGCGGTTAACACCCCGGGGGGTTATGGCTCATCAGGTGGGCGGGTCGCGAGAGGCGGCCTGCTCTGGATCGACCCGTAAGATAACCCAACATGGTGGCATAATGTATATGCTAATAAAACTGCAACAACTTTCTCCATCAAACTTGTGTTGTGTCGGTTATTGGTGGAGTGGTGTGTTGTTTGAAGAAAGGTCTGGGGTTGGGCCGATATTGGCACTATGATTGGCTGCCCCGGGACACCAAAGGTGGCCACCTACGAGGGCGGCCACCCTTAGTGCCATAGGATGGCACAGACCCTGAGCGGTCTAGTGGTTGGGGGGATTGGAGGTCCCCCCGTGATGTCACTTCCTGTGTTTAGGGGGAGGGGGGAGTGACTATATAGCCCAGGGGGCGGGGGTCAAGCGCCCTCTTTGTTCGTCGACCGCTGCTCGCGCTGACCCTCGCCCTCCCCTGCCTGGACCCTGAGCGGGTGACTGCCCGTTGCTGTTTTCCCTCCCATCCGCTTACCCTGCTTTCGGGCAGTAAGTGGGGGGGGGGGGGTTGTTTTGCTATTAATATTACTGTTTTTGTGTTGCAGGCGGAGTTACAGGGCGATCCAATGCAGAAAGGTACAGAGGGGTACCCTCTACAGGAGCACCAGTGGGTGCGAGAGCAGATTGATCCCCCAGGGAGATCCACGCTGTGATGGATCCTGGAGGAGTGACGGCGCCCCGTTAGACCTTCGGGCGGTTGTAGACCTGAGCAACCGGGGGTTGCCACAACGCTCTGCCCCCCGAGGGGGAGGGGCTTGAGCAAGGGGCGGAATAGAGGTCCGCCGAGGGGAGGGGTTAGACCTTCCCCCGAAACTGACAACACCCCCGCGGTTAACACCCCGGGGGGTTATGGCTCATCAGGTGGGCGGGTCGCGAGAGGCGGCCTGCTCTGGATCGACCCGTAAGATAACCCAACATGGTGGCATAATGTATATGCTAATAAAACTGCAACAACTTTCTCCATCAAACTTGTGTTGTGTCGGTTATTGGTGGAGTGGTGTGTTGTTTGAAGAAAGGTCTGGGGTTGGGCCGATATTGGCACTATGGTGGTGTACATGCTTGAAGGATGTTGTGAGCCTAATTACAATGTTTGTCGGAAAGCCTCCACCCAGTGCCAACAGACAACATTGTAGGTTTAAACTCCAAACGCTGTATTACAATGACAAGTCGGAGTTTAAACCACCCGGGGAATCTGACTCGGTTCCAGTCAGAAAGGCCTCATAATCCCTTAAGGAAACGTTTCCGCCATCAGAATTATGATGGCACTTACTGACTGCAGTTCCATGTCGGCATTTTTGACATGGACCTGCTGCAGGAAAGTGTCTTTGAGCGTTCCTAGCAGGGCCCCCTGCCCTCCTAGCCCTTGGCCCTGGGGGACACCTATTGTGCCCTCTTCACATTCCTGCCCGACGGTGATGGAAGGTTTTAAGACTTCCATTTTTCAATGGGATCTTGTGCTTTGGGCGGTTTTGGCTGGCCGCACAAGCTCCCATTGAAAAATTGAACTTTGCAACAGCACCATGTGCGGTCACATGCTAATTGCGGTGTGGGCCTGCCGACCTGAGGTCGGTCGGTTCCCTATCCGCAGTGATGTAATCAGGGACACTGTGTGGTAGCATTTTAATAATAAACTATAATTCCATGCAGGACACAAACTCTTGCATGTCCCAGAGAGACAGCAACCATTTTGAACTATTGGTGTAACTTTGCTCATGGTTCACCACATCATTTGCTAGGCACTGGAGATACAATAATGTTGTAGCTATGACCTCACTAAAAAGATTCCGAATTACCTTCCAAGAACCTGTTGCTCTTTGAAAGATTGTTTGTAATGACATACTGGAATACAGAAAAGTACTCTGAAGTCATATTGTTAATGAAAATGTACATTGTTCTTTTCTCTTGAACATTTGTTGAATTATTAAGACTTGGTTTTATTTATTTGGTTAGTTTGTGATCTAACAGGGAGGGCGTTTGATGTTGATTATTGCATATCTATTTACCAGTATCATGTATAAGGTACTAGAGTGCCATTAAGCTCATGCTACTACCAATATTAGGGGACATCAAGTTATTATTGGTACTGGCCATTTTGCAGATCTACATATGTCAAGGGCAAACTATTACACATTATTTAAAAAACAGTGTACAGTGACAAAGTTATCTTAGACACAGGGAGTAGTACTTTTGCACATGCATTTTTGAGATACTTCTACTTTGCATGTTTTGTATTGTACTAAGTTATCTGAATCTCACAACATTTAGGCTATCTTTTTGTCGCATAGATATTCACTAAATTCTGTAGACCTCTTTGGACAGTCAAGTGATTAGACAGCAGTGAGAGAGTCATTTGTGTCTGGTATCTCTCTTATTCCATTGCATTTTCCCCACCTCTACGACTGCCCATGCTATCTTTTATATATATGGTCAATGGTGGAGAAGGTTAGAATAGAACACCACTTTTGTTACATTTTGCGCACACGGTTAGATTGCCTAGCCCATGTTTCCATCCACCCTGAGCCATGGATCCAAACATTTCTCTTTTTTATATCTCATAAGACATTACAAAATCACAACAATTACAACAATTCATAGTGTATTTAAATAAGAGGATAAACTACTCCACTCAGTCTAGTGCCCATTAAACAGGAGACAGTTACACTACGATCAGAATACATCTTAGTGAAACGAGATAGGATGGCTATTAAAACCCTAAAAGTAATATGTTAGTTAAGTACCTTTGACCATAAATCTAAGAACTCAGATTTCAGGGCATGTCCAAATACTTTCAAAGACATAAACTGCCTGATTAGGAGTTTAGCGGATGGGATGCTCCATCTCAAATATGACAGATATCCTGTCCACTGCATTACAATTCCATTATATCCTATGGAACTTGTAATATGGTGGACGGGATAACCGTCACGCTTGTGTCAGAGTATCCCAGCCGCCAAACTCTTAATCAGCTCCAAAATCTTTCATGTTTCCCACATTTTGTTTTTGCAGGTACCTGCATTATACACTTATTACCTGCAGAAAGGTTCTCTGGACATACCAAGAAATTAGCATTATTCATCATATATTTTGTGTACTTTTCAGTATTCCATTGGAAGAGAGAAATGATCATTTACACTAAGATATTCAGCTTTTTCTTATTCGATGCATAATGCTTCATTTAAAGTCAAATGTTCTTTCTTTAGAACGTGAGCTGTTAAATTTAAAAGAAAGCCATCAAGATCCACTCAGATGTATTACCACATGTATTGGTTTGGTGGTTGAGACTGAGGCAAAATGGACAACTTTATTTTATGAAGGTCTCCAGTGTGAGTTGAAAAATACCTTGTAACAGATGGGTAGTCCTTTTCCAAAGTATAATAATCCCATGGAGGCTCCAATGCTCCACCGCTGTTACCTGCATTGATCATGGCTGCTTGTTGCATTCGGTTGGCAAGGAAGTCCGTAAGTCAGTGAGGCAACCTACCATGCAGCCCAGCCTTGTGAAGCCTATGGTTAAGAATGGAGTGGGAGACCATGTCAAATGTTGCTGACAGATTTAACAACACCAACATGACCGGAGTTCCGGCATTAAGGGAGATCCTGATCTTATCTGACAAAACCAACAGTGTGGTCTCACTGTGGAGCTCTCTAAAGTCAGATTGCATGGGGTCCAAGAATCGATTTGCTTCAAGGAAGGCTGAAAGTTGTTAAACCTTTCTAGAGTTTTTGCAGGTAAAGGTAATAGAAAAATTGGTCTGTAGTTGTGGAGAACTGTTGGATCTGCAGTCGGTTTTTAAGCAGCAAAGATACTAATGCACACTTTGAGTCCCTGGGCACTTTAACAGTGGTCAGCCAAAGATTAAATAAATCTGTGACCATAGGAGCCAGACATGATGCTAAATTAGCCGTTGTCATAGGAAGGCAGAGGTCCTGTGGAGTACCAGACTTAGAGTGGAGGAGCAAATCCAGTACCTGATCTTCCAAGCACAGTTCAAAGTCATACAGCCTACCCATAGCTGAGGGATGTAGAGGATTAATGTCAAAATCATTTTCATGCAAGTCAGGAATGACAGAGAAATTAATATAAATTGTCACAATTTTATCTTCAAAGAAGTCAACTCAGTCATTACACAGCTCTTGTGAGGCCACAGTAGTAGAGGCGCATGAATGTGGTTTCACAAAGCTATTCAGCGCTTTAGTTAGTACGCAGGAGAATTTAGAGTCAAGAAATTATCTTTCATCCAATTATGTAAGTGATTTTTAACCCTGGGCGTAGTTCGCGGAGCCGCACTCCGCGGAGCTACGCGAAGACGCACTTGCACTCTGCGACCTACGCGTAGCTCCGCGGACATGCGTAGTTGCTTGCTAGACCCGTTCGCGTGCCGTTTTTCGTCTTCCGGAGTGCGGTGCGCGTGTTCGGGGCGCTGCCTGCATGCTCGGGATGGCTAGCGCGCTAAGTTACCCAAGAGGTTTGTCCCGCCCGCTTGCGTTCCCTTATTTCCTGTTCCGGGTCACAACAACGTGTTCGGGTTGTGCAAGACATGTTCGGGAACTCATCTTCTCGTCAAGCATCCTCGCGCGTCCTTATGACGCTATCGCGCATCCAAATGACGTTATCGCGTTCGCGGGAGGGTTTACAAACATGGTGGCACACGCGACCGGGAAAAAGCGAACGCAGAACCAAGGTAAGCCATTGCCGCGCACGCGATAATGTTATTCAGCGCGTGAGAACTACGCTACGCAGCGGAGTAATCGACAGCTACGCGTTCTCCACGGAACGCGGAATTGCCGAAACTCCGCAAGCTCCGCGAACCAAGCGTAGTTCTTCGCCCAGGGTTAGTGACTTTGGCAGTCTTAGGGTCTTATTATGAGTTTGGTGGTACAGGAGTGCACCTACTCCTAATCCCTACTCCTGCACCAACAAACCCAAGTTTGAACTGCCTGCCAGATTAAGAGTGTTCTCCTGTCTGACAGGCTGTTCTTTGGCAGTCCCAGGTCAGTGCCTAGAAATATCTATGTCAGAGGAAGAATCTGCACAGCGTTGGACTGGCGGAGGTCATGCTGTGCAGGTACTGGTGTGCATGCACACATGGGCGTTAATGATGTGCCCCCCTGTGTGCATCCATATGACATGAGGCACAAGGGGGCCCTGCAGGGCCCCCTTTGTTTCCTACATTTTACACTTTTCATGGCAATCGCAGCACGATGAAAAGTGTGATGGTGATGAAATATGCTTGGTGGGGATGCAGAGGCTGTGCCAAGCATATTGTTGCCTCGGAACCACCACGCACCACCAAGGAATGGTGGTTCCTTGGTGATTGTGGTAGTCAGATGGTGGCCCGACAGTCCTATTTGTAATCAGGGGACCACCAGACTCATAATGAGGCCCATAGGCTCTTCAGCGAAACAGGGAACTGAGGGAGTTTTATGATGACCGCAAAATAACTTGAGAGGAGAGTCTTAATTGATGGTAGAATTAGCCCATAAATGTTAGGCAGATATGTTGATCTTCACATCTTCACCAAATAATAGATGATTACTTTGCAAGGAAGTGTTGAGAGCACTCTGGAAGTCTTTTGCTAAGGGTCACTAATGTACAGTGGAAAGGAAAAATGGCAAAAAGGTTTGATAGAAATGCAAAGTTAAGGGAGTACGAAATAGCTCCATGGGTTGCCCAAAAACAGAATGGGGTAGCAGAGGACTAAGTAAAGCACAGTTGGAAAAGGTGGGGTCAAGAATATGTCCTGTAATGTGGGTTGGACTGGTGATCAATTGATAGAGTCTGATCTGTGAGAGAGCATTAGTGAAAGCAGGAGCATCTGGCTGAGCAGTTACATTAACATGGGCATTTAGGTCGCCAAGAATGGGAACATTGGCCAAATATGAAATATAATGAGAGATTAAATTGGCCGAAAATAGTGGGAGAGATAAATAGGGGCCACAAAGAAAAAGAAGTAGTAGAGTAGGGATTAAATCTTTATAAAAGTATATTTCCAGTACTAAAAGGCTCTGTCTTTTAAAGTAAAGTCTTGATTGATAGATACCAATCCAATCCAATCCAAAAATTCTTTATTTCGGCCATATAGACCATAAAAGATACAATAAAAACATTCCAGATTACAAAACATTCCCTTGTTCAAAACACATACATAAAAATTACATCCCTTGGGGGTTCTATACATGAGAGGAAGAACATTACAGTTCATGTCAATGTCAGTCTTTTATTAATTTAATCCTTATCTGCCACATGGCCATTATGAATTTGGCAACTGCAAAAACTATGTGGGGCAGGGTGCTGGTTTTCAATATTCTAAATGAATGCAGATGGCTCCTTATGCCCAGGTTCCTACATAGTGGCACAAGCTAGTGTTTCCTAGGCCTATTATAGGCTGGGCAGAAGAACATAACGTGAATTTCCTCCTCATCATGATTTCTGCACCCGGGACAGATTTCGTCATCAGTCTTTGTCCATTTACAAGTAAAAGTTTTAATAGGTAGGGTGCCCAACCTCCATTGAATGAATAGTTTTCGTGCTAAAATAGGGAAAATAATATCCATAAAACCCTCAAATTGATAAGAATTTTTGGAATCCAAGAATCGCTCTGTTAAAATGCAGTTTTTGGGTGCTGATACCAAAGTGGATAGACTTTTTTTCCTTGTATATTTCCACCAAACTTTTGCGGGAAAGCCTTTGGAAGCCTTGTTCGGGAGCATCCCATAGCTCCTGGAGTCTCAAACGATACAGTTCTTTCTTGATGAAGACCAACCAGGGAATTCTGTCGCACTTGTTCAGGTTTAGTACATGAATGAGATCTTGCCTATATGGGGCAAGCTCACTTGTAGACCAAAGCCTGTGCCAGAATCTTAAAGGCTTTTGTTCTAGGTCCTCAGCAATAGAAGGGAGACCCAGATCAAATCTCAAGGGAAGCAGGGGTGTGCCACGGGGGAGGGCTAGAAGACGTCTCAGGAAATTATTTTCTACGCTAAGAAGTTCTGTTCCTGCTTTGTGCCCCCATAGCTCGCTACCATAAGAAGCGGCCGCTTTTGCTTGGGTTTTGTACATTTCTATTGCCGGGCTGATGGGCTTGAAGGTAGAGGTGTTTGCAACCTTCAGAATTGCACCGGACAATTGAGAAAGTTTAAGCCGAGATCTTACTATTTGGGGGTTCCAAGATAGGTTCTCATGTAGTGTTACACCTAGGTATTGAAAGGTATTTACCCTCTCTAATCTTGCTGAGCCCAGAGATGGGTTAGGTCTGGTTTTAGGGGAGGGGTTAAATATCATAAATTTGGTCTTCTCTGCATTGATCTCAAGACCATATTGCTTACAGAAGAGACCAAATCCATCTAAGATCCGCTGGATCCCCATTGGTGATTTGGAAAGCAGGAGGGTGTCGTCGGTGAACATGATAGCCGGCACCCTCCTGCCTGCCAAAAATGGAGCGTCGTTGTCCCTAACATTGTCAAGATGGAATATGACACTGTTAACATACAGGCAAAACAGGGTTGGTGCCAAGACACAACCCTGTCTTACCCCTCTGAGGACTGAAAACCTGGACGACAAGGCTCCATCCCTCCCACACCTAACCTGTGCAAAATTACCAGTGTGAAGCCTAATTATAGCATGTAGCAGGTGGGCGGGGACGACCAATTCCTTTAGGACCTCCCACAATTTCTTGCGGGGGACCAGGTCAAAGGCTGACCTCAGGTCCACGAGCACCATGTACAGCCTTCCCCCCTCGATCCTCACGGTTTTCCAATAGAGGAGAACGAGGCGGAAAATCTGGTCCATGGTGGACGTGTTTTTCCTGAAGCCAGCCTGGAGGGGGCTCAGGATTTCATTATCCTCCATCCAATCTAGAAGGTGGTCCAGGAGAAGGCGGGAAAATAGTTTTTGGGGGACATCTATGAGGCTGATCGGCCTGTAGTTGGCTGGGAGAAGAGGAGAGCCCTTTTTAAAAATAGGCACTATCTCCGCCCCCAGCCAAGTGCAGGGGATCTCCATACCTCCCGCGATGGAATTAAATAAGATCAGGAGGTATGGACCCCATATCTCTGGGTAGAGTCTAAAAAGATCACCAGGCAATCTATCCAGCCCAGGGGCCTTCCCCAACGCCAATCTTCCTATTGCACTGACCACCTCACCAAGAGTAAATTCCAATCCGGCTACAGGATTAGATATAGCATCCGGGTCCACCCCATTGGCACATTCAGAGATATCTTGATAAAATTTGCCAAAGTGGTCTTCCCAGACAGAGGATGCAATGTTTGGCTCCACTGCAGCTTTTGGCTCTCCAGTGCCTGTGTTTACCAAGGACCAGAATTTAGAGTCCCTTGCTTCTAACGCTAGGGAGAGATCCTGCCATCTATTCCAATCCCATTCTGCCCTTGCCGCTGCCATGGCTCCCTTGTAGTTCCGTCTGAGCTCAGCAATCTTTCCCTTATCGGAGCCTGCTTTTATTGTGGCTACCAACTCTGTCTTTATCTTTCTACAGGTAGAGTTGTACCAGGTGGAGGTTCGGGTTTTTTTCTTCCGTGGGACTACCACTGGATAGAAAACCCCAGCAAGATCTCCCACTAGATCTACATGGATTTGTGCTACTATCTCGTTAAAGTTTGACAATCTGGGCTGATTAATTAGTAGGTCCAGTTCGCTTAGCGTAGGGAGTGCTAGTTCATAGATTTTAGCTATTTTAGCTATGCTCTCCTCTGAATTAGCCAGTTTCCCCCATTTTACCCTACGTCTGTTTGAACTAAGAACCAAATCCCCTGAGGCTTCACCCCAGTATCGCAGGGTGACCCAACTACGGGTGCAGGACGCACCATATCTAGTAGAAGTGCGTTGTGGTCACTGTCTGTTCTTATGACTACCCTGAAATCTTGAACCTTGGACCACAGACCAATATCCACGAAAATATAGTCCAACCTCGATTCATGGCCCTTCCTATTGAAGGTACACAATGAAGGGATGTCAGACGGGGTGCGTCCATTACAGGCCCTCAGCGCAAAATTTAATGTTAGTGACATAATTTGCACTGCAAGAGGGGACCAGGATTTGGGGTGGGGGAATGGCATGGCGGTACACCCCAAAAATCCTCTTCAGCAGTAAGGTCACCCTCCCTTAGATCTTCCAGTGGTTCAAAGTGGCAGTTGAAGTCTCCGCCCATCACTCTCTTACAGTCAGTGGGGAGTTGGCCGAGAATGGACGTAAGATCTTCTAGTGTGGGTGACTCCAAAGCCACACTGACAGGGCGGGAGTAAACGTTGACAATTGCCAAATTTAACGCGTTAGGCCATTTGAGTAGAACACACTGTATGTCTTGCGAGAACGTTGGTACATTCTCCGCAGTACACCCAATGTGACTAGCTAACCAAACCGCTAAACCACCTGAGGGCCTCCCTTTGCCACTCCACCTGGCTTTAATTTCAAATACTGCGTACCCTACTCTACTCAAAGATTCTCTGGCCCAGGTCTCCTGGAAGAGATAGATATCACTACTTCCAACTAAGGAATCCCAGTCATTTGTATGAAATTTATTAGCAATACCCGCCATATTCCAGGAGAGGACCTTCAGGGTTTCCGCTGGTGGATTTAATCCCAGCTCCCCAGTTTCCTCCGGATGAGTTTCCAATAATGGAACTGCAGACCCTTGCAGTGATGTTTCCGGGGAGGATGAGGCAGTCGTTGTCAGGTTAGGACCGGGCAAAACTACGGGTGTTGGACTGTTGCCAGGTGGATTACATGGTAGGTTACTTACTTGACCGAGGGAACATGGAGGGGTTGAGCCTTCCTGAATAGATGGATCAGTTTCCAAAGTGGTGACACCAGTATCGTCTACAGATTTACTAGCGATACTTTCTGTACATCGTAAAGGTGCACCCTTTCGAAGTCAATCGACCTGGTCAAGGCAGCTAAATCTATTTGGGTGTACATAAGTGCCCAGAACAGGGATAACATTACGGGTGGGCCTATATCTTGACCCATCAACAGCAAAGCCCACCCTTGTCCATCCTTCGTCCCTCCTCCTAGTCTGGTCACGTGCATTTGGATAGAAGTATGACAGGGAGACCAGTTCTATTGAAGTATTTCCTGAACCCAATAGCCAATTACAAATATAAGTAGCAACCTGGGGACTCTTAAAACTTACAATTATGCAATCCCCCGCACTATTCTTGGCAGTGTACCCCACCCATGGGACCCTTCTAACCATGAGAACATCTCTTTAAGATTGGGTGGTAGGGGCCTTTGGATATTTAACCAGCTGATGACCTTATTAAGTAGGGAATCATATGATTCTACCACATCGCTGGAAAGCTCCGGTACCCTCGTCAGACCACAGTATAGGCTGCCGCCTCAGGAGGCAAGTTAACTGCCTTTCGCCGGATATTAGAATTAGATAACCGGTTTGGGCGGCTAACTATTTCATCCGATAGTCTCTCCTGACCAAGTGAACTGGCCGAAGCAAGTTGCCTCGACCTCCTTACAGTTGGTACCGGAGGCAATTGCCTAGGGAGGGGTACAGGGGGTACAGGGACAGACTGTGGCACCGGGGCTATACTCAAAGACTCCATAGAAGAAGAAGCTGGGGGGCCATAATAGTGGTAACAGTAGCGGAACGAGACGTCCCAGCTTTATCCCTAAGTGCTACGTGTGTGCCCCCTATTGGCCCTAACTGATCACCACCACCACCACTTACTCTTTCCATAGCTAAGAGTCTGGCCTCTATGGAATCTAATTTAAGATACAAGGGCTCCAAGAGGTTTTTTTTTTAAATACCAGTAAGAGAGCATATAATATTCTCTGAGATGTTGGGAACTACCCCGCCAAAAATAAAAGGGCCGGTGTGAGTAGGTATAATAGTGGGAGGTGTAGTGCTTGCCGTTTCCAGGTCGTTCCCCGTTACGGTAAATCCAGAGACTAGCGGGCTGACCTCAACAATGCTCACTGTGGTGTCTACTTTAGCCCTTTTGGCGCCATTTAGCTTCCTAGATCTTTTCCTTTTCGGGGCAGCATCGTCTCTATTACCCATGTGTTCAGTTGGTAAGTGACCATCCCCCTGCGACCCAGATGATACTGTCGCAATATTAAGCGAAGGTTCCACCTCATCTGTGTTACATAGTGAGTCTCTACCCCTACGAGAGTTGGAAGGTGTCCTTAGCTGTTGGAGGACGGACTCTATAGTCTGGTCAATGCTATCCATGAGCAATAGATGCGTGGCATCAAGGAGTATAGATGACCTAGTGTTGGATGATGATCCCGGTGAGGCCTGATGCAAATCTTCTATACCCTCCGAGATTTGATTCTCCAGCACAGTGAGACCCCTGTTAACCACTGTGTTCGCTTTAACTAGGAAATTATCCAAAGTACCTGAGCTCATGATGCTTGCCTTACTTCTTGTTTCCCTGGTGGCCATCTTATCAGCTCTGGGCTTCTGGGCAGCCAGTCAGGGGGATGAGTGAACCTAGGAAGACGGGCGTTAAGGGGGTGGCCCGGGCCGGTCTCTGCCGTTCTCTAACAGCCTCAAACGGCCCGCCCTTTGCCCGGGCTTCGCTCCGCGCTGTGCCCCGCGCGCGTTCCATGTGCGCCCGCGACGCTATCTGTATATAACGGTAGGTGGGCGGGAAGAGGACCAGCTGTGGCGAGTCTACAAGCGCAGCGCCCACTGGTCCTCGCAGTCCCGCAGGGGTGAAGCGTTTCTGGACGGCTCCTCTCGTTCTCAGGGAGTCCTCGTTGGTGATAGCCTCGAGCGGCTCCCGCGAAGCGGGGGCCGCGAGGAGTCGACAGAAAGCAGCAACAGTCCCACTTGGGCGGAAATCAGGCAAGAAACCACGTCGTCCCTCCTTCAGCAGCAATACACTGAACACCCAGCCCTCAGTTCTTTAGTCCAGGCGGGAGGGGGGCGGGAAGAGGACCAGTTGCGGCGAGTCTACAAGCGGAGCGCCCGCTGGTCCTCGCACTCCCGCAGGGGTGAAGCGTTTCTGGATGGCTCCTCTCGTTCTCAGGGAGTCCTCGTTGGTGGTAGCCTCGAGCGGCGCCCGCGAAGTGGGGGCCTTGAGGAGTGGACAGAAAGCAGCAACAGACCCACTTGGGCGGAAATCAGGCAAGAAACCACGTCGTCCCTCCTTCAGCAGCAATACAATGAACACCCTGCCCTCAGTTCTTTAGTCCAGGCGGGAGGGGGCGGGAAGAGGACCAGCTGCGGCGAGTCTACAAGCGCAGTGCCCGCTGGTCCTCGCAGTCCCGCATGGGTGAAGTGTTTCTGGACGGCTCCTCTCGTTCTCAGGGAGTCCTCGTTGGTGGTAGCCTCGAGTGGCTCCCGCGAAGCGGGGGCCGCGAGGAGTGGACAGAAAGCAGCAACAGACCCACTTGGGCGGAAATCAGGCAAGAAACCACGTCGTCCCTCCTTCAGCAGCAATACACTGAACACCCAGCCCTCAGTTCTTTAGTCCAGGCGGGAGGGGGCGGGAAGAGGACCAGCTGCGGCGAGTCTACAAGCGCAGCGCCCGCTGGTCCTCGCTGTCCCGCAGGGGTGAAGCGTTTCTGGACGGCTCCTCTCGTTCTCAGGGAGTCCTTGTTGGTGGTAGCCTCGAGCGGCTCCCGCGAAGCGGGGGCCGCGAGGAGTCGACAGAAAGCAGCAACAGTCCCACTTGGGCGGAAATCAGGCAAGAAACCACGTCGTCCCTCCTTCAGCAGCAATACACTGAACACCCAGCCCTCAGTTCTTTAGTCCAGGCTGGAGGGGGGCGGGAAGAGGACCAGCTGCGGCGATAGATAGTTACCAGTGATAGAGCATAAATGATATCTTTCATCTATCTCTACAATTTCATCCTGAAAAATGATTCCTAATATTATTTTTCAATAATGAGAAATGAGTGATAGGTTATCAAGTTTAAAGAAAACACACAAATGAAGCATGATTTGGATACTGCAATGTAAAAGCATGCAGAATGTTAGACATAGATTTCTGATGATACATAACCATCAATAATCTAATGTGAAGTTTAACAAATATCTTGACATGTTTTTTATGAACATAGAAAACAATCCGTAATATAGAAATTTCTATATAAGAATAAAACTGTTTATGTGTTAGAAAATGACTAATAACACAAGAATGGGTAATGTATGCACTGACATTGATTAGAGAAATATATGTTATACAAGAGATGTTATAATTTGTGCTATGTAACTTTTAAATCTGCCTTTCAAATCTTGAATGATGTATTAACCTATAACATCAAAGAGACTTGCAAATTGTTTGCAAAATAATAGTGAAGCGTTAAAAAAAATAGGAGCACTTTATACTTACATGATGTGATGTCATTACAAATAAGTAATCTGCCTAATTGAAGAACTAATGCACTGTTTGAATAATGTGAGATTCATATTTTAGCAAAAATCCATGGTGCATACGCTGTGTTTCATGAAGGCCTCTAAACTTGCATTTCTTTCCTAGTATGAACTTGTGAACTAAATAGTCTAAAGTCTATGGGAACCTTTAGTAAAGTTTTTACTTGTACACTCCATTACTCTGTTCGCATTTGTAGCTTACTTGACTAGACTTACAACAAAATTGTTACTTCCTAGAGCACATGCTTGGGAAAGGATTTGCAAAAGATGAGAACATGTACTTCATTATCTCCTCAATAGCACAACCAATTACATGACTAAAGTACAGTGGTCCTAAGGAAAATACAAATTAATGGATTACTTCATTTTTCTGGATTTGTATACTTTTACCTACTACATCTCTCATCCTACTGCAACTGACCAATGGGACAGAGTGGTCCAACAAATTTGGTGATGTCAAGGGGTGTAAACCAGCAATCAATAGAGTATAATTGCCTAACCCCTGTATAGGGGTGCTTCCTATCTTGTCCATCTTCCTACTAGCCATCTTGTGGTACAGAGACTGATGATTTGGACTTCCAGATACAAACCAAACTGTGATGAAATACTGCGTGTGCTGCTGGCTGGTATGCGTGTGTAGTGGAATCTTTCTGGCTGCAAGGCTTCCGAGAAACCACTGTGGCAGTGACACTGCAGTACGGAGAGGGTAGACAATATTGTTGATGAACTGGAACTGGTCACTCAGAAATGTGCTGAACTTTCATTAATAGGGTTTGCATCGAGAGACAACTGATTTCTCAATAAAATTTACTTGTTTAGGATAAACCCTCCCTCGGCTAATGACGGTAGCTCCTTTGATAATTGGATTCCACAAGCTTGTTAAATGTTTATTAAATCTTGTCAATTTTAAACTAGAGCGTATGCTAATCATTTGAAATTAGATAAAATAACACTTTGAGGCAAAATACTCTGCTGATTCTGCTTCATTATTTGCTGTGGATAAATTAAGCTGATACATGGTCAACTAATTGGGTGGTAGAAATTACCTGGGAATTTATTTTGACTTATTAAATACTAACAATTATCTTATTCCAGATCCTCATATGATAATTGTTCATCCCCTTTCAGCACTAAACAAGACCCCTCGGAGGGCCTAAAAGGTTGGTTTTGTTAGATTAAGTTATTCTGAGATAAGATTAACTGGATGAATTAAAATAATTTATGAGGCCCAACACATTTACGCTAAAATAACAGCAATGCCACCACCTGCTTCAAGAGTTTGTTACAGGTGGGCTAAAGAATAGAGGAGCAGGATGGTTTCGACAATAACAGGCTAGATAAGTCCTTCAACCAGGTCTCGGTGAAACATAAGGTGTCAGAATTATGAGAACTAATGAGGTTGAAAATTTCAGCTTCCTTGTGAGAAGGGATCTGGTGTTAAGGGAAGCGCAAAAAAACACGCGAGGTAGAAGAGTGCAGGAATGAGGTTGATCGAGCCAACAGTATCAGCAGGATGAATTCATTTAGTGAGGCACAGGGAGAAATGGAAAGGAAATTCACATACGGGGTATTTGCAGTGCCTTTGGAAAAATAAGGAAAATAAAGGGTTCCAGTTCTTACGCAAAAATTGGTCTTTAGGAGGCGGATGCAGTGTGTATCATGTGGAGGTCCGAGAGCCAAGAGCCCTGGCACTAGTAATGGAGTGTGAGTTTTTTCTTTTACCACAATTAAATGCATTTATTAACAAATTACAAGATACATTGTTAAATAACATGTCCCTATTTTACTTATAATTTATATTAGGAAGCCAAATATAGCTATTATATAAAACACTCAAGTTAACTTGTTCTAATGAGTTAGGTTAGCCTGATATTAATACTAGTTTTAATGTAGAATTTACACATTTAAGGCTTCCTCACATATTTTCATGGTTGTTGCCCAATGTTTTCCTTTTTCTTCCCACTGCAGATGCTGTAATTTTTAAGAACCCATCTTATAGCTAGTGATTAGCATTTGTTATATAATAGAATATTGATAGTGAGGGTCTCACTGGGAGGAGGAGAAGATGCGGGAAGCGTGACTCATGGGAAAAGCCGAATGATTGGTTCCTGAGAATGGGAACGAGCTGAAATGTTGCAACTAGAGTTTTGTTGAATTACATTAGTGTGTGTTCCTTAGGTTAGAGTAGGACACCCCTGTTACTCTCTCTTGCACACTTTGTGCACTAGAGAGATGCTTACTGACTTCAAACTGAAAAAATCATTCTCAACACTGCAAATCTACAAATGTTAGGTGCAAATGTATTATGCCTAAGCATTCTTTTTCTCTCATCAGAAACCTTCATTTGTTTTTCAGAAGCTGACACATTATCTATTTGCCTAACCAAATGCCTTTTTCAACCTATCGTTCCTTAATTTATATTAAGGTTTTTCCTTTATGGGTCACATTTTCTGGATATTCTGCAATTCTTTATGTAATTTTGGTACATCTAATGGTTTACCTTATTCTAAAATATAGTCTTTTAGACAATTTAAATTTGTAATATTGATACGTAGGATTAAAAATCCTTATTGTCAAATGACTTATCTGACAAAATTGTTAATAATTCCCTTTTAAGTTTTCTTCAAGGAAGAGCAAGGTAGTAGTCAGGGCAAACTGAAGCGCGGTCAGAGGCACACTGGGAAACAGGCTGATAAAATGAGTAAAAATACCAGAGTCCAGGTGCTTCTGATGTGACTGAAATTAGGACATATGCATGAAGCAGCACCCCAGATGTGTTCCCAGACATCAATTGTAATTTGAGCAGCTCACATACATAAACTTGCATCTTGTTCCGTAGAACGAGGGTAGGGTGTAGTTGATTCATTTGTAACACATGGCTTAAAATATAAAATGAATGTCGAAGGCATTTGCATTTCAGACTGTTTGGCATTCATCATTTTGGCTTCAGAATAAACAGTGAGAATGTTCCCAGATTTTTGCAGCTTTTGGCACAGGTCTATTTGAATTGCAGTTAATGATCATGAGTGAGTGGTACTTTTAATCTTAAAGGATCTGTGGTTATGTTTTTTTCTGGGTGCTTTTGGTCAACATGTTATGGTTAAACACTACTCAAATGAATACTGTAGTAACCACAGAGGCAGTGGTTAATCAATAAAAGCCTTTTTTCATGAGAGTACATCTACACAAGTGTACAGCGACCTCCAGCTTCTTCAACTGACTGTCTTTACAGAATATCTCAGTGATGTCATTCTATGGCATCACTGAGTTCTACAATGAAAGAATGAAATCTCCACACATCTCCCCCGTAAAAGGAATTGCAATAAAACATCAAAAATTATTCATATTAAAATTCATAACAGGAAAAATTATAATAAATAATAACAACATAATCACTCAATAGAATTTGAAGCATCAATTTTGCATAAGTTACTCAATAGAATTTGGAGCATCAATTTTGCATAAATTACCCATGCTCCACATTTTACCATCATCAAGAGTTACCACTGAGTTCATTACTTTTATTACTCTTTGTGGTCTGGAAAATTTACTTTCACCTTTTCTCACAAATCCCATCTTCTATGGAACCACCCAGTCACCAATAACGAATTTAACATCCTTCACCCCTTTTCTTCTGTCATAATCATTCTTATTCCTTTCTTGAGACTCCCTAACTCTTTCTGGAATTAGTTCTCGATCTACCCAGACCTGATCTTTCCTTTGCAGCCATACAAGAGATTCTTTGGTTGCCTGTTCTCTTCCTTTTAAAGCCACAAAAGGTGATACACCTGTGACAGAATGGGGAGTCACCCTGTGAGCCCAGATCATTTTGTCTAATTCCTCTTTCCACTTTAAACCATTACTCAAAGATAATTGATTATTATCCACTATGATGCGATTAACTCGCTCAACCAATCCATTTGCCTGTGGTCTGAATAACGCCACCCTTTAATGCTTGATACCCAATCCTGTAAGAGTTCACAGTGGGAACTAGTTGAACTCTATTGTCCATAACCAAGCACTTAGATATTCCTTCTTCCAAAAATTCATTCCTCAGAAATTCAATTACAACTTCTGACGTAATATGTTCTACAGATTTCAATAGAAACCATTTACTATGGTAATCAACTAAAACAATTAAAAATCTACTCCTTACACCTAACCTATCAATTGGACCCAAAAAATCCATCGCTAATTTCTCCGAGGGTCGATTAGGAACACCTACACAACCCAGTGGTGGTTGCCGGATCACTCTACATTTGTCGCTATTACTACACGCTTGGCAGTCTTTTACAACCTCTCCTACCTCCCTATCCATTTGCACATGCTTCTCCCTAAGTGTCCTTCTTGTACAAGTTTGACAAATTTTCCTCTCAACATCCTAGGTGGAACTACACGATTACATCTCAAGACTTTACTCATTTGAATATTCAACTGATCTTTGACCTTCAAATATTTCTTTAATTCTTCATTCAAAGTCATCACATCTTTCCAACCATCACGTATGACATCCTTGAGCTCCATGTACTCCCTATCACTACTCAAGGCTTCATTCCACTCTTCTTGTTTTAAGGCCAAATCTAAATCATTGATAATGAATAGAGATTCCACTTCAGATACCAAGGAAAAATCCTCTTCTTCTTCTTTAACTGGCATGCGCGACAAGCAATCGGCTATGACATTCTTGCTACCCCTAACAAAATCAATTGAAAATTTTTAATCCAGTACTGATATCAAACCTCTAGAAATTCGTGGAGAAACATTTCCTTCAAGACCTTTATTCAAAAATTGTAATCCATTACTGATATCAACCATCTAGAAATTCGTGGAGTAACATTTCCTTCAAGACCTTTTCCTCCTTTGAAAATGTGCACTAAGGGCTTGCGATCTGTATTTAGAATGAAAGGCAATCCCCATAAATAAAACTTACAATGATTTATCACCCAACAGCAACCCAAAGCCTCCTTCTCAATAGCTGAGTAAGATCTCTCTGCTCCCTGCAAGCGTCGTGACGCAAATCCAATCACGCTTTCTCCATCTGCTGTTCTTTGTGTCAAAACAGCACCCAACCCCACATTACTAGCACAAGTTGTCAATATAGTTTTTCTGGACACATCAAAATGAGCCAAGGTAGGTGCAGTAACCAATTATGTCTTGACTTTTTCAAATGCTGCCTCACATGAAGCAGTCCATTCAAATGACACTCCTTTTTTAATAACATTCTCATAGGTTCCACAGTATTCAAGAAGTTAGGTACAAACTTTGAACAGTACTCAGCTAGGCCAAGAAACGATTTTATCAAGCTCTCATCTGATGGTTGGGGAGCATCTATAATCGCTTTTACTATACTTTACTTCGGTCTAATACCATCAGCAGATATCTCATGACCTTGGTAATTTACTCGCTATTTTCTCAGTTGACATTTTTCTTTCTTTATAGTCAGCCGATGGTCAGCAATTCTTTCCAAAACTTCGCTTATTAACTCATCATGATCCTTAAAAGATTTACCCACGATCATTATGTCATCCTAAAAGCATAAAATGCTATGCATTCCCTGAAATATATTTTGCATAACTCTTTGAAACACCGCAGAGGCTGAAGCTAACCCAAATGGCATACGGCAGTAGCGATAAGCCCCTAACGGTGTGACAAAGGAAGTTAATGGTCGTGACTCTGGATGCAAATTCATTTGGTGATGAGCAGCGGACATGTCCAGGACGCTAACAACTTTTTCACCACCCATCACGCTCAACATCTCTCTTATATTTGGTAGTGGTTGCCTATCAACCCATATGGTCTGATTTAAATCTCTTAAGCCTATACACAGACAAATCTTATTTCCTTCCTTGGGTGCGACCACAATCGGAGCAAGCCATTCTGATGATTCGATTGGCTCAATAATCTTACATTCAAGCAATTTATCAAGCTCCTTTTGTAATGGTTCTCTCATTAACAAAGGTATGGGCCTAACCTTATGCACAACTGGACGAGCATTCTTTTTCAAGATAATGCGGTGAATATAATTTTTTAACATACCCAAATTATCAGTGAATACATGGGGAAATGACACCATTAAACTTTTCCACCAATTTGAATTATCTTCTAAAACAGGCAAACTGCATATCTGTGCAGATTCTACTACCATCACTGGTTCCTTAGCATTAGGATTAAGAATGATATTCAGATCTTTTTGATGGTGCCATCCTAAAAGATTTGACCCATCGTCAGTCACATATACTCTACCATGAACACTATTATTTTTAAAAAACATGTCCATCCATCCTACCCTCGTCACCATAAAATGTAGTAACCACAGAGGCAGTGGTTAATGAATAAAAGCCTTTATTCATGACAGTACATCTACACAAGTGTACAGCGACATCCAGCTTCTTCAACTGACTGTCTTTACAGAATCGCTCAGTGATGTCATTCTATGGCATCACTGAGTTCTACAATGAAAGAATAAAATCTCCACACAAACACAAAAAAGTAGAAACATAGAAGGAGCTCATCATGGCAGCAGGTGCAAATTTGAGAAGCACATTCAAATACAATGGAAGCAGTTATCATGAAACTGATAAATGACAAAAACATTCTTCTCCACAGCAAGGGCTGTCTTTTCTGACTGCCCAGGGCTATTGTTTTGGCACTGTTCAGTGTCACAGACACCTAATTGTACTATTGTAGGTACTAATGTGATATTGGGTCCCAACCGATGTTTTGGTCTCTATAAACTGTATTTGCAGTTGCTAAACCTGCTGTTAATGTGCTGGGCAAGTTAGTTTCCGATATCAAGTGTGCAGTGAAAACAGAATAACATTGTTCTTTGCACAGACTCTGCGCCTTTTAGACCTTATCTCACCATGATAACAAGATCTGGCACAGCTAATCTAGCTCAATGTAATATGCCAACACACAAACCGCAGTGCTTGACTATAGTTGCGCATTAAAGCCAGATATTTTGGCTTCGCCTATGCTGGTTTTGTTGTTGCACATCCCTCTCCAAAGACAGCAGTTATAACTGTTTTACCACTCTAATCTATCCATTCAATAATCCTAAAGGCCCCCAAAAAAAGGCAAAAAAACGTCCTTACTATTGTCCCTTCATTTGCTTAACCTCAGACACTGTCAAATGAACAATGCCATGGTAACACAAACCAAGCGCTGTTGACTTGTTGCAAAAAAACAAGGACTACTCTCTCTAAAATTATATCTTTTACGTAGAGGAATGATTAGATTTTTCCTTGGAGCCGCATACAACTGACAAAAAAAAAAATTGCAAGTTAGTTTGGGAGGAGGTTCCATAACATGGGCAGGGGCATTTAATTGATTTAATAAAGTTGACTAGTTTTTTCCTCAGTATCTACGTGGTTGCATCGATGTGTTAACACCTTCGGTGCTCATGATGGCTCCCGGCCGGCATGAGTCACGGTAGGCTCCTCCCACGCGGTATTAATTCCCCCACCTGTGCGGGCGAATTAATCAGTGGGCGGACTTCTGATAGCTCCCGGTCATCGTGAGCACACGCCTACCGTGATTTATGATGGCCGGGACCCATCATGAGCACCGCGGTGCCACGAACACCCCCCCCCGCACCGCGGTGAAATTCACGCCGCGGTGAATGGGTTAATCATGATCAGTGACTTTAGAAGTGAAAGACTGATAAAATCCTCATGACACCACGTTTTAATCCTGTCTTTTATTGTGGCTTCAATCTTGTGAATATGCATACGTCTATAATTTTTAATGGTTTATTGTATGAGATGCTAAACATTTCTAAAATGCTTGAGTTGTACTAGAAGAAGGCCGCATATGAATTCAGTTGGGGAAAGTTCATGTTCTATAAGGCCAAAGATGATGCCGTGATATGAATAGATCAATGGTCCTATTTCACATCATTGATCATTAATGCATTTTCCATTAACAAGTCTTTCATTTTTAAAGAGGAGACCATTGTAGATAAAGCAAATACTAGGAGATGATGGATGGAGTGAGGAAATCTTTCAGACACTCACCCCCAGGACGAGAAACAATCATCCTGGGACAGGTTTCAGGGTAACACCCTTCATCAGCCAGGCTAGCTTGAATCCAGTGACAAAGTGAGCAAGGGACCCACGTCTGAGCATACCCTGCCAACTTAAGTCAAACAAAGCAAACCCAAGGAGATGATGGACAGAGCGCTGACAATTTTCAGACACTCAACCCCAGTCACAGATCTGGGCTGAATCCATCATCATTCTTTCGCTCACTTTGCCACCCCAATGCAGATCTAGCTATGTGCATATCAGACTTGGCCTTGTTCCTCAAGGGAACAGTCCATCACAAACTGAAAAGCCATGTCTTCCCTGGATCGGAAACAAGCATCCTGGGACCGGTTTCAGGCTAACAGCCCTCTTCAGACAGTCCAGTGGCAAAGTGAGCAAGGGACCCAAGTCTGGGAATGCCCTGCCAACTTAGGGCGAATAAAGCAAACACAAGCAGATGATGAACAGAGTGTTGAAACATTTCAGACACTCACCCCCAGTCACAGATCTGGGTTAAATCCATCATCGTTCTTTAGCTCACTTTGCCACCTTAGTTCAGACCCAGCCATATGGAAATCAGTCTGGACCCTGTTTCTCATTGGGAACAGTCCAGCCTGAACTGCTAAGACAGGTCTTCATTGGACCAGAAAGAAGCATCTTGGGGGTGAGTGCCTGAAAAGTTTCAGCGCTCCGTTCATCATCCCCTTGTGTTTGCCCATTGCAGATAGCCATGACATTGCCATTTATTTATCTTTGACCTTGTGAAGGATCTGAGGGAAGAGTTTGAAATGGTATTCACTATTTAGTCCTAAGTATCCTGCCTTCTAAGAGCTTTCTTTTATGCTGTAGCTACTGAACATATTGTGAAGCAAAACTCAGTGTCCTGGGGTGACCGGCGCTTTTTGGTGGCGGCCCCCAGACTCTGGAACACCCTGCCTCTGAACATCAGACAAAGTGCTACTCTGTTCCAGTTCCGCAAACTCCTGAAAACCTGGCTTTTTTCTCAGTAACCTCCTCTTCCGTCAAACCTGTTTTCTCTCTTTCCCCACTGTCTTCTATAATGGTTTCAGCGCCTTGACGCCCACGGGTATAAGTAGCGCTTTACAAGTGTCAAAAATAAATAAATAAAATAAATAAATATCCTTGAAGAGCAAGAGAAGTCCACCCAGAGCCTACCTCTCTTGGATAAGACTTCGAATAGATTGATGTGTGCTGAAAATTCCCATATCTGGGTAAGTAGCCTGGACCCACAGAGATCGAAATGGTTTGAAGAGTTGTACATGAGAAGTTGGTACAGTTAATACAATGTATCACAGAATATGTAAATTCAAAATGGTCACAAGCAAGGTTAAGAAAATAATTTTGGTGTTGTTGCAATAGTCAAAATCATAGTCGCTACTTTCTTTTCTTGTCTTTCTTTTTCTCTTTTCTAAGGCAATCACAATATATTAATGCCACAGACAGTAGAGAAACTAATTTGCTCCTCTCCAAAACATCTGATCATGTCTTGAGCCTTGAAGGAGAGTAAAAGGTTAGGCGTTGGAAAAAGTATGTTCAATGGATTGAGGAAAAAACTGAAAACCAATCTGGTTGTTGTCCAGTTACAATGCCACTCTTGACCACAAAGACTTAAACTTGACCATGCCATGCATACTTTTGAACCCCAAGCAACCAACAGTCATCTAGCTGTAGTGAATTTAGGATGATGTTTGGAGGTGGGAGAAACATGAGGCTATGTGATACTCAGACCTTCATATTATGAATGATCGAATACCACCTGACGTACATCTTTAATGAACACAGGTTTAGGTAAAATTTTCAAATTCATATCTTAGCAGGGAGTAGATTTTACATGGCTATGGAAAATGTATTTGCTGTTCTGCAAATTGCTCCTATTTTTAGTGACATGCCTTTTAATACATGGGCCTCTAGTGACAATGCATGTGTGACCTAACATGAGCAGTGTAATTGCTTTCTAAATCTGAGCCCATGCATAATTCTCTAGCTAGACATATCTAATCCTTTCTATCCTCGCATCTCACCAACTTCAATATTTCAAATTGTGATAAAGACCTCTCAAACATAGTTTAAGGTCTCTTGCATCAAAGGTTCAACATTTATAATCTGGGCAAGACTGAGGGCCTGATTATGATCTTGGCGGACAGGGTTAATCCATCACAAACAATTCCATTATATCGTAAGGAACTTATAATAAGGTGGACGGATTATCTGTCACATTTGTGTATCCCATCTGCCAAGATCTTAAGGAGGCCCCTAGTTCTTACTAAATTTTACGTGAAATACCATCAAATGAGACTAGTCTTAGATCTTCAAAATAAGTAAGCCATACAATTTTACCTAGCAGTGTAAAATATAAAAAATATGATAATATAAGTGTAGTAGCTAATTATTACCTGTTTTAGAAATCATTTTAAAATACTTGCTATTGCAACAGGAAAAAAATCCAACTTACGCACAGCCTTTCAAGACCTGTAAAATCAAATTCCAGTTGTCCACTTGCCCACTATGATATGACGTGTTTTAAGTAAGAAAGCCAGCGAGAGGAGAGAGATTTGAATAAAAAAGCACACTCTAACTTATTCTGAGGAAGCCTTTTTGATAGCCGAGCTAAGCTTACACTTAAACACACAGGTGCAGAGATATAATGAATGCGAGAGCAGAGCGAAAAAAAGAGATCACTACCCTTCCTTCCTCCCTTACCCCCTCCCTCACTCACTTCTATGGTTAGTCTAGAACAAAAAAATAGGCCCAGGCACCAGAATAAAAGATGTCCCATTAGCGAAGCAGATAGTCTAAAAGAAAGTGGTGATATTACTGAAATCAACAGTAAAACCAATCCATAATGGCAAAAAAACTGGCCCACACAGTGATCTGTCAGACCAACCCATCGAGCACTGCCCTGTAGGCCAGTCGACCCTGCTCCTTCCTTCACCCCCCTTTACCTTCCTTCCTTCTTTAAGGCGTTTAACTTTTTGAAAGATTATGGGGCATATTACCAAGGGCAAGTATTGCCGCTTTCTCGGCGAATTGTGCCGAGAAAGCGGCGATACTGCTAGAGTCCTATTAACAAGGACATTTTAAAGCCTGCCCCAAGCCCACTTTGTATGTCGGCGATAAACATTGCTAATGACATGCAAAGTGGGCGTTCCCACGTCCAACCACATGAAAAATGTGGTTGGAGGTGGGAACACCCTATTACCAAGGAAGGCGATGGTAGGAAAAGACCTGCGATAAACTAATTTATCGCAGGTCTCCCAACGCCTGCTCTGACCAGGCGTTAGGCATTGATAACATAGGGGTGTGGATCATAAAGCTGAATCCACATTAGCGCATGAAAACAACGTTTGTTTTCATGTGCTAATGTGCCATATCGCCCACTATCACCGGATTTCTATTTGCCTGCCTGAAGCGCATTGATAATTGCGCGCTAAAAAGGCGATGAAATCCGGCGATACGGGAATGTGCGTTGTGCGTTTTCCAACGCACTACTCGGTAATAAGCCCCTATATTTCCAGACAGAAGCATGGTTTGTGAGCTAGATAGGTTGAGGTGCTAGAATGAAGTGGCAAATGGAAGTTTTCGACAGGGGAATGGGTACAAAAGCTAGCCATTGTTACTTGGTTTTCACTTAAGCCTTAGAGGGAGAAATAAGAGCATTCACGGTTCACATTAAGCTAACACTTCAGTGATTGTTTATTTCCAAGGGCCCATTAAAGTAAATGGTGCTCTAGAATTATCCAAGTGTTTATAAATGTCTTATTGGTCTTATTACCAGGACAAGGCTCGATGACTAGGCTGAAAGAAAGGTGTAAGTGGTTAGCATACTGTGTATGGTGAGTAATTGAAGATAGGTGAGTTAAGATACATTGCCATCAAGGTTTGAACAGTTTAAGGGCTTCCGTTGCATCCAATGAGGTGCCATTAAAATTCAATGAGTTAAGTCCCATAGCTTCAGATCTACCAGAAGAAAGCTCTCAGAGAAGCAATCTTGGTTTCATAAAAAAACTCAAGGTTCAAGATGGCATTGCCAGAAGCCCAAGTACAATATCTGTCTCGAAGGCCACTCTGTAGACTTCTCCTTGTCTCTTCTCTCATAAAGGATGTCAGAACTTGGCCTGGTATATGCTGTCCAGTAATTAAAGTGGGCACCTTGCTCTAGTACAGACATCCCTTATGGTGACTTAAGAGGTCACAGATAACCTCAGAAAGCTATCCAAATGGAAGCTGGTGAGAGCAGCCTTAAGGCTTAGTCTTGAAGGAACGTTATGCAGCTTGTTTTTACCAGAATGCAACCTTATAGTATTGGTTAATCAAAAGGAGAACCACACAGTAGTTATAAAAATATGTATTTATTAATATAACACTCTCTAGTATGACACAGTATCTTCTACACTGAGATACTCACAACGCACACAATACTGTAGCACAGAAACAATGGTAAATAGCACTAATACACAGTGGGCTCCAGGGGGAGACCAACCCTATACTAAAATAGTGGTATAAAAACCACAACTCGAGTCAAGACAGTGTCTAGATGTCGTAGAATCACTGGGATTCCTAGGAATCACCCAAGGTGAGTAAGTAGGGACCCCACGTAGGATGGGTGCAGTGTGGGAACACAACTGTGTGCTCTATACAATTCTATGGGGAATTCACGGTTGAGGTTTTAATGTTTAAGGGACCTTCCCAATGGACTTTGAAGAAACCCTGTGGACTTTAGGTGGTTACTGAGCCACCCTACCCATGGATACCATAGTACCTGAGTTACCTATCACAGGGAAGCCAGGTGCATAGGTCTGAAATGGCGTCAGAAACCGTTGTGGATCTCAATAGAGGACTTTGAAGAAGAGCCACTGTTAGAAGGAAGAAAATTGTTCATTGGAATCCAAAGCTGGATTCTTGTACATGGGTACCTGAAAGTAGAGGGGACAGAGTCCTGTCACTCAGGAGTGACCAGGGGCTCGATAGACGAATGCCCACCGATGTCGGGTGCTACAGGTGCATTGAGGGAGTTCTTGACTCTGCAGCCACCGGGACTAGGAGCCAGATACAAGCTGTCCCACAAAGGATGTCAAGTGATGAGGGGGCGGCGTCTGGCGGGACCACCAACAAGCCTTGGCAACGGCAACCCATGCAGAAGGTCAAATAAGGCTACGGTTAGGACCAGCAGCATCCAGGAGGCTTGCCAAAGCAAGGGGAGTCAGGGCAGGACTAAAGCAACCAGGGCAGCCCAAGAAAAGCAAAGTTGATACTCAAGTGGACTGACAGGCTGGAGGCACAGGAGCCGCGAGAGGACCTCATGCGATTTTACAAAATAGCAGCCCACGGAGCTACTCGGAGCCCAATGCAGTTGCTCGGGAAACACCAACAAGTATATGCGACTACAAATGAATTCGGTGCAAAGGGGTATGGGTATGGCAGCCCCCACGAGGGATTCTGGCCTCAAACTTGGTAAGAGTACAGCTTGGATGTCAAGAGACGTAGAAACCCACCTCCTGTGTTGCTGGAGCCTTCGGCGTCCCTAGGAGCTCAGCAGCAGCAGACCGGTCAGTCGTGATGTGGTGCCTGCAAATGCAGGGGAGTGACTCCTTCACCCCAAGGGAGATATCTTTGGTTGTCCTTGATGCTCCACAGGTCCTGCACGGAGCCTGTATTGTGCACGGACAAAGGCAATGCTTTGGATGGAGTTGGAGACGAAGTCGGGCCCAAACGAAGTCCAGAGTGTCCAGACGGTTGAAGGTCAGTGGTTTCTTGATCAGAATCTTGTCCACGTCGAATCTAGGGTCATAAAGCCAGGTAAGCCCTTTTGTACCCACAGGGGAGGGCAGGACAAATTCAGGGCACCCTCCCAGGGAAGGGTCTGAACAATGGGGAGGTTACTCCCATTTCTTTTGCCCTGTTTTGCACCATTGCTGGAGCCAATGTCTCCCAGGACTGGTTTGAACTGGACTATGCACAGGGACACCAAATGTGCCCTCACGCAGACATTCGGTCATTGGCAAGCGCACCAACTCAGGCCTAATACAATTAATCCTGTCTGTGAGGTGGAAGCACCTCCCTATGACAAGATGCCTATTGTTCTGCCTGCCCCGGCTCGAGCTTGGCTCAGCAGCAGGAGGGCAGAAATGTGTTTCTGGTTGGCGGCAACCATTTTGTGCAGCCCGGGACTAGAAGGCTGGTACCGCGAACACCAGGGACCCAACGAAGCTTTCAACTGAGGGGTAGAATTGCATTTTCCCACCCCAGCTACCGATGTAGGGGTATGTTTCCAACATGTTTGATACCAAACACAATAGGGTTTGATTCAGCCACTTTCGAGTTAATCAGTATGTGGTCACACATTGCCAATCTATATGTCGTATATGACTGTATCACTGACAACCCGGGAGAATGGATTCCGTAGGCTGCAGGAGTGTCCAGCTCGTGCTAGGAAACCCTCTCACTTAGAACCAAGCACCCTGCCTTCAGGATTGGTAAAGCCTGCTATAGGGTGACTTGAAGGTTTTAAGTGCAGTGCCCCTTTAGATATAGTGAACCTATATCTAACGTAAGTGGTACAGGCACCATCTTACACAGGCTGCAATGGCAGGCCTGTAGTTCCATTTTGCATGACCTCTGATGGGTGGCATAATACATGATTCAGCCCATGGGAGGCCTCTGGTGTACCTATGACCTGGGTACATGTGTAGCATAAACTAGGGACTGACAAGGGAACCCCAGTATCCAATCTGGAGTGTTGCTAAGTACATGACATTACAGTTTAGGGAGAAAGCAGATAGACTGGGGTCCTTATTAGCAGGATCCCAGTCAGACTAGTCAAAAACAGTATCACATTTAGCAAAAAGAGGGGGTAACCATAAGAAGCAGATCCTACTTTCCTACAGAGGACATTCCAAAGCAAATACATTTTATGTCAGAGCAGGTTATGGGTATTAGGAGAGTTTCAAATCATCAGATGACCTGAAAGATGCTCATGGCTTAAACGTTAAAGGTGATGAAATACTGTGAATAGCAGTAGTGAATGCAATCTTTGTGCAAACAGCACAAATGTCACCAAAAGCTATCCCTGTTCTTTAATGTATGCATTACTGAATGTATTGAATGACCGAAGATTTTTTAATCTTAATGAATGAGTAGAATCATCATACAATCCCCATCACTGGTCACATGGACCTTTGTTCGTCAATGTGAAGAGGTGACTAGGAGCTAGCATTTACATGTATTACAATGAATAGTGAAACCATTAGTCTACACAAGAAATGACAGAGAGTTGAAGAGAGTTTAAAAGGGATTTATTGATAATGTTAGTCAGATAAAAATCATTTGACAATAAGATTTTATTGATCATATGTATAATCTTTACAAAATTAGATTGTCAACATTTTAGTATGAGGAAAAACATCACAGGCAAACACAATTATATAAAGAATACAGAATATCCAGAAAGTGTGTACCATATAGGAAATCCACTAATCTAAAGTAAGGGGGATTGGTTGATAAAGGCATTTGATAAGGCAAACAGATAAATGTCAGCTTCAGAAAAGCAAATGAAGGTTTCTGATAAAAGAATGAGAATGCTTAGGCATGAAGCTGTTGTACTCAAATTGTAGAGATGTGCAGAGGTGTGAAAGATTTACTCAGTTCTAAGTCAGCTAGCATCTCTATAGTGTGCAAATTGTGTGAGAGATGAGAAGCAAGTTAGTCCGTCCCTAGTCTAACAAACACACACTAAAATTACAACAACAAAACTCTAATTTCAACTTTTCAGCTTGTTCCCACTCTCAGGAACCAATCAATCTCCTCCAAAAGCTTGGAGAAGGTAATATCCCCAGTTTCACAGGTCTTTAGAATGGTTCATCCTTGACTGTTTACTTGAGCAGTTACACTGGGTAGAATATCTGGTACAGACAGCTCTTCCCAAGAACAACAATTCCTGACCTCTTCTCCTTCCCCAGTAAGAACCTCAGTATAAGATGTCTAATGCATAACAATTGCCTATTCACCAGCTAATAGAAGTAGAAGGCTTCTGGAAAATACAACATCTGCAGTGGGAAGAAACAAAAATATCTTGTTCAAAACAACTGCAAACATATGTGAGCAGGTCTCTATGCTCTAGCGTGTAAAGTCAACATTCAAAACATGTTAACTCAGGTGTTTTCTTTTAATAGCTAAGTGTGGTTAACTACTACAAATAATAAGAAGATACATTCGCACATGATACTTAATGTTGTAAATCGCACTTTGCTAATGAATACGTTTACATTTTCACAAGAAAATCAAGCTTCTTCAATTACCACAATAATTGAACTGTCTGCAACTGCTCAAACAGGCTTATTCTGAACTATGATCTATTTTCTAAAATGAGCACAAATGCATTTGCCTAATTGTTAGCAGTAAGGGGCATATTTACAAGAAACAAATGCATCTGTATGGATGAGTCTGTTTCCCTGCACCTGCGTGTGAAACCCTTGATCCAAGCAGGCATAGGGTTTTGTGGCGTCCGTGTAGGTGGCGCAGTGAAATCTACTGTGTCACTTCTACAAGACTTTCCCATGTGGGAACACCCACCCTGCATACACTATATCTGACGCAGGTATAATGTGGTGCAGGACTTTTCAAGGGGACACTTCTCCTTAGATGTGCCACATTGTAAATGGGCTGCAATGTGGCGCATTGTTTACGCTGTGTCACAAAAAGTGATGCAACGGCGGTGCAAACGTGTCACAAGGGGCTCGTAAATCTGCCCTTAAGTTCTTTTAAAGGTTCAGAGAAAATTGCACTCCTTCTGAGGCCAGCCATTTACCATCAGATTTTCCCTAGTGGTTTTGACCTCCACACAGGTACAAATCGTAACAGTGTGTACACATTTTGTGCATGTTTTCCCCATTATTTCAAACTACACAGCTCAAAGTCTGTACCCTCCGCTGTTGTACTTTCTAAATAGTGAGTCATTCAAACAAACACACTAAAGTAACATGCTTATAGGAACCTGTGCAAACAATATTGTGTGGCATTATTAGTGCATTTTAATTGCAAACATGTATTAACGAAAGGGAGGTGAGACTATAAATTCACTGATTTGCACAGCACCTTAAAAACTTCAACTCTGGTTTCAACTACAATGTCCAGAGACAACGAAAGCTTCCCTTTGGTGTCTTCAGTTGGTATTTTGTAAGACCACTCAGGTTGAGCTGGGTTGATATTCTAGATCTACCAAGTGCTGCTCTTCAGGATTCCTAGGCAAATAATGAATAGAAGAAAATGAAGGTCCCAACGCCAAAATCTGCACACAGTGTAACTTGATATCCACGCCCAAGGCAATTGTCCTCTCTAATAAAAACATCTTAAAACATGAGTTTTAAACAATAATTTCTAGTGGATTGTATTATGTTTACTGTGCCAAGAAACTTAAGTGAGCATGTGTTCCACAAGTATCCGTAACACAACATAGCATACAATCACATAGCATGACATGACATGACATACCATGAATAATTTTAATGTCAATGTGGCAACTAAACTATTGGCTCTGGGGACAACACTAAAAAGAAATAATATAATCTCATACTTCATGATTTCCACTGGCTCCTAATTACAACCGCAGTACAATTTGAAAATCTGATAGCTATCGCATAAGTAAATAAAGAAAAAAAGCTCCCCAACTCACCATCGCTTGCAACCCATTAGAATTCAGAAGCTGGGAAACTTCTACTCAAAATCCCAATATTTAGAAGCTTCTAGGGGAGAAAGAAATTCTTCTCTTGGGCAACCACTTCAGTCTGGAGCTCTCTCTCCCAATTCAAAACAAGCATTGGCAAAGCAAATCGGTCTGACATTGATCTGAAAGTGCTTCCATGAAATCACTCATTCACCTAAACATGCTCTCCGTCGCCCATTAATCCATTAATAAACCTTTCACTGATTCTTGTATTCCACACTTCAGCTATCCACAAGACCTCACATACAAAGCTGACGATCGGTGATGAGGCATTTGAATTATTAGAAAAACCAAGTGGTTTTGCTGCTAGTCTGTGGAGAGTGCTAGAGATCTTCAGGCAGCATGTGAGTGATAGTGAGAGATGAGATGTGAGTGCTACTGAGTAATAGTATATGATTTCTGGTGGTATTGTGTTACAGCTAGTATGTGAGTGGTGTGAGACTGCTTCTTGTTATAATTGCAAGTTTCTGAGGGGTGTGAGAATGTTATCAGTAGTGTGTAACTGGCAGTGTGTGAGTAGTTCCAGTAGCATGTCACTGTTGCTCCTTGAGGGTTGCGAAATGCTGCTGATAATGTGTAACTGTTACTCTGTGAGGGGTATGAGTACAGTCATTAATGTGTAATTACTAGTCTGTGAGGCATATGAGTGTTTCCAGTAGTATGCGTGGTTGGGTTTAAGAATGCTGTCAGTAGTGAGAATTAGACTGACCTCTAGGACAATCATTCAGTGCCTGAAGGGCTGGTCTTACAGGCCAGTGAGTGGCCTGTTTTTCTGGCAGTTTGTGGGCCTGTATTGTGGTCTGCAGGGACAGTTTTCACTGTTGATTTCCCTTACATTAAAATAAACACTGACTGCTGCAAGCTTAAATCCATGCAGGTTTTCAAGAACTTTAAAAACACGTATACAGCGTCTCTTTACTAATTCAAAACTACTCCAATTTGCAAACATGGGACACTTTTTTTAGCTATCTAATTCACGAATGGGGCCATTTTTATTCTGTTGGCTGGACGTATTTCTGTTCCAATCAGAAACCTATCAGGAGACGACCAGTTTGTATGCGATTTTGTTCCAGAACTGTGTGGCTGTCATTTAGTGTTGGATGTGAGCATGGTATTTGTAGCATGGTCAGCGACTAGCTGCCGCCTCCCCCCCAATCCGGCACCCAATACCCAGGAACGTGGACACGAGACATCTTTACTTTTTGGAAGGCGGGCGCTAGTCGCCCGGCCGTATTTATTAAAGTATGAAATTAAAAAGGTTTTTAATTGCATAATCAACAATTTATACAAAAATTCAGCAGGACATTTAGATACATAATTCTTAGCAACAAGTTTGAGAGCCTGACTTTAACAAAACTCTAATACATGTTGTTTCCTAACTTAGACTAAACATCCTCATCTTGAATTTTTGTACATTTCTGGCCATATGGCAGGGTCACTACCGGTGTCAGGTCCTACAAGCTGCGCCTCCCCTCTGGATGTGCGCATGCGCAGTGTTACCCCGGGAATTGCCCGGTCTACGCCCTGAACTCCATTTACCCACTAAAGGAGGGCCCTTACTCTGCGCCGGTGGCGTCATGAGTCCACGCGCGCGGGGTGGCTACCAGCCTAAGGAAAGCGTGAACTACTCCTACCCGCGCTCCTTTGCCTATTACCTTGCCCCTGGAGTTCTGGGAGTGGCCCGCAGGCCCCTCCCCCTGGGCGGGAACCTCCATAGGATGATGCCCGCCCCCTCAGACCTCAAATATGTGCTCACCGATAATGACCTTACCGCATGCCCCATACCTAATAAATACGACGACCTATGGGAAAAAATTCTAAAGGACAGCTACACTGGCTAATAAATAACAGTATCAACGTGTGGCTACAAAGGGAAAAAAGGCCTAAAGAGACTTGGCATCATATATAATACACTTCACACATCATTTGCTAAAAAGGGGAAAAATTCCTAAACAAGAGCATCACAAAATATACCAACAGTTCCATCTCTACTACCCTGTGAAACCTGTGGAGCGTACCTCCACACTTACCATTCAGCCTGACATAAGAACTGCTTCCAAACTTTTTGTTCCAAGGGATGGTGGGTGGGAAACAAAGAAGCCCCGAGCGCGGGGCACACCGTTCCAGCGAGGGAGCGTCCAGGGACAAGGGGGTCTCCTGGGCGCTCCCTACCTCTTTATTCCCGAGGGGCCAGGTGGCCCCTCCTCTAGCCCGCCCCCCCTGACCCGGACCCACTTCCCAGGATCCGGGTCAGGGAGGCCGCCAGCCAATCGGCGGTGGGCCGCGCCCCCCAGGGCACGCCCCCACCGCCGAATGGCGACAAAGAAGACCGTGGGGGCGACGGTCGCCGCGCCGCCATGCGTGCGGGGGGGCCGAGGGCCCCCCCTTTTCACATGGTCAGCGACTAGCTGCCGCCTCCCCCCCAATCCGGCACCCAATACCCAGGAACGTGGACACGAGACATCTTTACTTTTTGGAAGGCGGGCGCTAGTCGCCCGGCCGTATTTATTAAAGTATGAAATTAAAAAGGTTTTTAATTGCATAATCAACAATTTATACAAAAATTCAGCAGGACATTTAGATACATAATTCTTAGCAACAAGTTTGAGAGCCTGACTTTAACAAAACTCTAATACATGTTGTTTCCTAACTTAGACTAAACATCCTCATCTTGAATTTTTGTACATTTCTGGCCATATGGCAGGGTCACTACCGGTGTCAGGTCCTACAAGCTGCGCCTCCCCTCTGGATGTGCGCATGCGCAGTGTTACCCCGGGAATTGCCCGGTCTACGCCCTGAACTCCATTTACCCACTAAAGGAGGGCCCTTACTCTGCGCCGGTGGCGTCATGAGTCCACGCGCGCGGGGTGGCTACCAGCCTAAGGAAAGCGTGAACTACTCCTACCCGCGCTCCTTTGCCTATTACCTTGCCCCTGGAGTTCTGGGAGTGGCCCGCAGGCCCCTCCCCCTGGGCGGGAACCTCCATAGGATGATGCCCGCCCCCTCAGACCTCAAATATGTGCTCACCGATAATGACCTTACCGCCACAGGCCAGCATTGTTAACCGACGATCTGGCCTCCCCCCTCTAGCCCCTACCTAAGGAAACCCTCCTACTTTCAAAACCCTCTAGCCAGGCCCAGATATTGTCAGACCACAAGACATTACCCTCCTCTGTTAAATGAACCCCGTCTTTTAAGTAATACTTGTCGCCCCAGATGCACCCATGAGGTATTGACTGCAACAAGGGGGCTCGAAACAACCTATCCAACCGTGTGTTGATCCTCTTTACCGAGTGATTCAACTCCCTGACCGAATGTGCCCCCCGCCACTGTAGTCGGGGTATGAGTTGTGACCATACTAGTGTGCAACCAGGGCAGGTCCTGGCCAACCAACCCGCCGTTGAGATAATCTCCTCGATCAGAATGCGCCTACCCAGTGTTGCCAAATCATTCTCCCCAAGGTGAAGTATCACCACTGACGGTGGAGATTGCCGGCGTGCTAAAAGCCCCTGGAAGAATCCCCTAAACTCGTGCAGACACAACCCCCCTCTGCCAAAGAACGTGATGTCCAACCCTAGTTGTGCCGCCCTTTTCCTCTTGTCACCTGACATAAAGACACATTCTGCTCGCTTTACATATGAGTGACCCACAATCCAAACACTGTTCTTCATTGTTTCCTGGTTGCTGCTCCGTGCTGGTGTATGTTGCCGGTGCCCGACGACAAATTCCTCCCCTGCGTAACAGGTCTGAGAAACTGTAAGAGAGCGGAAAGAAACCAAGCGTGAGTGACATGTAATCATAGCATGTCAACCCGAACATAACGTTTGTAGCATTCTGAAGACCATCTCCCAATTGTCTTCACTCTCTCCACTGGAAGGCCCCCCGCCACCGCCTCAGTTGCTGCCCCAATCCTGAAGGAATGAGAGCCAAACTCTTTAGGGTCAAGACCTGCTTTCCTAACCCCCATCTCCAATACTTTCCTGAATTGATATCTGGTCAAGGGGCTCCCGTCGGCGTGACAGAGCAATGCCCTGCCCGCTAAGCCTACCAGCAGTCCGTGCAATAATTCCACGTGCCTCACCGGGCAGCAAGGGTTGGCGGGGGCCCGTTGGAGAACTATGGTGTGACCCCTAGCCTCCTGGTCGGTCTTCGACTTCTGGATAATCACCCACATGGTGTCCCCCCTTATCGTGACACTAGCCTTTTGCAAGCCGCCCAGTAGGTCTGACTTAGAACCTGCCACAAGTTCGCTAATTCTCAGCGCCCCATAGAATGCCAAAGAGAATGCCGCCCTAAAAAGAAGCACCTCCCACTCCGAGCTACAAACAATGTCCAGCGTGCCCAGTAAGGCTGTCAGCCGGGCCAATCCAATGGGCTTTCTCTTATCCTTCTGATGTCCCTGAATATGGCGCCATCCCCTCAAAGCCTTACGTATCATAAAGGTATTAGTGGGATCCCGGAAGCCCCTAGCTTGAGCGAAGAATGACACCGCTGCCCTATGTCTGTTCGCAGCAGCCACCGAGCGCCCCTCCTTATGCATCCATTCTAAATAGGCTGCAAAGCCATCCTCCTCCGCCCAAAGCGCTTCCCATTGTTGCCCCAAAAAAGAACAATAAGACAGAAACGCCCCTTCGTAAGCCGTCTTGGTCCTGGGGGCTAGGCTAGCGACCACGAGGTCCTGTAATCTGGGGCACCAATCTGCCAAAGTACTGGTGGGAAGTGCGCTGGCGAGGGGTCTGCTGTAGGAAGATGCTCCCTGAACACCTGCATTTTGGAGCGAGAGAGGGAGTCAGCTGCATTGTTCAGAACACCAGGGACATGTTTGGCCTTAAAAATGACATTCAATTTGAGGCACCGCAAAACAATTTCTTTGATCAAACGAAGTATGAAAGGACACCGCGCCCCCTGCTGATTGATACATTCTACCACCGTCATGTTGTCTGACCAGAACACCACTGATTTATTACGTAGGTGTTCGGGCCAGACCATCAGTGCCACCCATATTGGGAAGAGTTCCAGGAAGCCAATGTTGTTGTTCAGGCCCCATGTTCGCCATACTTCTGGCCACTGTTGAGCGACCCACCTGTTCCCAAGGATGGCGCCAAAGCCCACACTCCCGGCGGCATCCGTCCACAGGCCCAATTCTGCTGATGTTGTCAGCGGGCCGGGCCAGACTACCCTGCCGTTAAAATCCTCCAGGAATGCCATCCATATGAGCATATCCTGGCGAATTTCAACCGACAGCCGAGTGCGGTGGTGCTTCTCCCTCAGCCCCTTCATTGCCTGCGCAATAGAGCGAGAGAATGGGCGGGCCATGGGAATGATCCTCAGTGCAAAGTTCAATTGCCCTACAACCTCCTGTAATTGCTGCAAAGTGACCTTCTCCTTCCGGAGGCATAACTGTAACGCTGTCTTGAATTTGTCCACCTTGTCCCTAGGTAATCTAAAACATCCTTCTAGTGAGTCAATCTCAATGCCGAGGAATTCTAAGCAGGTGGTCGGGCCAACCGTCTTCCCGGGCGCAAGCGGGACCCCAAAAGCCCGCATGAGCACGCAAAATTCCTGCAATGCCAGTGCACACTCCTGAGATCCCGCTGTACCCAGGAAGAGGAAATCATCTAAATAATGCATGACCCGCTGATGGCCCGTCACCTGTCTCATGGCCCATTCAAGAAAAGAGCTAAACATTTCGAAGTAAGTGCAAGATATCGAACAACCCATGGGCATGCATTTGTCCATGTAGAACATATCCCCAAAGGTGAAGCCTAATAGATGCTGATTGGCTGGGTGGACCGGGAGGAGGCGAAAGGCTGATTCTATGTCTGATTTCGCCATCAGCGCCCCGGGTCCCGTGGCCTGTAATAAGTGAACAGCCTGATCAAAAGAGGCGTACTTAACACTACAGATACCCTCGTCGATGGCATCATTCAGTGACGTCCCCCTAGGTGCTGACAAGTTATGGATCAATCTGAATTGCCCTCTCTCTTTTTTGGGGACAACTCCTAATGGGGAACACACAAAATTGGGTATTGGCACTTCAGAAAAAGGGCCCGCTATCCTGCCTAACGATAGCTCTTTGTCAATTTTGGCGGCCACCACAGCCGGATTGTGCTTGACTGACAGTTGATTTCTACAGTGTGCGCTGCCTGTGTATCCCGCGGCCGGGATCCTAAAGCCTTTAGAAAAACCTTCTTGGAGTAGGGTGGCCGAAGTGTGGTCCGGATATCTATTCAACCATGGAATCATTGCCACCACATCTACTGGAGTGGGGGGGCCTACCTTATTTATATTATAGTGGTTTTCCCCTACCCCTCTGACCTGTGTTTCCTTGCTTGGACCTACAGGCAGTTTCTGGATGAGAGGGGTGCCCACAGGAGGAACATGCATGTCTAAACTTACACGCGGCCCTTGTGCAGGTGCGCCCTATTAAAATCCCAGCACACCCCTTTTTTCTCTGGCCCACTTGCCCTAAACTTCCCAGGTACCTCACTCGTTTGGGGGGGCCGAAAGGGCTGTTGAGGTCTAGTGAACACCTTGACCGCACCGAACTGAGGGGGAGGTGCAGTATCAGAGAACTGTTTGTGCCAAGCCATGGAATCTACCATGTCCCATGGCAATGTTCTATTGAATTCCAATGCCTTCCTGAAATTGACATCATACCCCTTCCATGCCTCCCCAGAATACTGTTCACTCCACCCCACAATCCTGCTCGAGTAGCATGCCAATGCTGCCTGTAAATCTGGAGGACGCTCAGCTTTAATCGCAGTGAATACAGCCCATGCTTTCATCCAGTTGTTGAGAGTTTCCTCAACCCTAAATCTAGTACACTGCGCCCTCCATTCGCTTGGAAGCATCCACTCTTTTAGTGATTTTGCCTGCTCCATTTCCCTATTATCTAACAACAAAGAATAAATGTACACGTATTTATCCGCCCAAATCATCTCTTTCACAGCTAATGACACATGCTGAGCCAAATTCTCGCTCCTGGAAGGTAGAACACCGTCCCCCAAGAGCGGCAATGCCACTACCTTACCAAGTGCGGGCACCGGGGGCGGCTGCCCTTTAACTCCGTCCAGCTGGGGAACACTTGGACCTGCAAGGGGAGAAGATATAGGCAAGGCAACACTGTCGGCGACCGCCGCCGATCTGATTTTTTCCACAAACTTCGCCGCCTCTGCTGCATGGTCTGCAGAATTCGGGAAAGCTCCCCCTTTTTGGAGCCATGGCATCAAGGCTGTTATCTGGGATAACAATTCAGGGGGCATTGACTCTACATTACCCCCCGGGACAACAGGTACCACTGGGGTTATGCCCGGTGGTACTGGCGCAGCTGGCAGGGCGGGTGCCGGGTGTGGCACGCCTGTGCCCGGGATTGTGGGCACCGGTGTGGGAGCAGGCCCAGCGTCTACTGGTTGACCTGTCGGCACCGGCACCACGGGGGCAAGGGGTGTAGGCATAGGTATATGCGGGGGTGGGACGTCCGCCGGCGGCGCGGCAGGTACCGGTTCTACTGGCCCCGGGATGGGGGCAGCGTCCCTGGGTCTCTTGGACCTAGATTTCCCGGGTGGGGTGACAAAATCCCCCCTTGGCACTGGTGCCACCCTCTTGCGGATCGGCCTACCGGATGGGCCCGGGGCATCACCATCCCTCTCATTCAACCGTGCTTCCAGCTCATTAACTTTCCCTAGCTGCTGCTTAATTTCACTCATCTCCCGCATCATGGCCCGCATCATTGCCTCCATGTTAGACCCACTTTTTCCACCCCGCGGACCTGGCATGATACCACCCCAAACAACCGCGGCCTACTCTCTGAAAAGTCACAACAGGTCAACTAAGTGTACCTTTTTGATGGAGGGTCACCAGGGGGCCTTCAACACCATGCAACGGCGACCGCAACACTAGCGGCTTGTCCGCTTATGTAAGGGGTGAGTAAACCTAATGTAGACCCACCCGGCGGCCACCAGGAGCGATGAATGCCAGCCCCCCGTACCCCTCTTACCGACCAGTCCTGCGTCCTCGCCGGCGGTAATGATCAGCGGTCCCCGTCCACACCACGTTGCGTGCTGGATGGCCTTAGGTCCTGTCCGCTAGAGAATCGCACCCCAAAATCTCGTTAAATTGCCTGGAATTGAGACATGTATTAGCACAGTGTAATGACACAAGGGCAGATTTAAGGAAACCAAGTGTGAGTACAAGGAGACAATTGAAACCCCCTGTTAACCTCCCCGCTGCTGTGCACCACAAAACAGTAATATCAGCACAATCAGCACAAATCACCACAATATCCCTCCTAAGCTGACACTGATTTTCATAGGTCGCATAACAATTCACACCCCACTGTAGTGACAAACACTTAAAGAAATGCCACCTTGTCTGTATCCTAAAAACAACTCATTTCGTTGTTAAATAACACACAGTAGTGAAACTCTTAAAGAAATGCAATCCTGTCTTTTTTATATAAACTTCATGCACCACAAAAAACGCCTCATGAAATGCTAAGCAGTAGTGAGAAAACAATTGCAAAATTCATCAGCAGTCTCCCATCCAGGTGCTGCCCTGGTAACCCCTGCTTCTCTCCCCTTTGTTCAACGTGTTCGAGTGGCCTCCGCCCTCGTGTTATTTCAAAATGCCCTCCCCCCACACAGTCTTCTCTCCGTTCTCTGTAGTGCGCGCTAGTTTGCTGGTCCACAAATCAAAAACGGGCTGTATGCTTGTTTAAAAAACCCCTGTCTTTTAGTGATTTTGCCTGCTCGAATCACAAATTCTCACACCGCTCCCCGCCGTGTAGCCGAGAAACAGAATCCAGTAGCGGTTTCCTCCCCCTGCGATCACAAGGCAAGATACCGCTCCCCAAGAGCCCTACCCGAGTCCTCCACTACCCGCTCCCGCTACCTGAAGGAGCCGGCCGCTCCCCGTTCGCCTGATGAACGCGACCACGCTCCCACGCGGCTGGTCCAAGCACCCCGACCCGTGCTTTACGCCGCTCGTTCTCCTGTACCCCACCGGCGACGCAGCTCGTGCAGAACACCGACCCGGCGACGCGGCTCGTTCAGGACACCGACCCGCACTCTCTACCGCTCCCGACCTCCTCACGATGGTCAAAACAGCGAACCTGGAAAAGGGAAGCAGAATATTAACAAAAAACAAAGAAGCCCCGAGCGCGGGGCACACCGTTCCAGCGAGGGAGCGTCCAGGGACAAGGGGGTCTCCTGGGCGCTCCCTACCTCTTTATTCCCGAGGGGCCAGGTGGCCCCTCCTCTAGCCCGCCCCCCCTGACCCGGACCCACTTCCCAGGATCCGGGTCAGGGAGGCCGCCAGCCAATCGGCGGTGGGCCGCGCCCCCCAGGGCACGCCCCCACCGCCGAATGGCGACAAAGAAGACCGTGGGGGCGACGGTCGCCGCGCCGCCATGCGTGCGGGGGGGGCCGAGGGCCCCCCCTTTTCATGTGAAACTGTTCTGAATTATCCTCTGAGCACTGCCAACCGTATAGCAGGAGGCCTTTTGAAAGTATTACTAGAAGAAAGGCTTTTATGAAAATATATTCCATTCAATGGGTGTCAATATTGACGCACTTTTTTCTATTTATTGCTATCAGGGGGAACTCTTGGTACCAGTAGAAGAATGAATGAATGAACATTTCATGATAAAGGTGTGGGCATAAAAGTCTCTTTCCATAGTAAATATTTCTGCAACGCTATGGAACACACTAGCCCTCTGCATGGCCTCACTGAATTCAAAACAACATCAATTTATGAAAATAGGGGCGGGGAGCCACTGGAAGCTTGAGCTGGGCTTGTGCGACATGGCTGGCACGAACTCAGGTCAATTTCCTCTTGGACCCATCTAATAGCTGACCTGCACAATGTGAAAGCAGAAAACAATATCAGGCCGTGGTTTCTCCACTTCAATAATGTACTGGTCTGCAAATAGTTTGTTTAATAGATCCTCCTTTTTTGTTCATTATCACATATGAGAGCACCTTCAAACAGTGAGTTCAGGATGTGTGCTGTACAAAAGCCACCTGTAATTCACTTAATAGACTATAATGTTGCTCTATATTTTAGAATCTAGGCCACATACTGGTACCACATGACAACTGACCTTCCTCGTAGCTTGCTATAGGCAGGACAGAAGAGGAGGCAAGAATGATTCTATATTCATATTTTAAAACGATCACTCTTAATGCCTTTCACTACAGTGAGATATTGCGAAACAGTAAAGCAAGATATTTTTGTGTTTAAGAAATACACTCTTTCGAATTTTTAAGCAACTTTGTCATATTTTAAAATGGTTGTTGAATGATTTACATGAAAAATATTTCATTATTCGGCAGAGCCAAGCAAGACCTTGGCTCTGCTCTCTTTATTTCTTAGCACACCCACCTATTGCAAGGATGCAAATGCAAACTGGTTATTTCAAACAGCCCTCGCGCTCTTTCACAAAAGTTGCGCATGTTCTAACATTCTCTTCAAAACGTCTATTGCTGGCAGAACATAATTGCAAATTTGGGTGTTTCTTGCACACCGTGGTTTTAAAATTAAAAGGGTGACGATGAGGACACATTACCTGCTGGTTGCCTACTGCTACTAAGTTCTAGGATAATTTATGGATTTGTGCACAAGTGAAACAAAATAATTACTTTAGGCGTCGCTGTGTTTTTGCCAAGAAGAATACGATTGCCATCTTCTAAGGAAGCCCAGATCCGACCGGCACAATTGTGGGGCAGTGCTGTGAGCAGTTTGGTTGCGTAGAATAACAGTTGCACTGCAAAACCATTTAAAAGAAAGTTGTCATCTTACCACAGCACGTGTAAAATCTTAAAAGATGCAGATTCGGAATGGCGTCAGTCATATATTTGGGTCATGAGATCAGTGATCAAGGCATCACGCCCAAACATGACAATGCAAAGCGATATGTGAGGCACCCGCACCGAAGAGCAAGGAAAAAGTGAGATCATTCTTAGGGATGGCTGAATATTATAGTAAGTTTGTGCACCATTTCGCCACCAAGACACATCACCTGCGATTACTCATACAAGACAAAACAGCCTTCGGGTGGACAGAAGAGGCACAAGGAGAGTTCCAGAGAATCAAAGAGGACATCAGCAAAGCAGTTCCTCTACAAGGATATGATCCCCAAAGAAAATCCATATTGACCACTGATGCGAACGAAAAAAGACTAGGGGCAGTCCTTATGCAGGAAAGGAAGAATGGAGAGAGGGCGACCCTCAGCTTTGCGTCCAGGTCACTGTCACCAACAGAACAGAAATTCAGCATGATAGAAAAAGAGATGCTGGCTGAGGTGTGAGCCATGGAGAAATTCCGCCAATTTATATGGAACAAAAGGGGGTGGTGATGGACGGAGCATCTGAACCAATCAAACACTCACACCCAGTCAAAAGATCTGGGTTTGATCCATCACCGTTCTTTAGCCCACTCTGCCACCCCAGTTCAGACATGGCTATATGCAAATCAGTCTGACCCTGTGCCTCATGAGAACAGTCCAGCCCGAACTGCCAAGCCATGCCTTCCCTGGACCGGAAACAAGCTTCCGAGGACCGGTTTCTGGCATTACAGCCGTCTTCAGCCCGGCTTACTTGAATCCAGTGGCAAAGTGAGCAAGGGACTCACGTCTGAGCATACCCTGCCAGACTTGTGGCGGCCAAAGCGGTACAAAAGGGGGTGGTGATGGACGGAGCATCTGAACCAATCAAACACTCACACCCAGTCAAAAGATCAGGGTTTGATACATCACCGTTCTTTAGCCCACTCTGCCACCCCAGTTCAGACATGGCTATATGCAAATCAGTCTGACCCTGTGCCTCATGGGAACAATCCAGCCCGAACTGCCAAGCCATGCCTTCCCTGGACCGGAAACAAGCTTCCGAGGACTGGTTTCTGGCATTACAGCCGTCTTCAGCCCGGCTTACCTGAATCCAGTGGAAAAGTGAGCAAGGGACTCTCGTCTGAGCATACCCTGCCACTCTTGTGGCGGCCAAAGCGGTACAAAAGGGGGTGGTGATGGATGGCGCATTTGAACCAATCAAAACACTCACACTCAGTCAAAAGATCTGGGTTTGATCCATCACCGTTCTTTAGCCCACTCTGCCACCCCAGTTCAGACATGCAAATCAGTCAAGGCTTACTTGAATCCAGTGGCAAAGTGAGCAAGGGACTCACGTCTGAGCATACCCTGCCACACTTGTGGCGGCCAAAGCGGTACAAAAGGGAGTGGTGATGGACGGAGCATCTGAACCAATCAAACACTCAACACCCAGTCAAATGATCTGGGTTTCATCCATCACCGTTCTTTATTTATTTAATTTCAATTTATATGGGGCACGAGATTTCAACTTAAGACAGACCACAAACCCCTGGTCAAAGTACTCACATCCTGTGGTCACGCGAGCGCTACTCCCCGCATTGCCAAAATGACTCTGAAATTATTAGACTCTAGATATGATGTCGAGTACATCCCGGAAGCTAAGAATGAGGTGGCAGACTATCTCAGCCGAGCTTCAGCTATGGAGGAAGCCCCAACAGGTGCGGACGAGTATGAAGTCCGGGTGGCATTCATGGAAGATCATGAGAAAGTGATAAGTTTTCAGAACTGGAAACAAGCCTATGAAGATGACCCAGACATCAAAGAAGTCAAGACCTTCATTCTGCAAGGATGGCAAGAAAAAAGGCACCTGAAAGCCCACAGAAAATTCTTCGAAGTGCGTGAGGAGTTATCCATAGGAGACCAGGGAACATTTCTATTTAGAGGGGATAAAGTAGTCCCTCCAGCGTTGTTAATACCACACTTGCTAGCGGTAATGCATAAAGGGCACTTGGGTATTGTGAAAACAATGATGAGAACCAAGCAGATGTACTGGTGGCCGGCAATGGACAATCAGATTGAGAGGCATGTGACCAGTGCCAGAGGGCGGATAAATCACAAACCTTACTACGCCAGTCATTGGGAAAGTTCGCCAACCCTGCCAACCCGTGGGAGGAATTGTCAATAGACATTCTTGGTCCAATGCTGGAATCACAGGGAACCCCGAAATATGTAGTAGTTCTCATAGATCGGTATTCAAAGTGGCCAGAATTATACATACAGGAGGAGATGGACACAGAGACAGTTCTCAGATTTCTTACTGCCACCTTCCTTAGGGAAGGCTTCCCCCCGCTCCATTCTGAGTGACAATGGACCCCAATGCACATCGGAAAAGTGGAACAATTACATGGAACGAAATGGCATCAAAGTCAAACACACATCTGTCTATCACCTGGCGTTCAATGTTCTAGCCGAAAGGTTTAACCGTGTCATAATGGGTTCCATACAATGAGCTATAGGAATGGGGAAAGACTGGGAAAAGGAAGTGAGGAGTACGCTGTGGGCCTCCCGAATTACACCCACTGGCACCGGATACAGCTCGTTCCAAATCCTAAGAGGACGTGATCCTTTCACCAAGGACAATCTGGCGTGGAAGGAAAAGACAGTCACGTGTAAATGGTCACCGGCAGTAGTTCACCACAACTTGGATAGAGCCCAGAGAATATACACAGATCAATACAATAAGAGACACAACGTGAAGGAGACATCGTTGGAAAGAGGAGATTGGGTCAGAGTCAAACTTGCCCAGTTAAGAAGGAAAGGAGACAGCAAATACAGCTTACCTATGCAAGTGAAAGAGGTGTATGACAGAGCAGCAATTCTTAGTGACGGAAACGTCTGGTCGCAGGATCGTATGTCCAAGTGCAATAAGATACTGCAATGGGCCAGAGAGGAAAGATCAAGGACACAACAGAACCAAATTTCACCTACAGACAGTGTATTTCCATGTGAAGAAGAGAGAGACTTAAGGGAAGAAGGAAGAGCAGTTGAGCAGGAAGAGGAAGATAATCCAATCGCAGATGAACATCAGGAGAATACTGGCAGGACTCCCGAGAGAGAGAGCCCTAAGGGAACTGGAAAGAGACAAGCAAGCATGGCGGAGGACAGTGCGGAGAATCCCACCTCTACTCCGGTAAGAAGTACATGAGCAGGGAGAACAGTGGTAAGGCCAGCCAAATACAGAGACTATATGTTGTTGTTGTTTATATAAAGAAGGGAGATATGCAGTGTCTCGCTCTAGTCGTTACGCGAGAGCGTAATGACGTAGAGCGCGGCCACCATTTTGGATGCGGGTCGAGCGCTGATATCGGAGCGGTCCGGACGCCTTTCCCGGTGCTCTTCTGTAATTAATAAATAAGCTTCCTATAACCCTTGGGGAGTTTAGTACCTCATTTAGGGACAAACCAACAACAGTACTGCCTTCAGTCACAAGAAATAAAGCCTAAGGCTGAAGTGGGCTGGAAAAGTGCCCTATACTGTAACCTGTAATGGGCGGGGAAAAAAGTGTGAATGACGCAACAACAGACCAATGAATAAAGAAGGTTGACTGAAATCCCCTATATTGAAGTATATATTAGGTGGAATTTTAGTAAAATCAAAAGGTCATGCCTTACGCCAGACCTATATATTGGTTCCTGTCACCCCTTTCCAGAAGCAGCTAAAAGTACATTTTAAGAAAATTACACAACTAAAAATTAACTTGATTGGCCTGGTTCGCCACTGAACTCGATTTATTCTAATGCTGGTTTTCTAAACTATTAAACAACGACTAGTTTCGTATGGGTTGCTCAATAAAAAGCACCTAAACACCTGTTTGGCCGAGGTGTGCACAGCAATTCAATTAAATAAATAAATACATCGCGGAATAGATAGCCTTCTTTCGTAAATCGTTGTCAGCCCAGCACTCTTGACTCTTGGTTAAGGATGGGCAAAGTTGAGGGGCAGATTTACAAGCCCCTTGCACCTTCTTACACCGCCATTGCATCACTTTTTTTTTAACACAACGCTGGTGCACACAATGCAGCCAATTTACAACAAGATGCATCTAGGGAGCTGCGTCACGTTGTAAACCCCTGAGTCACCTTGTACCTGCACCAGGTATAATGTATGCAGGGTGGGCGTTCCCATGCAAAAAGCCAGGTAGAACTGATGCAGTGAAATTTACAACATTTCACTGCGTCACTCAATGCCTTCACTTCGTCAAAATCCCTACGATTGCTCAGACCAGGAGAAGGGAATGATGCAGGGCTTCTTGTATGGGACTCACCTAACAATTGTGGAGCATTGCTGGAGTTGCTTGACTTTCATGAGCAACTCCAGCAATGTGTCACTTTTGGGCCAACAGATGTGTCAGAATTTCTGACGGATCTGTTAATCCTTGTGCCATGGAGCACAGTATTGTAAATACAGGGCATCAATGGAGGTGCATGGACATTTGTCGCTGGGGCAAGGAAACTGACACATCAATGCAGGTGCGTCAGTTCCTTGTAAATCTGCCGCTACATTTTTTCCAGTGACTTGTGCAGACACATTGAAAACATAGCAACATATGGACACTCCTTTGAAAGAAAATCAGGACATTGGCACCACTTTTATATCTTGTAAAGACCATTTTAATACCAGAAAGTGACATCCCAAGTTTGAAAATTATTTCAGGAAACCTTTTTATGGTACAGCAGAGAACATACAGATTTTTTATATTAATGTATATGCTTTGTATCTTCCCTTTGTAATGTCACATGAAAAAAAACAGTCACCAAATTGTGAAGCGGAATCATTCTTTTTCAGCATATGTATATACCTCTCTGCAACGTAGCTCTGTGGTGCTTACTGTAGGTACCTGGCGAGCTGGTTGACCCGCAAGCACCCTCAGGAATCAAGGGGACTTAAGCTCCCAATTTACCAAGCACCAGGGCATCACAAAATGGCTAACAGCACTTCCTAGTTTGGAGTGTTAGCAGCCAATGAGAGTGAAGCCTGTGCTCGGGAGGGTTTCGCGAACAAACCGCGTCCACCGATATCAATATTTTTTCTAATTTCCGAATGGATTTACACCATTTAACAAAAAGGGAACTTTCAGAACCAAGACCTACCTTTTGCCAAATGTGGTGTAATTCCGTTCAGCAATTCGGGCTGTAGCTTTGTCTAAAGTTTCCTATCCAAAATTACACAGGGAAAATACATTTTGCGCCCCCCTTTTTTCTCGCCCCGCTTGACAAATCACCCCAAAACTTTCAAGACAGCAGCTGACTGGCGCGCCCCACTACTTTTGAAAATTTTGTGAATATTCGTCAACCGGCGCTAAAGAAAAAACGCTATTTGAATAGAAATGAGGTCCTAACTATAACTATATAAATATCACTTAAGACCTTGTTCTTGTAAAGTTCCCTTAATCCATGGAATGAAAAACAGGAACGGACTCCACTTTCTTTGTGCAGAAACTTATTATTTTCAAATTATCGCATTGCCGCCATGACGCATTTCGGCCTTCGCAGGCCATGATCACATGACGCGTCTACAAACCCACCTCCAATTTAAAGTGCCAAGTTCATAAACAAACTGGAAGACAGACTAACGTCCTGTCTCCCCATCACAATGCAAAACTAGAAAAATGTTTTGGTAATTTGTATAAACTGGTCACAAAAAAATGTACTTAATACATGTAATATAAATACAGGAATATCACACATTTAAGAACATCTAAAGCCACAAAACATTAGAAACACCCCTAAGAACCAATCGACTTCCACTTGCAGTTTAAATACATGCCTACTTACCATTCTGTTATGTCGTCGTTCCTTCGTAACATGTTCGGTGTAGAAATGTTCAATACATAAAACCAGTTCTACATTTTTTTTTGCCATATGTATACAGTCATAGTGGGCCTAATTTACTTTGCTAATGTTGTAAAGTGCCTAAGTCCCTATGTGCTAATTTCTAAGAAATATACTTCTAGAAATAGCACATATATATATGAGGAGCTTGGTTGGATCTTTGCGCAGAATGTACACGGAAGCAGTGCAATGCTTTATTTTGTTGATGAAGTATCTCTTTGTCCTATTTTTAAAGCACACATCTTTTACCTTTCTAGCCAGAAACAAATGCCTAAGGCCTGGAAATATTTAACGCTATATCTAAGTCTTGAAAAAGCATAAAAGTACACAGACCAGTATTCCCATGGCCATGTGTTTTTCAGGCAACGTAAAAAAATTGACATTTTGAAAATCTGTTTATTCTGAGAAAACAATTTTGAAACTGGCAAATCATTCTCTCTGCATAATTTTAAATGCTGCCTAAACACCATTATCTTACAGTGGAACATCATGCTTTAAAAGTAAAAACCCTGGTGAAACACTGCACAATTTGCCTCACCCTGCATGGCACGCTGAGAATTGTGGGTTTGGGGTGGACTCTAACCCGGGTTGAGCAGATCCATGCAAGGGTTCACGTTGCTGGCAAGTCACTACAAGCCAGAAGAAGATCTGTTCATTTTCAAAAGGGGAACAGAGGAAGGTAGGAGTAGCAGAAAGAAAGGATAGGCAGAGTGAACAAGAGGGAAGAAAAATATTCACAGCGCCCTTAAGGGAATAATTCAGTTAGTGTGGGAAGGAGGAAGAACATCCTCTAAAAATTGGGAGATTTACAGTCTATAATATTCCTTTGTAGACTACATCTGGAGTGTTTCCAGCCATCAAGGAACAAGCATCTAATCAGTTTTGGAAATTAGCTCATAAAATACCATAAACTTTTCTCTCAGTATTTCTTGGCACATCCCTAATAAAAACTGATTTAAAAGGGGTTTTATTCTATTTTGAGATTGTTTGGGCAGTCCTTTATAGCTTAAGATAGTCCTTGTAATCATGGCCAGATTTCCTGACCCAAGCAAATCTTTAAACTGTATTAAGCCAGAAAACAATTAAATAAATCAGGTAGTCTGTCCTTAATTACATTCAATGTCTAATTATAAAATCTTTTTTTATAATCATATATTGAAAACGGTCTAAATAAATCATGTTCCCTTAAATGAACCTATTCCTCTCTATTTTTCTGTAACATCTGTTTAACTATATAGAGACAACTGCCTTTGTGCAATATATTTATATATATATTCACTGAAAAAACCATAGGTTATAGACCATATATAGTTAGGAATTAGCATTTAAAAAACCTTATTTTACTCACACAAAACCATTGAAATTCCATATATAGTTAGTTGCACTAACTATATATCGCGCACCCGCAATCCACTGCTGATGATGTCACATATTACATCATTCATGACATGGTCAGTGACATCACTGATGACATCACTGATGACATCTCAAATGACATCACTGATGACATCACTGATGACATCTCATTTGACATCAATGACCACATCACTGATGATATCATTCATGTGACAATACAATGCATCTCCTCACATTTTAATATAACCTCTGTTACACCCAGTGTTAAATACAGAGTATAATTTTTGAAACCATTGACACACCAATACTAGTTACTACATACGCACTCACTGATTCCTATGTCTACACACACATTCACTCATTCACCCATACAATCATTCATACATACAATCACTCATCTTTACAACACTATCATATGCACTCATACACCTATACAGACACTCACACTCTGCCACTCATCCATGGAGTTACTCACACACCTAGTCAGTCCTGTAAAGAATCAATCACACTTCCATTTTCTAATCTATACACTTAAACATAGAGTACCTTACATTTTCAAACATATACTAACACATACTTACTCTCTTATACAATCATTGATACAAGTACACATTGATCTGCACAGAGTCACACATCTCCCAGCCAGCCACACACACACTCAGTCTCCCATACAAATACTTGGACAATCAATCAATAACCCATATAGTTACTCATATAGCTACTGATCAACACATGCAGCAGTTTACAGAACAACAGACATAATGATGCACAAATTAAGACAGTTTAGTCACTAACCCATGCACTCAGTGAGACACATTTAATCACTCACTCATACAGTCAGTAACGCACCTACTAAATCCTTCATCCAGACACTTATACATCTACTCATTCTTCAATATGTAAAACATATTTAAACTTTACAGAAACACACAGTCACTGGATGATGTCATCAGTGATGTCATCAGTGATGTCATTTGAGATGTCATCAGTGATGTCATCAGTAATGTCACTGACCATGTCATGAATGATGTAATATGTGACATCATCAGCAGTGGATTGCGGGTGCGCGATATATAGTTAGTGCAACTAACTATATATGGAATTTCAATGGTTTTGTGTGAGTAAAATAAGGTTTTTTAAATGCTAATTCCTAACTATATATGGTCTATAACCTATGGTTTTTTCAGTGAATTTTCAAGGTTTTGTAAATGCTAATTCCTAACTATATATGGTCTATAACCTATGGTTTTTTCAGTGAATTTCATTGGTTTTTTAAAAGCTAATATCTGTAGCTGTAAAATGTATTCTTCTTTAAATCCAAAAATATATTTTATATGTTTATTAATAAAAAAAAATTTAATATTTTTTTTTGTTCGATCCCGGTTCGCGAACCGGGAAGCTTCCCGTTAGCTCAATTTGATGCCGCGACCCAGTCCGCGAACCGGTAAACGTTCCGTTTGCGCAACTGCCGCGGTAGAAATCAACATCGTGACGCGTCGCGGAAGCGCGACGTATCACGTTGTCGCGTAATGCGTCTTATGACGCGCCGCGTTAGCGCACCCGGAAGTGCTCCGGTACGCGAACTGAGACGCGAAGCGCAGCTCCCGGAAGCGATCCGGGGCGCGTCGCGAAAGCGCGACGTATCGCGTTGCCGCGTAATGCGTCTTATGACGCGCGGCGTTAGCGCACCCGGAAGTGCTCCGGAGCGCGAACCGAGGCGTGAAGCGCAGCGATCCGGGGCGCGTTCCGCAGCGCGTAACATAAGCGTAACAGGTCATGTGACTTGTTAATAAAACTTTTCATTGGTTCATTTCACTTTTGGTTTCCTAATGATGTAAGGCTAGGTCAGGTGACCTAAAAATAACACTTTTCATTAGTTTAGAACAATTTTTTTTTCCCAAATGATGAAAACCCCTCCTTCTTTCCTCACTCTGACTTTCATCTTTGTGAGAGGAAGACCTTTTTTGATATTTGAGCAATGGCTTCATTGGTAGCTTCAGCTGGTGGACCCCCACCACCACCACCACCTCCTCATGGGAAGAGAGGACCACCTCCACAGTTCATCAGCAACACAGAGGAGGAAGAGGATGAACAAGAGGAAGAGGAGACAGAGGGACCACAGTTTTTACAAGAGGAGCCCCGGGTTTCTCATCGTAAAACTAGTTTTATTTGGCAGTTTTTTTCAATCCCTGAAGGGCAGAAAAAAGTTAATGCTAGATATGTGATGTGCCTCATATGTAAAGAGGACTTATCTAGAGGCACCTTAAAAAAGTATAGCTTCGGCAACTACACCATGCACCGTCACATGCAGAGGTGGCATCCATTAAACTACAGCCGGGCAGAGATGCGTGACCTGCAGGACAACCCACCAACTCCTGTGGCCACGACATCAACACAGGTATCTTTGTCATGACCAGAGGCACGGGAAACCGTGCCAAACATTCAGGACAACTTTATCCATATGAAGATTACCTGTTTGTATTGCGGTACATTACTCTCATATGCCAATATGAGCATTAACTTAATCAACAGAGCATTTGAAAATCACAAGTGCTCTAAACGCCCCAGAAAGTAAATTTTTTTTTTTGCTCCTGTTGAGCCCTTTCCAATGCCTGTTTTTTGTTGTTTCCCCTCCAAAAAAAAACAAAAAAACATAAAACTGTTAAAAAAATACAAAAAAAACAAAAAATGTTCAGAAAATAAAAAAAAATATAAAACAACAAAAACATTAAAAAAAAAGTTCTTTTCAGAACTACCTCCCCTTTCAAAAAAAATTGCTAGAATGTTTAGCACTCTGGCAAGTTGTATTTCTTTTGGTTCGCTTCCTGGTTCGCTCACCGGTACGCGAACCGGGAGCGAACCAAAAAAAAATGTAAAAAATAAAAGAAGAGTAAGTATAAGGGAAGTAAACAGAGAGTAATGTTAAAACAAAGACAGCTATAGGGTCTAAACCAGAGATACTGTTTAATAGATTTATTTACCGAAGAAAAGAGGGAAGAGGCTATAATTGTGAAAAACAAAATAGATAAGGAAGTGAAAGAAAAAAAAGAGAGTAGAACAATAACAAAGAAGAGTTTCTTAGAGAATATGAGTGAATGTTCAAAATAAGATTAAAACATGTGGAATAAAAGAGAGAAAAAACAGAAAGCAGAAAAGAAGAAGTAACAGAAAAAGAATAATTGAAACAGCAAAGAAATGTAAATAACATAGGGCCATATTATCAACATAGGCAATAAAAGTTTTGCAGCTTTTATCGGCAGAAATGTGTCGCTTAAGCCGCTTTTGCGGCAGAAAACTGCCGCTAAAACCACTTTTGCAGCAGTTTTCTGCCGATAAAAACAGCAATAATTTTATTGGCTGTGTTCATAATATGCCCCTTAGTGTGCTTCAACTAGCATAAAAAAATAAGCATAATGAACAAGCAGTGAAAGAGTGATCAGTCAAAGACACTAAGAGTAATAGAGACGGAGTGAGTGAACAAGAGTGAGGAACTATGAGAAGAGAGGGACTGAGAAAAGGAGTGGAAGGAGTAGAGTAAGTAGGTAATAGAGAAAGGTATGAGGGAAGTAACAAAGGCAGGAAACTGAGGGTTAAAGAAATGAAGCTGTGGAACTAATAGTAGGTGAATGTGATAGAAATGTAACGAAAAGACTACAAAACATTTACCTTATAATTGTCGTTAAATTACTCACTTTTTATTTTTATACTTTCAATCTGTGAAAGAGAGAACAAACATTTGAAAAATATTAAAACATGTATTTAAAAATTAGAAAAGACAAGGGAAAAGATTGAAGGAGAAACAGTTTTTCAACAACTTTGACACTTACAGAAGCTTCTGCTTCTCCAGGCCCCCTACACAGTCCTAAAGATATACATTTTAAACTAACAGTATCTTGATGCAGATGAAGTGAGGCCTATCTTAGAACATGGTGCATTTTTTGCACTGCTGTTGTCTCACAAAAGTGTCGCAAGACACTAACATTTTAAATGATTGTTTCAAGATGCCAATAAGATGTGTCCTTTCCAGAGGTTTGTTTGAGGTGAGGCCTACTCAGGGTTCCAAATGAAATTTCGAGTTGTTGAAGAGAACAGAGGACATAATACATGTGAAGGTCTACCAATGAAGTAAATCATGTCCACTTCACTCTTGAACAAACGCCAGACCTCTTCTGTGTCCGTGGACAGACCTAAAGTTCATCTGCACAGTGTCATTCGTAAACTTAGGAAACACAGGTGATGTAATTGAAAAATGTGGAGTTTCTTTTCCTCATTTCACAATCACATCACCTGTGTTTCCTTTGCTTAGGTATCTCATAGTGCAGATGGAGTCTAGCATATCAAAGAGTACACAAAAGTTGAGCAGTGTATACAACAATTTTGACATTTACAGAAGACTCAGCTTCTTTTGTTGGAGATGAAGTGAGGCCTGTCTTGCAACATGCTGCATCTTTTGCATCACTGCTGCATCGGTTTCATGTGGCACGGGTTTTTTACAGCATGACACATCTGCCTAGATGCATCAATTTGTAATTTTGTCGCCTCATAGCAAATCTTTTCCACCGCCAATGCGTCACAAAAGTGACGCACAGTGGCGCAAAAGAGGCATACACCTATCATAAATCTGTCCCTAACATTTTAAATGATTAATTCAGGATGACGATAAGGTGTGGCCTCTCCAGAGGTTTGTTTAAGGTGAGGCCTACTCAGGGTTGCAGATCAAATTTACGCTTGTTGAAGAATACAAAGGACATAATACATGTGAAAGCCTACCAATGAAGTAAGTCATGTCCACTTCACTCTTGAACAAAGGCCAGACCTCTTCTGTGTCCGTGGACAGACCTAAACTTCATCTGCACAATGTCATTCGTAAACTTAGGAAACACAGGTGATGTAATTGAAAAACGTGCAATTTCTTTTGCTCATTTCACAATCACATCACTTGTGTTTCCTTTGCTTAGGTATCTCATTGTGCAGATGTAGTCCAGCATATGAAACAGTACCCAGAAGTGCAGCACTGCATGCAACAACTTTGACACTTACAAAAGCTTCAGCTTCTGCATGCCCCCTACACAGTGCTAATTATATACATTTTAAACTGATGGTATCTTGCTGGAGATGAACTGAAACCTATCTTGCAACATGGTGCATCTTTTACACAAAAGTGACCCACAGCGGAGCAAAAGAGGCGCACGGCCATCATAAATCTGACCCTAACATTTTTACTACTTCCTGGTGTACATTTCAATAGGATTTTCACTAATCACTTCAACTTCTTTGTAAAGGTAAGTTGTTATTTTAAAAACTGAAGTATATTGTGCACTATAAGTTAATATGGTAAACTTTTTCTGATAGTTATATAGTATCCCTCTGTAGTAGTTATAGATTTAGATAGACTTCTCTGTTATAGTTATGGATGGAGTTAGGTTTCTCTTGTATAATTATGATTTTACTTACGTTAAATCACATACACTTTTTTATATTCCTACTTCCACTCTGATACTATACACTGCCCAAAGATAAATTCACTGATAAAAACTGCCTATCTAAAATTAATCCCAACAGTGCCCTATCTGTACTAATATATTTTTTTTTATCCAAATTTCAGGCAAAATGGAAGGCGAACAGAAAGTTTCATTTCAAATTGTCCTGCAAGAGAGCAACCAAGAAATAATTGATCCAAATTATATAGAATTTATGGATGAAACTTGGGACCAAGAACGTCTGCAATGTGTGCAATCAGTAGATGTCCTCCTTGAAAATGAGGAAATTTTACACACTCAAACATTACAAGCTATGTTCAATGAAAATAACGACATTTCAGACAGTGAAATGTTAGACATTTTATTAAATTTTGAAACACAATCACAATAATAAATAATTGCTTAAAAAATAAAGAAATTAAAAAATAATCAACAAAACAAACAATCAATTAACATACAATATTAGAAAAGTCTATCATTCTTTTTTCCTTTTAGTACGCTCCCCAGAACGCTTCCCGGTTCGCGGACCGGGCGCTCCCCACGCAAAAAAACAAAAAAAAATTGGTTTTTTTTTTGCCCTGCGGGGCCCTTTTAAAACATCCACATCAAACCTAGGGGGTCAGGGAGGATCTACCATGCCCCCTTATGATCATTTCCCCCTTTGTTTTGGCCTCCTCTTGTCTCTCGATCCTACCGAGAGACAAGATGGCGGCCGCTCCGGACTGTTTAGAATGTTGACAGACACCGGAGAGCCAATCAGCTTCGCTACGCGAAGTTCCGTTACGCGTCAAGTACGCGAACCGGAGCGCTGCCCGGAGCGCGCTTACAGATATATATCTTTTTTTGAACGTTAATTTCTCAAAATCCACTGGAGCACATATATTGAGACCTAGCAAAGGCACATTGGGCTAACAGTCCCTACAATTTTGCCAAGTTTCGTGCAAATCCATTCAGCCGTTCGGCCTAAAAGTGAGGCCAACCACCCTATGGAAATTACCATGGGAAAAACGCGTTTTGGGACCCCCCTTTTTTCTCGGCCCCCCCTTGACAAACACCCCCCAAATTTCCAGTGGCTGCTCAGAAACAAAATGTTCCATTTTCCTGAAAATTTCAGCCAATTCCGTCCACAAACGCCAAAGTTATTAGACATAGAATTTTCAAAAATCCCATAGGGAAAAAATCCTAACTATATATACCTACTGGCGACCGCCAGTAGGTAATATATATTCACCACGAACCTTCAAAGTCTTGAAGAAAACAGGACACCCAGAGCTCCGGTTAAAGAATTTATTAGGCAGATATATATATATATAATACTTCTTTTTTTTTTGTTTAATAAATGTTTATTGAAAATGTTTGCAAGTAAAACAGAGTACATGCCTTAAAATGGAAACATATGAACGAAAATAGGGAGATACTATCAGGCATAACATTATGTTATGAAATACAGCAAAACGGGAAATGCAGAGGAAGGGGAAGGGGAAGGATAAGAGAGAAGGAGAGAAAGGAAGAAGAAAAGAAAGAAAAGGAAGAAGAGAAAGGAAAAAAGAGAAAAGAAAGAGAAGAGATGAGAAAAAGGTAGATAATACTCAGTGAGATATAGTAGTAGAGGAAATATAGGAAACAAAGGGGAGCCATAGAAGATCAGATTTTATTTTTTGAGAAATGGAGGAAGAGGATACAGTGGTAATTCTATGTTCGTCACAAATAAAATTCCACCACATGGATAAAGATATTTTGGAATTATCTTTCCAGGACGATAGAATGACCTTAAGAGCTAGAGCAATAAAAAGGTCAAACAACTTAGATGCAGATGAGGTTATATCAATATCAGATGAAAAGGAGCCTAGAAAAACACGCAGAAAAGATACATCATTGTTAAACTTAAAAATTGACATGCAAACTTTCCAAACTGAATTCCAAAAGGAATAAACCGTATTACATTCATATAACAAATGGATTAACATTCCTGGAGCACTAGAACAAGACCAACATAAGGAAGAGGAAGTAGGAGAAAATGTACAAATGCTAACGGGAGTAATAACCGCTCTACAATATACAAAATATAAAGATTGAGTCACACGGGCAGCTGCAGAGACTTTAAATAACTTCGCCCAAATGTTCTCCCACAGATCAATGGAAAAAGAGACAGATAAATCATTTTCCCAAGTAAGTTCAACAGGAGATTTAGGACGGGATTGGGCAGCAGATAGCAATATGTTGTAAACAAGAGCAGCTTTAGGAGTGTGGGTAGAGAACAAAGGATATAAGGGGGATGGAGGGGTTACAACGGGAAATTCAGTTGGAAGTGTAAAAGTAGCTAAGTGTGATTTAATAGCAGTAACAATAATAGTGTATTCGCCTAAAAGAGTATCGGGAAGTTGATAACGCAGTTGCAAGTCTTGGAAGGGAACAATATTGAAATTATGAAGGAATTGATATACAAATGATACATTCTTCTCCTTCCAATACTTGTAGTAAAAAGATTTACCCTTATATTTGAGAAATTGGTTATACCAAACAATAGAAGACAAAAAACATTGCAAAGGGTTAACATCCTTAGAAAAAGTACTAGAAATAAGAGTTTGCGAATATTTCAAAATGGGGTATTGAGATATAAAGGAACAGTTAGCATAAAAGCAACATGTTCAAAAGGGAAATCCTTTAAAAGCGAACGTTCAAAAAGAACCCATTTGGGGACTGGTATGGTGTGAAAATCATAAGCTAAGGAAAACGATTGTTTAAGTAGATAAGCAGAATGGTAGGATTTAAACAAAGGGAAACGGACACCTCCTTCAGTCTTTGGACGAGTGAGTTTGAGTAAGCCAATACGAGGGTGTTTATTATTCCAGAGGAATTTTGTACATATAGAGTTCATACGGGAGAAATATATATTAGGAATTTTGAAGGGAAGCATGGAGACTGTATACAACACATGGGGAGTAACCATAATTTTAATAGTATCAAGCCTTCCCCACCAGGAGAGAAAAAGTGGGGACCACAGGAGAAGAAGAGCTTGTAGTTACTGGATCAAATTATTAAAGGTATGTTTGAGGGTATCCATAAGGGAAGAAGAAAACCAAATACCCAAATATTTAATTTTGGTGGGACACCAGGTAAATTCAGTATCACTAAACATGTATTGGGAGCAATCAGGGTTTAAGGGCAGGACTTCAGTTTTGGATAAATTTAGTTTATAGCCAGAGATAGAGGAGTAAAGATGAACTTCAGTCATAAAATGTGGCAGCGAAGCAACAGGGTTAGACATATAGACCAAGATATCATCCGCATATGCAGAAAGTTTGGTGTGAACAGAGGAGAACTTAAAACCTGTAATCATATCATTATTGCGGATGCGCTCAAGGAAAGGTTCAAGGCAAAGAATAAATAATAAGGGAGAGAGGGGGCAACCTTGCCTCGTACCACGGGATAAGGAGAAGTATTTGGAAAATTGATTGTTGACAAAAATACTGGCACGGGGACAGGAATACAATAATTTAACACATGAAATAAAAGAGGGCCCAAAACCAAACCATTGGAGAGTCTGAAACATAAATTGCCAGTTGATTCGATCAAATGCCTTTTCCGCATCCAGAGAAAGGGCGGCAAGGGGGTCTTTATATTTATTACTCAGGGAGATAATGTTAGCAAACATATGTGCATTGTCCGAAGCAAGCCTACCCTTTACAAAGCCAACTTGATCTGTTTTAATCAAAAGGGGAATAATATTATCAAGGCGGGTGGCGAGGATTTTGGCAAAAATTTTACAATCATAATTGATCAGGGAAATAGGGCGGAAATTTTTACAGTGGGAATGGTCTTTATCTGGTTTGGGGATGATAATAATTAACGCGTCCATGAAGGACCCTGAGGCCTTGGCTTGAGCAATAAAAGAACCAATCAAACACTCACAACCAGTCAAAAGATCTGGGTTTGATCCATCACCGTTCTTTAGCCCACTCTGCCACCCCAGTTCAGACATGGCTATATGCAAATCAGTCTGACCCTGTGCCTCATGGGAACAGTCCAGCCCGAACTGCCAAGCCATGCCTTCCCTGGACCGGAAACAAGCTTCCGAGGACCGGTTTCTGGCATTACAGCCGTCTTCAGCCCGGCTTGCTTGAATACAGTGGCAAAGTGAGCGAGGGACTCACGTCTGAGCATACCCTGCCACACTTATGGCGGCCAAAGCGGTACAAAAGGGGGTGGTGATGGACGGAGCATCTGAACACTACCTTGCTCACTTTGCCACTGGATTCAAGCAAGCCTTGTCAGAACTGGGGTGGCAGAGTGGGCTAAAGAACGGTGATGGATTAAACCCAGATCTTTTGACTGGGTGTGAGTGTTTGATTGATTCAGATGCTCCGTCCATCACCACCCCCTTTTGTAACGTTCCAGGAAAACAACAGCATGAATGGCAGGTTGAGGAGCAATATCATAGCGCTGCTTGAAGGGCACACGACGTCAGGTGCAGAAACTCATTCTGGCAGCAAGGAGTGAGCAGCGAGTAACGGGCTTACCGTGAGGCAGAAGCAGCCTAAAATGGCGGCCGCTCTCACCCGAGTAGAGGTGGATGCGTCACAGGCACGAACTCGCTCGCCAGCGGGACACGGACGAGGAATAAGCTGTCCCTCGGTTCACCGCATGTTCCGGTTGCCGTCAGTTGAGGAGCAGACTGCGGTGCAAAAACGGCAATTAATTGAAGAAGAGCTCCGCCGTTTCACGGAGCTCACGCCAGGTCCGCCATGTTGCCGCGGCGTCCAAGCCACGCCCCCCCATATATAATACTTCTTAACAATTCTTAATTTCACCATCATATGTTTTTCAAGAAATAATGATAAGAAATTTCACCAAAATTTGATGTTACATGTAAATTCATAATTCATGCCGTAAATTATACAAATTATACATTATCATTGTGGGAACACAAGAAATGCACAAGCATGTTGTGGTAATTTGTAACAGTAGTTCCACCAAAGATCGAACATTATTTCATTCGCGGAGTGAACTATGTTTTAGAAAGCCTAGTTTCCATTGGCTCGTTTAACATACTGTAGCGCTATTGGTTAAAGGTCGCTGTTGCTGGGTAACCTGAAAGAGTTATACTTTCAGTAAACCAGCATTGCAAAATATATATAAAAATATATATAAAAAGCACGGTGATCATTCCCATCATATATCAAAAAATTGTATTATTGTTAACTCGCGCCTTATAAAACGCGATAGTTTAATACCACCATGATTTTATCCAATTGCTAAGCAACCAACCAAATAGTCAGTTGTTTTGACAAAATGACCTTAGTAACGTCCAAGCCCCAGTGGGAAACAATTATCGCATAGAACCCATAGCTGATATCAAGCCCCAGTGGGCAATATGATCACATAATCTCTGAGATTTGTGCACGTAGTCCCGCATTGTGATCCACATTCGTCCGCTACCAAGTATTACGTGAAATCTAAAAATAGTGAAAAATAATATTTAAAATCAGGAATACTGCAGACAATATTTACAATAAATATTCCCATTAGAATTGTCATTCATGTAAATGTATAGATAATTCTTCACTGATATTAAATCCATTTGGTGTTAAACATTCAAAATCCACAATGTATTTGGATTCAAGTTTTCTGAGGGACAATTCACGATTGCCCCCTCTTACCCCCAGATCAACATTGTCGATCACCACCAACCGGACAAGTTTCTCATCCTGCACATGTTCCGCAAAAAAATGCCTCGCTATTTGGTATTGTCTGTTGTTTTTGCGTATGGCACGTAAATGTTCCAGCACCCTTTTCTTAGCTTCGTGTTTCGTGCTGCCCACGTACCATTTATTGCATGGACACATCAGTACATACACACTAAATGGTGTGTTACAAGTGAGCCATTTACGTATAGTAAACTCCCTACTCGTGTTTGGAACAGTGAGTGTCTTGCAGTTCTGACTATACTTACAAGCTTTGCATTTGCGGCAGCATTTGAAACCCATGTTTCCCTGGTTTTTCAAAACTGATGATGAGGTGACGTAGTTATGGCTTAACTCATCTCTGAGTGACCTCCCTTTTCGAAATGTAATTTGGGGATTGTCATTAAGATATTTAATCAGATGAATATCCGTCTGCAGGACATGCCAATGTTTTTTTAAAAATCTTTCGCACCTCATGTGCTTGTCTGGAAAAGGTGGTGATGAACCTTACTTTCTCAGATTCCTTAGTCTCTATTCTAGGGTTTAGTAGTTCTTCTCTATTTTTTAGATCAACCCGTGCTATCGCTGTGTTAATCATATTTTGACTGTAACCCCTATTAAGGAATCTTTGACACATAACTTTTTCTTCCTCTTTATATGACTCTTGTGTGCTGCAATTGCGCTTGGCGCGAAGTAGTTCACCATATGGTATGCTATACACTAGATTGCGGGGATGACAACTAGAAGCATTGAGAATGCTATTACCCGCAGTCTTTTTGCAAAATAGTCTAGTGTTAAGCTGATTGCTAGCCACCTCCACAGTCACATCTAGGAACTCAATTGCTTGATTACTGATATGTTCCGTCAACTTCAAATTCAGATGGTTGAGATTGAGTTTGTCAATGAATAATTTGACAGACATCTCGTCCCCACACCAAATGAAAAAAATGTCATCAATGTATCGAAGCCACAGGGCAACGTTGTAAAATTCTGCCATTTCCCTGACGACCTGCTCCTCCCACCAGCCCATGAATAAATTTGCGTAGCTGGGGGCGAAGCAGGTCCCCATGGCTGTGCCCTGTGACTGTCGATACATGATGTTGTCAAAGAAAAACAAATAGTTCTTGAGACAAAAATCGATCATGGATATGATCATTTCAGAATGTTGTAAAAAGGAAACAGATCTTGTATTGAGGAAGTGTCTCACTGCCTCCAAGCCATGCTCATGCTGTATACTGGTGTAAAGGCTACTTACATCTAGTGTAAACAAAGTGTAATGGTCCTCCCAGTGTATTCCATTGACAACCGTTAGGAAATGTGTGGTATCTTTGATATAAGATGGAAGAGCCATCACATAGGGTCTGAGATAATGATCTATATATTTGGAAGTGTATTCCAATAAAGATCCAATCAAAGATACGACCGGACGCCCAGGTTTATCTATGGGGTCCTTGTTTAATTTAGGGAGCAGATATAAAATAGGTATTCTGGGATGCGCACAATACAGGTATTGAAACTCCTTACACTCCAGTAGTCCCTTGTCTCTCCATTCAGACAACAGATCCCTAAAAGCTGTATTAGATTTCAATAGCTCATCACATGCAGTTTTGCAATAGCATTTCTCATCATTCAATTGTCGCAAAACCTCATTCAGATATTTTGTCTTGTCAAGTACCACAACATTCCCACCTTTATCAGATTGTCTAATGACAATATTAGTGTCACATTTTAAACTGTTAATAGCCATAATTTGTTCAGGTGTTCAATTTTTCTTTGTCTATGATAACTTTTGATAGCGTATTCTGGTTAGATCTTTTAAAACCCCTCTTTCAAACACATCAATAGCGTCGCATTGAATCAGTGGATGAAAAAGCGATTTCGGTTTGAAGCTCTTTCCGGGGTTAACCCCACCATCAAAGTCCCATGTGTCCGAATCTGGAGTGTTGCTGACATTTTCAAAGTTAGAATCAATGACATGCAATAATTCCACATCATGTGTATCTAGGTTACTGATGGTCGTAGGAGTACTTACAGTTCCCGCAGTCTTAGGCTTCGTTGCGAACCATTTCTTTAGTTTAAGTTTTCTTGAAAACAAAAATAAATCGATCCGTGTCTCAGCAAAGTTCATATTATTCAAAGGACAAAATGAAAGTCCCAAAGCCAAAGTGTCTCTCTCATCTTGAGTGAGTGCCCTCTGTGATAAGTTGACCACTGTCATATTTATTTCAGATTTTTGCTCCGTGTTGCCATTCCCATTGGAGCTTTGATTCCGCCGGCACCTCCTCTTTTTGGCTTGTTTGTTGCGGTAATTCCGCCTCTGTTGCCTCGTCCTCGGCCTCTTTGCGAGTCCCCATCCTGGAACATTTCTGTCCGATTTTTGTTGATCATTTGGAATTGTAATAAAAAATTAGGATTCCTTATTGGATCAGTAGCTACATCTTGGTTGACCCCTGAATTGGAGGCATCCGAGATATTCCCATCCGATATATCACTCTCCGTTACATCTTTTCCGGTGGTCGATGTTATATTATTGGCCATAGCTAATCCGGTCTTTTTATCGAATAAATGATCGTATTTCTTTTGAAAGGTGAGGGTACGTCCGGATTGATAATCTTTGTAATCTCTTATAAACTTGCGTTGTTGTTTCGCAGTAATCTCTTCTTCAAGTTTTTCCATCTTTGTTATCAATTTCTTAAGATGTTCTTTCAATACCTCTTTGGAGATCAATTGACTTATTTCCAATGTCAATTTCTCAATTTCCACGAGGAGTTTAGCCCTATCCTTCACGGCATACTTCACCAGAATGCGCATCATTGTCATGGAACATGATGCTGAGTTGTCAGTCCATTCTTGCAGCATATCCGCATCTGGGTCCTCATAGGTAGGAATGGTAAAAATACGGAGTCCTCTGGGTACTCTTTTTACCTCAATATATCTCTGCAGGGACTCCGCTTCCCACCATTTTGACAGTTCCTTTTCATACAGTCTTTCCAGTAAATTCAGTTTTGCTTGCAGATTTAATTCAGTGCCAATACTGGAGGTAATAGGCATCTCAACAATATTGGTGCTCGGATCAGTGAAGAAAAGTTTGTCCGCAGTCTTCTTGCGACGAGCATCTAATTCACCTGCCATGGTGGTACAATATCTTATAGGAGCTCTGTGCAAATCCCCGACTTAAAATTTGTAGTTAGTCGGTAATGTGCTCCCTGCCCCTGGATTCACTAATATGCAGCCTGTAGTCTGTTCGATATCACCAGGTAATCCGGAATCCCAAGCAACCCCACCGTCACTGATGCAGCGCTCGTACACTCCTTTTCCCCGGTGCCCCAAACTTATCACTGGTCAGCAAATATAGATTTTTCTTGGATACGCCGGAGTGATCACCTCGTTAAAATCCAAGGTGTAATAGTAGAATGATGCCTATGGGCACAAGTTCTGTAGTCCCATTCACCAGCGTCCACGGAACCAGGGGGTCAGCCAACTCCTTTTCTTGAATATAAACACTCCACCGATGCTGGTTCAGTAATAAGGCTGTCACAGGCGGTCCTGTTACAGCTACCAGCAAGCTTTCAAATTCACCACGAACCTTCAAAGTCTTGAAGAAAACAGAACACCCAGAGCTCCGGTTAAAGAATTTATTAGGCAGATGAAATAATCTCCACAACGCGTTTCGCCAATACGGCTTGGTCACGCTCGTCTAGTGGTGTAAACAGCCCTTTTTAAATACCCAACACCCACAATGTAATTCGGGCACATGTGAAAACGAGGGAAAGCGGAAGACATGTTATCATGGATTAAAATTCAGGGCATTACATGCTTGTGCATTTCTTGTGTTCCCGCAATGATAATGTATAATTTGTATAATTTACGGCATGAATTATGAATTTACATCTAACGTCAAATTTTGGTGAAATTTCTTATCATTATTTCTTGAAAACCATATGATGGTGAAATTAAGAATTGTTAAGAAGTATTATACCGGAAATGTGTAAGAATTCATGGAATGCCCTGAATTTTAATCCATGATAACATGTCTTCTGCTTTCCCTCATTTTCACATATGCACGAATTACATTGTGGGTGTTGGGTATTTAAAAATGGCTGTTTACACCACTAGACGAGCGTGATCAAGCCGTATTGGCGAAACGCGTCGTGGAGATTATTTCATCTGCCTAATAAATGCTTTAACCAGAGCTCTGGGTGTCCTGTTTTCTTCAAGACTTTGAAGGTTCATGGTGAATTTGAAAGCTTGCTGGTAGCTGTAACAGGACCGCCCGTGACAGCCTTATTCCTGAACCAGCATTGGTGGAGTGAATATATATATATATATATATATATATATATATATATATATATATATATATATATATTACCTACTGGCGGTCGCCAGTAGGTATATATAGTTAGGATTTTTTCCCTATGGGATTTTTGAAAATTCTATGTCTAATAACTTTGGCGTTTGTGGACGGAATTGGCTGAAATTTTCTGGAAAATGGAACATTTTGTTTCTGAGCAGCCACTGGAAATTTGGGGGGAGTTGGTCCAGGGGGGGCCGAGAAAAAAGGGGGGTCCCAAAACGTGTTTTTAACATTGAGTTTTCCATAGGGCGGTTAGCCTCACTTTTAGCCCGAACGGCTGAATGGATTTGCACGAAACTTGGCAAAATATTAGGGACTGATAGCCCGATGTGCCTTTTGTAGGTCTCAATATATGTGCTCCAGTGGATTTTGAGAAATTAACGTTTAAAAAAAGATATATATCTGTAAGCGCGCTCTGGGCAGCGCTCCGGTCCGCGGACCTTAAGCGTACCGGAACTTCGCGTAGCTAAGCTGATTGGCTCTCCGGTGTCTGTCAACATTCTAAACAGTCCGGAGCGGCCGCCATCTTGTCTCTCGGTAGGATTGAGAGACAAGAGGAGGCCAAAACAAAGGGGGAAATAACTATAAGGGGGCATAGTAGATCCTCCCTGACCCCCTAGGTTTGATGTGGAGGCTTTAAAGGGGCCCCGCGAAGCAAAAAAAAATAATTTTTTTTTGTTTTTTTTCGTGGTTAGCGCCCGGTACGCGAACCGGGAAGCGTTCTGGGGAGCGTATCACAATGAAAAATGAATGATAGACTTTTCAAATGCTGTATGTTAATTGATTGTTGGTTTTGTTGATTATTTTTTTTTTTTTTAAGTTTTTTTTATTGTGTTTCATAATTTAATAAACTTTCTAACATTTCATTGTCAGAAATTTCATAATCATGGAATATAGATTGTAGTCTCTGAGGTTGTAAAATGTCCTCATTTGCAAGGAGGTTATCTACTGCTTGTACACATTGCAGTAGTTCTTGGTCCCAAGATTCATCCATAAATTCAATCTCATTTGGATCAATGATTTCTGTGTTGGACTCTGGAAGGACAATTTCAAATGAAATGTTTTGTTCACTTTCCATTTTTCCTGAAATTTGCATAAAAAAAATATATATTAGTAGAGGTAGGGCACTGTTGGGATTAATTTTAGATAGGCAGTTTTTAACAGAGAATTTATCTTTGGGCAGTGTATAGTATCAGAGTGGAAGTAGGAATATAAAAAAGTGTATCTAAATTTATAAGTACTACAGAGGGATAGTATATAACTAACAGAAAAAGTTTGCCATATTAACTTAAAGTGCTCAATATACTTCAGTTTTAAAAATAACAACTTACCTTTAAAAAGAAGTTGAAGTTATTAATGAAAATTCTAATAGAAATGTACACCAGGAAGTAGTAGTCAAAATGGCTGTGTTTCCTTCTCTTCCTTTATATATATTCGGGTACATAACCAATCAAATGTCAGGTAAAAAAAGTAGAAAATGAAAGTAACATTTTAATTGGTTGTCAATTCCAACACTTCAGATGTGTTTTGTGAAGTAATTTACCTCACGGTATTTAGTGAGTTCTATAGGCTAAACGGCTAAATGGAATTCCAATCAAATTTGTGAAAATGGTAGGGATTGGTATGTAGTATGAGCTAATCTATATTTGGTGAAATTGTCTCCAGTGGCTTTTCTGTGAACTACTTTCCCACCTTTTTTGATGGTGCGCTTCCCAGGAAGCGACCCGGTACGCGAACCGGTGAGCGCCCTGGTACGCGAACCTTAAGCGTAACGGGAGTCCACCATTTTGTGTTTCGGTCGAATTATGATACAAGATGGAGGGCAAATAATGTTCAGAATAGGTAGAAGGGGGCATGGTAGACTTATCTTGACCCCCTAGGTTTTGTGAGGGTGGCTGAGGAGGCCCATATGTGCGAAAAAAAAACATATTTTTTTAAAATTTCGCGAGGTTAGCTCCCGGTACGCGTACCGGGTAGCGCCCCAGGGAGCGTACTTTGTTGAAAATTAGTAAAAAAAGTTAGAGTAAAATAATAATTGTGAGTGATTAGATGTAGGGTAGCTCTGAGAAGAGCTTTTGGGTTTATGGTACATTTTGGTACTTATAAGTAGGTACCAATGCACATTTTTAAATTCAGAGTGAAAACTCTGTTGCCCTCATCTGAGAAGTGAACTCCATCTCCTCTGTAGATATCTTGCATGTAGTAACGCAAGTTATTGTTGTACAGGGAGCCCATTCCATGGTCTCTCATGTAAGCTGAAACAGATTTGTTTACATGCTTCCTCGACTTCTCAATTTGTGGACAAAATTGGTTTGACCACCTCCATTTCTGTCTTTGGCATATATTTGAATATACCAAGGCAGTCTGAGGAAAAAGTGCCATCAATTGCTCAAAGGTGTCCTTTAAAAGCATTTCCAGACCTACACCAGTCAAAGTGCCCAAGTCATTACCTCCACAGTGCACAATTAACAGGTCAGGTTTGGGCAAATGCATAAAGGTTTTCACCAATGGTATCAATTGGTGACATTTTAATCCTCTGTGGCCAAACCACTTAATTTCCACATCTTGTAAATTGAGGTTAGGTAAATTCCTGCTTTCAACGTACCTTTGAGCCCAGTGAATATAACTATGACCAACAATCCAGACAGAAAACATGGTGAGAGAAGGTTCTCCTGCAGTCAGATGAAGTGTGGCAATGAAATGGCAGTTGAACAAAATGTGAGTTTGAAATGAAAAAAACTGTGGAGTTTCTGTGTTCATGAAGTAGTAACAGTGATTGGTGGATTTTGATTGATGAAAACAGAAAGTTAGGGTGTAGAGATGTGTTCTTTGAAAGATGTATTTTGAGTGGTCAATAAAAAATCATTAAATGAAAGAATGCACTGGATATGCAGGTGCACTGAGAGTTCAGAGTTCAATTGCAACATTGTTGTGTGAATTTGCAAACACCAGAGTTTCTCCAAGAGGTGGTTGCTATGGAAAATAGGCAGAAAGGGCAGAGGGGGAAGGGTTTTCATTTGAAAAAAAGTGAGGGAAGAGTTTTGATTGGGTGACATGAGAAATATGTGTGAAGAATTACACCATTTCTGTGCTTTTGATAGCTGCAGACTCTGGAGTGCATACCTTTTGCTCTGCTGAAGACAAATTGTAAATAGGGCTATATTGTCCAGTATAACAATCAAAATTGCTCTCCAAAGACACCAGGCAAAGCAGACGCTCCCTCAAACAGATCACCAAGCGCAATTTACCCTACTTACAATCTAGCCTGTTCTCTGTCGAGACTTTAGCAATCTTTAGAGCACAAGATAAGATTTTTTTACATGGAAGAGCCATACGTATTGCAATTCTACTTAAGAAACAAGCATTGGCATAGACAATAGGTCTCGCCTTTGGGACCTTATACGTGTTTAGCCATGCAACAGTTGATGTTGCTGCACCAAGGATATTATGCTGCATAACTAAAGACTTAGAAGGTCCAAAAGTCGATACCTATTGGCTATGCCAATGCTTGTTTTTCTTTCACTTCGTTATCTATTTTGTTTTTCACAATTATACCATCTTCTGTCTGTTTTTTGGTAAATAGATCTATTAAATAGTATCTCTTCTTTACTACCTATAGCTGTCTTTCTTGAAACATCACTCTCTGTTTACTTTCCTTATACTTACTCTTTTTTTTTAAAAAGTTTTTTTTTTGGTTAGCTCCCGGTACGCGTACCGGGAAGCTAAACCGGAAGCGAACCAAAAGAAATAGAGCTTGCCAGAGTGCTAAACATTCTAGCAATTTTTTTGGAAAGGGAAGGTAGTTCTGAAAAGAACTTTTTTTTTTATATTTTTGTTGTTTTATATTTTTTTTGTATTTTTTGAACATTTTTTGTTTTTTTTGTATTTTTTGAACGATTTTATATTTTTTTTGGTTTTTTTTGGGGGGGGGGAACAACAAAAAACAGGCGTTGAAAAGGGCTCAACAGGAGCAAAAAAAAATTACTGGGGGCGGTTAGGGCAATTATGATTGTCATAAGCCAGGTTGATGGCATTAATACTCATGTTACCACATGATATCAACGCACCACAGTGCATACAAGTATGTTTCATGTGCCCAAAATTCTCTTGGATGTTTGGCACAGTTTCCCGTGCCTCTGCTGGTGTCAATGATATTGACGATGTTGACCTGGCCACAGGAGTTGCTGTTGGGTTTTGTTCCATATCCCGTATTTCCGCCCGGCTGTAATTAAGTGGATGCTTCCTGGTCATGTGCCGATGCATGGTATAGTTCCCATAGCTATACTTTTTATCAGTCCCTCTTGATAATTTCTCTTTGCAGATGAGGCAGGTCACATACCTCGCATTCACTTTCTTTTGCCCTGGAGGGATTGAATAAAACTGCCAGATGAAACTGGCTTTCCTATGGGAAACCCGGGGCACCTCTTCCAAGAACTGTGGTTCTTCTCCCTCCTCTTCCTCCATTTCTTCCTCTTCCTCCTCAGTGTTGGTGATGACCTGGGGAGGTGGTCCTCTCTTCCCATGAGGAGGTGGAGGTGGTGGTGGGGGTGCACCAGCTGAAGCAAGTACTGAAGCCATTGCTCTACTATGAATAAAGGTCTTCCTCTCACAATGATGAAAGTCAGAGTGAGGAAAGAAGGAGGGGTTTTCATCATTTGGGAAAAACAATAGTTCTCAACCAATGAAAAGTGTTATTTTTAGGTCACCTGACCTAGCCTTCCATAATTATGAAACTAAAAGTGAAATGAACCAATGAAAAGCTTTATTAACAAGTCACATGACTCTAACTTTCATGTTACGCGCTGCGGAACGCTCCCCGGTTAGCTTCCGGTTCGCTGCGCTTCGCGCCTCGGTCCGCGCCCGGGGACACTTCCGGGTGCGCTAACGCAGTACGTCACAAGACGCATTTCGCGGCAACGCGATACGTCGCGCTTTCGCGCCGCGGATCGCTTCCGGGGAGTTGCGTTTCGCGCCTCGGTCCGCGCCCCGGGGCACTTCCGGGTGCGCTAACGCAGTACGTCATAAGACGCATTACGCGGCAACGCGATACCGTAACTATGTTGATTTGTTACCGGTTCGCGGACCGGATCGCGGAATCGAATTGAGCTAACGGGAAGCTTCCTGGTTCGCGGACCGGGAGCGAAACAAAAAAAATATTTAAAAAAAATTATTAATAAACATATAAAATATATTTTTGGATTTAAAGAAGAATACATTTTACAGCTGTAGATATTAGCTTTTAAAAAACCAATGAAATTCACTGAAAAAACCATAGGTTATAGACCATATATAGTTAGGAATTAGCATTTACAAAACCTTGAAAATTCACTGAAAAAACCATAGGTTATAGACCATATATAGTTAGGAATTAGCATTTAAAAAACCTTATTTTACTCACACAAAACCATTGAAATTCCATATATAGTTAGTTGCACTAACTATATATCGCGCACCCGCAATCCACTGCTGATCATGTCACATATTACATCATTCATGACATGGTCAGTGACATCACTGATGACATCACTGATGACATCTCAAATGACATCACTGATGACATCACTGATGACATCTCAAATGACATCACTGATTACATCACTGATGACATCTCATTTGACATTACTGATCACATCACTGATGACATCATTCATGTGATAATACGATGAACCTCTTCAGACTCTAATATAACCTTAGATACACTCAGTGTAAACAGACACTCATAGACTGTCACTCATCCATGAAGTTACACACACACCTAGTCAGTCATGCAAACAATCAATCACACCTCCATTTCCTTAACTATACAGTTAAACACACCTTACTTATTCAAACATATACTAAAACATATTTACTCACTTATACAATCCTGGATACAAGTTCACAATGATCCATACAGCCACTCACACATTCACTGGCTCTTATGCACAGTTATTTATATATGTCAACTCTCACATGTACTGTATTTTACATATGTACTTACTTTGACATGTAGCACTGAGATATCTATTCACTCACCAATACAGTCATGCACACAGTCAACCGCCCATACAGTTGTTTCCACATGCACTTTTGAACCCATACATCTATGCAGTGAGTCATACACCTCCCAGCCACCCATACACACTCTCAGTCTCCCATACAAATACTTGGGCAACCAATCAATAACCCATATAGTTAATCATATAGCTACTGATCAACACATGCAGCAGTTTACAGAACAACAGACATAATGATGCACAAATTAAGACAGTTTAGTCACTAACCCATGCACTCAGTGAGACACATTTAATCACTCACTCATACAGTCAGTCACGCACCTACTAAATCCTTTGTTCAGACACTTCTACATCCACTCATTCTTCAATATGTAAGACATATTTTAACTTTACAGAAACATACAGTCACTGGATGTTGTCATCAGTGATGTCATCAGTGATGTCATTTGAGATGTCATCAGTGATGTCATCAGTGATGTCATTTGAGATGTCATCAGTGATGTCATCAGTGATGTCACTGACCATGTCATGAATGATGTAATATGTGACATGATCAGCAGTGGATTGCGGGTGCGCGATATATAGTTAGTGCAACTAACTATATATGGAATTTCAATGGTTTTGTGTGAGTAAAATAAGGTTTTTTAAATGCTAATTCCTAACTATATATGGTCTATAACCTATGGTTTTTTCAGTGAATTTTCAAGGTTTTGTAAATGCTAATTCCTAACTATATATGGTCTATAACCTATGGTTTTTTCAGTGAATATATATATATATATATATATATATATATATATATATATATATATATATATACATATACCGTGCGCCGTGGTTTTGCCTAAATAATGCCTGCCTTGAAGCTCGAGTCAGTGCCTCTGAAGAAGTAGCAATACGAAACGCGCCAGGCTGACTTTTCATTGAATTTGCTGTTTTTGCATCCATTTCGCAAGCTACGCTCCTGACAAAGAATTAAATGCTGAAACCTTTACCTTGCTCGTGGGCCCCTCTTTCTTTCAGGCAAACTTAGTTTTGGATATTTTAGCGGCGTGCCTGAGCCACGGAGGTCAGCCCTGGGGCTGTTTCAGCCCCCCACAGAGATGCCTAACAACGCCACCGATTTGGGAGCAAGGAGCGTTTGTTGGGGATAATGGACATCTGCGGAATTGTGATGTGACTATGCATACCCCAATGTGTTCTCACCTCTTCATCAACAGTGTGCTCCAAGGCAGACCACTCACTTAAGGAGGACAGGACATTACACTGCAGGTACCATGAAGCCCTGCAACCGGCAACGCCCACCTGGGCGGGTACTTGTGCCGCGGATTTGCCTAAATAATGCCTGCCTTGGCCACTATAGGTGTGGCAGGGTATACTCAGACATGAGTCCCTTTCTCACTGCTCCATCAGGATTCAAGCAAGCCGGGCCGAGGAGGCTGAAATGCCAGAAACCGGTCCCCGGTAGCTTGTCTCCTTTCTGGTGAAGAATTGGCTTGGTAGTTTGGTCTGCCCTGTTCCCATGATGCATTGGGCCAGGGACAGACTAATTTGCATATAGCCAGGTTCTGAGCCGGGATGGGGCAGTGAGATAAATAACGGTGATGGATCAAGCCCTGATCTTTGGACTGGGTAAGAGTGGTCTGCTTAATTCAGACACTCTGTTCATCACCACCCCCTTTTCTGAATCGTTTTTGGCCACTATAGGTGTGGCAGGGTATACTCAGACATGAGTCCCTTTCTCACTGCTCCATCAGGATTCAAGCAAGCCGGGCCGAGGAGGCTGAAATGCCAGAAACCGGTCCCCGGTAGCTTGTCTCCTTTCTGGTGAAGAATTGGCTTGGTAGTTTGGTCTGCCCTGTTCCCATGATGCATTGGGCCAGGGACAGACTAATTTGCATATAGCCAGGTTCTGAGCTGGGATGGGGCAGTGAGATAAATAACGGTGATGGATCAAGCCCTGATCTTTGGACTGGGTAAGAGTGGTCTGCTTAATTCAGACACTCTGTTCATCACCACCCCCTTTTCTGAATCGTTTTTGGCCACTATAGGTGTGGCAGGGTATACTCAGACATGAGTCCCTTTCTCACTGCTCCATCAGGATTCAAGCAAGCCGGGCCGAGGAGGCTGAAATGCCAGAAACCGGTCCCCGGTAGCTTGTCTCCTTTCTGGTGAAGAATTGGCTTGGTAGTTTGGTCTGCCCTGTTCCCATGATGCATTGGGCCAGGGACAGACTAATTTGCATATAGCCAGGTTCTGAGCTGGGATGGGGCAGTGAGATAAATAACGGTGATGGATCAAGCCCTGATCTTTGGACTGGGTAAGAGTGGTCTGCTTAATTCAGACACTCTGTTCATCACCACCCCCTTTTCTGAATCGTTTTTGGCCACTATAGGTGTGGCAGGGTATACTCAGACATGAGTCCCTTTCTCACTGCTCCATCAGGATTCAAGCAAGCCGGGCCGAGGAGGCTGAAATGCCAGAAACCGGTCCCCGGTAGCTTGTCTCCTTTCTGGTGAAGAATTGGCTTGGTAGTTTGGTCTGCCCTGTTCCCATGATGCATTGGGCCAGGGACAGACTAATTTGCATATAGGCAGGTTCTGAGCTGGGATGGGGCAGTGAGATAAATAACGGTGATGGATCAAGCCCTGATCTTTGGACTGGGTAAGAGTGGTCTGCTTAATTCAGACACTCTGTTCATCACCACCCCCTTTTCTGAATCGTTTTTGGCCACTATAGGTGTGGCAGGGTATACTCAGACATGAGTCCCTTTCTCACTGCTCCATCAGGATTCAAGCAAGCCGGGCCGAGGAGGCTGAAATGCCAGAAACCGGTCCCCGGTAGCTTGTCTCCTTTCTGGTGAAGAATTGGCTTGGTAGTTTGGTCTGCCCTGTTCCCATGATGCATTGGGCCAGGGACAGACTAATTTGCATATAGCCAGGTTCTGAGCTGGGATGGGGCAGTGAGATAAATAACGGTGATGGATCAAGCCCTGATCTTTGGACTGGGTAAGAGTGGTCTGCTTAATTCAGACACTCTGTTCATCACCACCCCCTTTTCTGAATTGCCTTGAAGCTCGAGTCAGTGCCTCTGAAGAAATAGCAATACGAAACGTGTCAGGCTGACTTTTCATTGAATTTGCAGTTTTTGCATCCATTTCGCAAGCTGCGCTCCTGACAAAGAATTAAATGCTGAAACCTTTACCTTGCTTGTGGGCCCCTCTTTCTTCCAGGCAAACTTAGTTTTGGATATTTCAGCGGCGTGCCTGAGCCGCGGAGGTCAGCCCTGGGGCTGGTTCAGCCCCCCACGGAGACGCCTATCAACACCACCGATTTGGGAGCAAGGAGCGTTTGTTGGGGATAATGGACAGCTCCGGAGTTGTGATGTGACTCTGCGTACCCCACTGTGGTCTCACCTCTTCATCAACAGTGTGCTCCAAGGCAGACCACTCACTGAAGGAGGACAGGACATTACACTACAGGTACCATGAAGCCCTGCGACCGGCAACGCCCACCTGGGCGGGTACTTGTGCCGTGGTTTTGCCTAAATAAAGCCTGCCTTGAAGCTCGAGTCAGTGCCTCTGAAGAAGTAGCAATACGAAACGCGTCAGGCTGACTTTTCATTGAATTTGCTGTTTTTGCATCCATTTCGCAAGCTGCGCTCCTGACAAAGAACTAAATGCTGAAACCTTTACCTTGCTCGTGGGCCCCTCTTTCTTCCAGGCAAACTAAGTTTTGGATATATACATATACACATACATACATATATATATACATATATATATTATTCCAAAGTTGGCCCAGATTAGGGTTTCCAAGCGCTCTTGTGGCGGTGCGTTTCGAGTGCCTTGCTGCTTGTAAATGAGTCCGTTTTGCCAAAGTAATTTTTCTCGCGCACTCCCAGCTTTTTTCTCAAATAACGACCATCACTGACATGTAGTTTCTGTTATTTAATAATCATAACAGCTCAATCCTGCAATATTAATATTGTGGGGGTCCGTGACGGACCCCCCAGCACTGGGGACCACCACCCGGGGCTTTCTAGATGGTGGAAGGGGGGCCACGCGGCCCCCTTCCTGTAGCCTTGTGATGATCCTGGGGACTGCCACCCCCGAGGGTCGGCTCCTGCACAGTTCACCCTGTGGAAAATTGCTTTTCCACAGGGGGAACTGCATCTTAGCAGCACCCCATGTGGAACAGCAATGCCGGCTCCCGCATGAGGTGGGGAGCCGGCGGGGCCGTGGGGGATTGGGGACACCCCCACGGTCCCCAACAGAGAAGGCCAGCCCCAGGGGATGGGGTCTCCGAGGCTACAAGTGGCCCGGTAAGGGGGCCATGCTCCCCCTCCGCAAAATGTTAAAAAAATAAAAAAATAAAAATAAAAAAAGGCTGGCCCCAGGGAACTGGGTCCCCGGGGACATAAATGGCCTAAGGAGGGGGGCAAGGCAGCCCCCCTCCAATATGAAAAATATGTTTAAAAAGGGCCATGCCCTGGGGGATGGAGTCCCAGGTCCAATTATGGCCTCGGGAGGGGGGCTAGAAGCCCCCTTTCTGAATTTTTCATTAAAAAAATTAATGAGGGGCAGGCCCTGGGGGGTGGGGTCCCCAGGGCCAAAAAATTAGAAAAAGAATGGGGGCTACACAGCCAGCCCCCCCTTCTTGAAAAAAAAAAACGGCATCTCACCGGAGGCAACGCCCCCTTCTTGCAGCACTCTGCAAACACGCACCCTGGGACGTTTGCAGATGGGGAACAAATTCCCCTAGAAAACTGGGGGTCCCAGAGAGGTGTTTTGAGGCCATGCCCCTTTTTACACTTCTCTGCAATTCAGCTCTGTGGCACTTAATGGAGGTAGCTGGTGGGGTAGTTGCATCCCAGGGACCCTCAGTATTCAAGGGGAGTATATCCCCTAACTTAAAACGTGCCAAGGGAGCTGCGTTGCAGAGTGTTGTAAAAAGGGGCGTGGCCTCTGAACACCTCTGCAATGCAGCTCTCTGGCACATACTGGAGGTACCGGGTGGGCTAGGTGGCCCCCAGGGACCCTCAGGATTGAGGAGGAATTAATTCTCCAACTTAAACCACGCCACAGGGCGTGTTTGCACACATTTCACCTGAGGCCCCGCCGCCTCCGTTCACCACTGTGCAAAAACGCGGTGGCGAGTTGTAAGTTGGGGAATTAATTCCCGGCTGTGGTTGAATTTTAAAAGATTGAAAAAAGAATAAAGGATTCATTTGGATAAATTGGAAGCTCTTTTGATTCTATGCTTTGATGCACCATCCTTTTCTTCACAAATTTGGGTATCTGATCCTCAGTGGAGCGAAAGTGTGGCGAGCTCCGGACGTGCCTGCACAGACTAAGGAGTTATAAACTTACTTTGAAATTGAGGTGCTGAAGCATGGTCAGCCGCATTGTTCATCTTTAACAGCTTCCAGTAAGTGCCACTGCGCTGCGTTGCACAGAGGTGGTGCAGGCCATGCCCCTTTTTATACCTCTCTGCAATGGCGCGTACTGGAGGTACCTAGTGGGTAATTTGCCCCTAGGGACCCTCAGGATTCAAGGGGACTTATTATCCCAACTTAAAACGGCCACAGGGCGTGTTTAAACAGTGGGGAATGGAGGGGACGGGGCCTGAGGTGACGTGTGCAAACACGCCATCTGGCACGTTTTAATTTGGGGAAATAATTCCCCTTGAATACTGAGGGCCCATAGGGGCTAACTAGCACACCAGGTGCTTCCAGTAAGCGCCACTGCACTGCGTTGCAGAGAGGAGGTCCAGGCCGTGCCACTTTTCACACCTCTATGCAGCGCTGCTATGTGGCGCTTACTGGAGGTACGTAGTGGGCTAGTTTGACCCTAGGGACCTTCAGGATTCAAGGGGACCTATTCTCCCAAATTAAAACAACCACAGGGCGTGTTTACACAGTGGGGAAGGGAGGGGACAGTGCCTGAGGTTACGTGTGCAAACACGCCCTGTGGCACGTTTTAAGTTGGGGAAATGATTCCCCTTAAATCCTGAGGGCCCCTGGGGGCTAACTAGCCGACCAGGTGCTTCCAATAAGCGCCACTGCGCTGCGTTGCAGAGAGGTGGTCCAGGCCGTGCCACTTTTTACACCTCTCTGCAACGCAGCTACGTGGTGCTTACTGGAGGTATCTAGTGGGCTAGTTGAACCCTAGGGACCTTCAGGATTCAAGGGGACCTAATTTCCCAAATTAAAACAGCCACAGGGAGGGTTTACACAGTGGGGTAGGGAGGGGACTGGGTCTGAGGTGACGTGTGCAAACACGCCTTGTGGCACATTTTAAGAGGTAGTTTTAATCCCCCTGCCCTATTATATATTAGGGGCTTACAGAGGAGGTCATGCTAATCATAGGGAGACCCCAACGCATAGTGTTCCCTAGTGTATGTAGGTGTTTTCACTGTATTCTAAGTGTCTTTTAACATAGCACTGGCTCTAGGACTGTTAGTCATAATCTGTTACCACCAGTATCCATCTGAAAAAGTTGAGTGTACAGGATGATTTGGAAACAAGGCTTCTTTCTGCTCTTCTGTTTGTTCTTTCTGCACGTTTTCCTTCTTCCTGCACTTTTCTTCGTCTTTGAGGACTTCTGTTGCTTCTTTCTGCATTTCTTTTTTTCTTTCTGTGCGTTTTCTCTTCTTTCTTCATATGTCCTATCTCTGTAGGCATAGTTAGAAATTAGCATTTAAAAAACATTTGAAATTCACCGAAAAAACCATAGGTTTCAGGGGCGTTTTGTTAGCTGAACATTTCACATTTGACACTGATGACATTTGAGATGTCATCAGTGATGTCATGAGTGATGTCACTGACCATGTCATGAGTGATGTAATATGTGATGTCATCAGCAGTGCATTGCCGGCGTGCGAGGTATAGCTAGCTGAACTAACTATAACGGGGGAATTTCAATGGTTTTGTACGAGTGAAATGTCCAGCTAAATATAACGCCCCTGAAACCTATGGTTTTGTCAGTGAACATATATATATTTATTTATTTATTTGCGGGTTTGTAAAGTGCTTGAATAGACTCCCGAAGGACTATCTCCGCGCTGAGAGACAGCAGAAGCGATAACCAGGACAGTAATAACAATACAATACAAGACCAAAACTCCCAATATATATATATACGCCCCTCTCTCCACCACTCTGTAAATGTGCCTCTAGACGCACTGCTAGCGTCGGAATGAGGTCTCCTTGGCTCCTGAGGACCTCAAGACTAAAGTGGAATTCATCCCCCAAGCAGCAGTGCACCAGAAGGTGAATTTGCAAAGTTCTGGAGAAAGGGGGCATGGCCTCTGACCACTTCTCAGCAATCCAGCGGTGTGGGGCTTACTGGAGGTAACAGGAGTACTCGTTGGCTCCCAAGGACCCTCAAGAGCCAAAGGGGAATTCATCCCCCAAATAGTAGCCTCATTTGCAGAGTGGAAGAGAAAGAGGGCGTGGCCACAGAAAACCTCTCAGCTGACCCAATGTGTGGGACTTGCTGGAGTTAACAGTAGGGGTTCCCCTCAGCTCCAGAGGGACCTCGGGGGTGAAGAAGCCCTCCTGGCATCTCCTGTTAGTTCTACGCAGCAGAATTCCTGGGAGCTGGTCAGATGCCTAGCCCCCTTTCTCCACCACTCTGCAAACATGACTGTTAGTTAAACAACCTTAGAAATTCACTACAAAAACCGAAGGTTATAGGAATGTTATAGTTAGGAATTAGCTTTTGAAAAACCTTAGAAATTCACTGAAAAAAAACAAAGGTTACAAGGACGTTATAGTTAGCAACTAGAATAAAAAAAACTTTGAAATTCACAAAAAAAACAAAGCCAGAGAAATTCCGATGTTATAGTTACTTAAGTTAACTATAACTCGCAGACCCACAATGCACTGCTTATGACCTCACATATTACATCACTCATGACATGGTCATTGACATCACTGATTACATGCCTCATGACTTCTTAAATTACATCACTGGTGAAATCAGTGATGACATCATACACAGCATCTGTGACGCACCCACTCACACCCCTATACAAACTTTTATAAACCCACTGCCACTCTCACACAACCATTCACCAATTAATTCAAAGACTCACACCAGTACTTACACACCCATTCGCTGATTCATAGATCTACACACACATCCACTTGCTGACCCATACCGCGACTCATACACCCACTAACTCACTAATGCAGCCATTGACATAGCCACTCATTCACCCATACAAATACACTGAGTGAGTCACCATAGAACTACTCCTAAACCGGGACACCCACCCATACAGTCAACACACAGCCACTTACTCACTCAAACAGTTAAACACACATGCACTTACTTACTCATACAAATATGCAATATTATGCACACCTTTACTGATCCTTTAAAAAATGTAGATTCAATTATTCCTACCCCACAACAGATAGAATCTGGGACTGTAAAGCACAGCCACCATCATAATCTAGATCAGATGCTTCGTTCACAAAATTCAGTGGACAAGAGGAAAAAATAAATTAGGAGCAATCATTGTGAAAATATTTTTATTAAAATCTATATCATATTTAAAACAGTCTAGAAGTGGTAAGGGAGGTTCCATTTCAAAGCAGTTGCCAAAAAATTATTAACATCACACATTCTAAATCACGTTAAGCCAAAAGCATTGTAAAACAATAATTGACTTCAAATAATTTCAGTGAAAGTCCACTTCAAGATGGGGGGATTTAATGTTCCATCTGAGGACAATAAGGCCAAAATAGAAAAAAGGCATCATTGTTTTATCAAATAACCCATCATGGATTTTTGGAACATACTACGCAGATTAGGGTCATGTCACAGGGAGCCTAATTCAGCCAGTTTTTAGTTGGGTGAGGTGTTTTCTTGAGTGAATTTTTGAAAGAGTGATACCTTATTGTAAACAGATTTGGACTCTACAATTAATCAAATCACAACTTGGAAATATGCGAAAACAGGTCAAATACATAAGAGCTGGTTCTGAGTATAGCACATGTGAATCGGAGATTGACATTTACTATACATACTAGCGAATGTTTCTGTATGAGCATGGGGGACAGTCGCCCCCACACGCTGCATCCACCCTAAATCTGAAAAAAATGACAACAAAAGTATTTCATTGCTATTTTATTTTTCACTCAGGGTGCCGCCAGACTGCCCCAGAGCAATCTCCTGCCCTTTGGTTTATTTACAGCATAAGAGTAGCACCCGGATTGGTTAATTGAATTCACTTGAAACAGGAGCCGAGGGACCAGAGCGAGGGGGTACATCGGGCGTCAGACATTCAGCAAACAAGGTAAGTGAGTTTATTTTTATTCATTGAGACTCACCTTGTCTGCATGCACTCATCCACCTACCACCCATTTGCTATCCCACCAATATATGTACCTGCCATCGCCCCTTTTACACGCACATATTGCCATGCCAGTTTTGCACCCTTAAAGTATGCATTGCCTTGTCGACAGCATGGCCTAATAAACTGTGAACCCACCAAGAGGTCTGCAAGGCATGAGTTCCCAACAGAACAATTCAGCCTTTAATTCTTTTCAATGTATAATGTTGTGCTACAATGCTTATTTTTATGTAACTTTCTTATTCTCCTCCCATGTTGAATCTTTGGGAAGCATTCGTCATTCCAGATCAGCAGTTCAACAGGCTACCGATCTCTACGAAAGCATCACATTCTCACCATGTTTGAAACTTGGACAACAGCCTCATCAACTTCAAATCTGCAAGCTCCTTTACTATTGGAACGGTAGGACACAGTTGGCCCCCACTTTCACAAGTGTGATAGTCTGCTAACACTCATACACATATACCTGAACTATTTCTAACATGCATTCTTGATCTGGTCAAAAAATGGTGCCCATTTTGATGGGCTCCCTCCCCATGGGTGATCTGAACATCTGGGAAAATAATTACTGCAGTGGTTAATAGTTCTGAGTGATTTGTCACATAGACAATATTTGATCTCACAAAGGTTGCCAATTCCACCAACATAGTTATTCCTAGCGTAATCCATACTTTCTGCTCAACCCCTTTTTTCAAGTTGTTTTGTTTTGTTTGGATCATGCCCTCATCAGCTTTTCTGTCATGAAAGAATTCAACATCAAGAGGCAACAATGTAATGACTCAATGGTGCACATATCAATTGAAAAGAAACACTCTCAGCCAAAATCATTGCCTTTCTGTAAAGATTAGGCAGCGGGTCATTTTAAAGCACTCTGCAAGCCCTACAAAGCACTGCACAACCTATGTCCTCCTTTTCTGAAGAACAGTATCATGTGGTACTCTCCAGGCAGGTCATTATGATCTGCCTCTACCAAATCGGTGGTAGTGCCCGGATTCAAACGTACATCTTGAGGATTTCGAAACTTTGTCCTGAAGACATTACTCCCTACCCTGTCTGGCAATCAGCCAGCACCCAGAGGCCTTTTTGGTAATCAAGCGCTTTAGAAGGATGTGGGGCGGGGGGGAGGGGGTGGAGGCCACTGCCTTGGCCCTCCTATCCTCCTTCTTGGAGGCAAGAGAGCAGAGGCTGTTCTGGGACGGATTGCAATCGGATAGCTTCCAACTCCCATGCGGCGTCCCACAGGGATGCGCCCTTTCCCCAACAATGTTCAATATTTACATCACCACGTTGGTCAAACTTGTCAGGAGGCATTGTTTTCCCTGGTTTCTTACGCTGATGATTCACAACTTGTCATCTCTATTACCAACGAGCCTGAGAACACACCGGCCAGGTTTTATGTCTGTCTCACTGAGATTATGACCTGGATGAACCATAGCTTCCTGAAAATTAACACAGACAAAGCGGAGGTGATGGAATTGGTCTGGGCCAGCCCTTATGGAATAAGTCCTGGTGGCCACTTGAGGCTGGAGAATGCCCACGCCCTGTTACCAAGGTTAAGAACTTTGGGGTCATCTTTGACGACCAATTGAACTTCTCTGCCCAGGTAAATAGTCTCACTCCTCCTGCTTTTTTTATTAAAAACCTGAGAAAAATCATTCCATTCATCTCCCAAGAGTTGCAAAAGACGGTGTTGGTAGCTCTTTTCTTGTCAAAGTTAGATTACTTTAATGCCCTATTTTTGGGCATTGACAAGTCCCAAATGAGAAAATTGCAATCCTTACAGAACGCCGCAGAGAGACTACTTTTGGGTATACCGAGAGGACAGTCAAATTCAGCAGGAATTAAATCACTACACTGGCTTCCTGTTAAACAGCGGGTGGAATTTAAGTCTTTAGGCCTTGTGCATAAGGCAATATATGGGGGTAGTGCAGAAGACCTTCAAAGACTGTTCCCACCGTACATTCCCTCATGTGCGCTTAGATCAGCTAGTCTGGGTCTTACTTGGACTATAAAGACCAGATCGGCAAGATGGGGAGGCAGGGCAATATCACTATGCGCGGTTAAGCTCTGGAATAAGATGCCCCTGGCCATGAAACTTCATCCCAATTTGCAGCTTTTCAGGAAGGGTCTGAAAACATGGCTGTTTACTTCTGCTTAGGTTCCCAGTTAACACAGTGCATTGATCCTGTTCCACACATCACAGCGCCAAGACGCCACGGCAATCGAGCGCTATATAAACATATAAACATAAACATAGAAAAACAATTACCATAACATTTCTTCTACCGTGCCTCTCTTCGGTGTTCATACCTCTTTTTGTTCTTATTATTTGAATAATCACATCACATAGGAGGCTTGTGGCTGTGCGGCTCGTGGGTGAATAGTACTGAGATATTAGTCACCCCATATGTATCCACAGTCAATGGTGCATGATGTGAACATGATCCCTTTCCATGGAATACCAATGTAAATCAAAGTACATCTGCATTTTTAGGTTCACCTTTCATGCAAACAAGACCAAATAATTCACCTTCTTCAAATGAATGATGGCTCACCTCTACTGCTCAGTGATCTCAACTCTTAGTTCCAGTGAATAAACGTCTGATGGAGTAAGAGGTTCAATCACATTGAAAATTCCCAGGTGACAATCTGAACTAATAGTCCTCTATGAGAACTATTTGCAAATGTTCTTTCTTTTCATGCCTTCAAACTTAGATCACATCAAAAGAGCAGAGGAAAAGAATGCATTTATGTTAATTTAATATATATATATATAAATTGCATTTTTAAGTAGCTGATTGTTGAGGATTGAAGAAAATAAAACACTTGTAAAGTGATGAATATACACAACAATTCAAACAAGTATGTCTGCATGACAATATAATTGTACATTGAATGTAGAAAATACGAAATCATATTCAGAACTTTATACATATTTATTGTACTTTCTACACAATGGGGAAAACACGAACCAAACTGAAAAAATACAATATTTTTTCAGTGTACCTCTTTGTCTTTCTCCCCTGTGTTCTTAATATTTGCTTAGCTGTTTCAAATGTGTCTTTAGCACATAGCAGACACCGCTTTTACTCACAGCAAGGCCTTTTTTCGAAACAACATAAAGATTAGCTGAGTGTCTGTCTGTTGCTGTCCATTCCAACAAGTCCCAAGTACTAAATAGGACTAATTGCCCTCCCTTTTGTAGCCTTTGCTACAGTATTCTTAATAATTTGCCTGACTTAAAAATGTTTTTGTTTTAATTTTTCTGTTTAATTGACTTTTGCTGAACTACGTCTAACCAGACACAGCTCCTTTAAGTCATGGTAGCAATCAATGACAAATATTCTTATTGCTCTTTAGAATATTTTTGCCTTGAAAGAAATTAAACCAGCTAATAAAATATATAGCCGCTGGCATTCTCTCACCTTGTCACTTTGCGACAAGTTAACATGTTAAAAAAGTTAGGGCCATATTACCAAGGTGAAGTATCGCCGCTTTTTCGGCGAATTGTGCCGAGAAAGCGGTGATACTTCTAGCACCCTATTAACAAAGGCATGCTAACGCCTGCCTCAAGCCCACTTTGCATGTCAGCGAGAAACATCGCTAATGACATGCAAAGTGGGCGTTCTCACGTCCATGTAAAATGTGGTTGGAGGTGGTAACACCCTATTACCAAGGCAGGCGTTGGGAGAAGGAGACCTGCGATAAACTCGTTTATCGCAGGTCTCCCAACGCCTGCTCTGATCAGGTGTTAGGCATTGATAACATGGGGATGTGGATCATAAAGCTGAATCCACCCCTCCATATTATCAAGGCACACATTAGCGCGTGACAACAACGCTTGTTTTCATGCGCTAATGTTCCCTATCGCCGGATTTAATATCGCCTACGTGTTGCGCGTTGGTAATGACGCGCTAACACGGCGATAAAATCCGGCGATAAAATCTGGCGATAGCCGGCGATAGGGAAATGTGCGATGTGCGTTTTTTAACGCATATCTTGGTAATATGGCCCTTAGTTCTAAAAGTCTTTGGATTGTTAAAGCGTTTTTCGAGCTATGCAATTTGTACAAATATTATGTGAAAATAATTTTTGAAATGCTTTAGTTTTAATGAAGCTTAGGGTTGTAAACAATAAACTGATGAAGTTGCACTTGAAACAAATTATTTCGATTATATAGAAGTCTAGATAATGCTATGAATAATTATGTCAAGCCAAATCAAGATAAACTTTTTTAGGCCAGAGGCCATGCAAGCACGCAAAACAAGAACCCACATTTTAAAATTAAATTAGCTGATCCAAATGAAATAACAATGTTCAATTCAATTCATAACATTTAATGACACTTAAAATATTGCCAGTTACAAATTCAGACATGATGACGGGAAGTAGCTTTTAAGGTTTCTAATCCCTCCTAATGTGGAACAATAATTTAATAGAATTAAGTACGGCGAAGCAGACTTCAAGTGCACATAGTGACTACATAAACACTAGCTCTTCCTGTACTGTCTCAAGTTAGACTTGCACAGAAGAGGCACCATTAAGCGACATTTTGGCTCTTGATAAAGAGGGCAAAAACAAAAATAAGTTGCTAAAACTTTGACTTGAACTATTATCACACCCGCAAAAAGGTAGATCTTGAATCCAAGCACCCATGGCAGAAGAAGCAAATTTAAAGTGCAAAATGCTTAGAGTAAAAAGGGTAAGCCAGTAACAATGGGTGAGGGATATAAACCATCCCAGGTAGGGCTATGAACCACAGGTTGCTGAAACTTGAGGATAGTTTACAATACTTTGCATCTTCTTCACCATGTCTAGATGATTATTTATGAAGTGCTCCAGGTACACATTTTTGACACGAGGCTTGAAGTTTGGACCAATTGAAAAGAGGGCATTATATCAATCAGACTAACCCAGATGCACACAAGAATCCTTCACATACTTAAGCCATGGTATTTCTCTACCCCATCTAATAGCAGGCCGTCAGAGATACAGGATCTTGTTAAACCAGCCTCTTGTGATGACCACATTTTCATCCACAATAATTGATTTGCTAGCCCAAAAGCATCTTTCAAAAACATCATACCAAGCTGCTCCTGGCAAATTCGGGAGGGAGTGCTTCCTGGGACTGATAAAAGTCTCCGCATAAATTGCTTCTTTATGAGTTGTAGAATTTCCACATTATTATGTCTCTAGAGGCCAACACCATATGGGCAAGCTAATATACACTTGCTATTGTTAAGATTCAGTTGGTATGTTTTGAAGCTTACAAGAAAATGTAAATGGCTTCCATATTTCTCCTAAAAATCTGTCCTCTCAGTGTTATATGCAGCAACCAAGTTAGAGACTGACTAAACAAAATCCCCAAATAGTTTTGACCTTTGATAAAGCAGACACTCCATCTTAAAAAACGTTGACTTGGTACTAGGGCAGCAACAAGACATGACGTAGGACTTTCAATAATGTTTTTTAACGTCTAAGTCCTCCATATAGATTTCAAAAAGGTCCAGAAGGTGCTGGAGGCTTTTTGCAGGTCGGGCTGTTAATACTGCGCTGTCTGCATATAATAAAATGGGGATAGAAGTCTGATCCATGCGAAGAACATCTTTACAGTTCTTGCTCCAAAACTCTCTTATTCTATTTATATACAGCAGAAAAAGGAAAGGGGGCAAAATACCCCCCTGCCTGACACCCCTAATAGATCTAGGGACAGATGTACAACTCTTTTTTTGCACTTGCAAACGGGAGAACGGCCGGTTTACAACTGCAAAAAAGGGGGCATGGCATGTGCAAACACTATTTTGCAGGTCACTGACTCGCAAAATAGCATTTGTGACTCTCGCTATTAGGAAGGGGCGTCCCTTCCTAATAGCGAAACTCAATGCCATTTACTATTGTTTCACGACCGCATTTGCAGTTTACCACCTACTTCAAGTAGGTGGTAAACTGCTCGCAAATGGAAAGGGGTCCCCAGGGGACCCCTTCCCCTTTGAGAATGGATGTGTTAATATTATTTAAGAGCAGGCAGTGATCATTTCAGTTGGATGTATGTGCAATACATCCTACTATGTTAAGAGGAGTAATGTTTACATTGGGACCTTTGCCTAGACCAACACAGTTTGAGGCATTAGACGCATGGATGCATGCAGCACATGCTGATCAGAGGGAGAAATACCAAGGGAAGATGAGGAAAGCTTTGAGGGCATGTCAGGATGCACAATGAAATGCACAGCTTAAGAGATGGAGAGTGGATACTATTAAGGGAGAAAGGTTGTACCCAATTTTGGTAGGAGAGGGAGATTTTTATACCAGGAGCAGAAAGGCAAATGGAAACAATGTAGTGACACTGATGAAAGCTTGTTGGATTGGTTGTTATCTGAGGGCCCTCCACTTTATAATCCACAATCAGGGGATTGGAACGATTCAGGAAGTGCAGAAATTGTGGGAAGTGCACATGTTCAAGTGGGTCCTGGTACACGAGTTTTGGGGATGATATCAGCAGGAGTAGGGGGGCAGGAGTGTCCACCTTAGGAGGTATGAAGCAGAACTATTGGTCCTGTTGTTCCTATGTATGACACAAGCACAGTGGGAAACCTTATTCAGTGATAGTCCATACAGAGTGGGAAGAGCAGGAGCATGATCAGGAATTGTCCATCTCAAGGGCCTAGGGAATCTAGTATCCCTTTAGCAGCTACTGCCGATCTTTCAGGAGTACGCATTGGTTCCAGTACTATACGGTCTATACCTATGGCAAACACTAGTTCAGACTTAAAGATGTGGGAAACTCCATGGAGAAGACCAATTGTTGCAGTCTAGAGAGCAAGTACAAGTCAGGGAACTACTGGAAAACAGCATGTCTTGGTTGTTTCCGAACTGGAATCCTGGTTGAGAGATCACAACAATAGCAAGGAGAGTCAGAATAATACCTCGAGTCATGCTACCATGAATGAAGCAGTGAAGACGAAACTATTAGATGTGGTAAGGTTGAAGGCGGAGGTAGACAAGATCTTTAGTGGGAATTTACCTTTAGACAGAATAGAGACATATGAGCGAGATGACCTGTTGTTTGTAGTGAAGGATAAGTTATCAGAGTTAGCTCAGAGGTATGTAGTAGACATGTCTCGAACAAAAATGTTAGAGGGAAATCTTAGTCTTAACTGCAGTGACCAGGAGCTGGAAGATAAGAGAGTGACTGGATTTAAAACACACATCCAAGAGTTGGTTGTAGTAATAGGGCTTGGCGCATGTTGGATAAATGGGAGGAAAGGTGGTCTAAGAAGAAGAACAGTACGAGAAAGGTGACAGGGGAAACACTACCCCCAGGAGGGAAAACACAGGGAATCGAGGCATATCTGTTACGGGAGGTGCCTAGCAGAGGGTATGTGCATGTCCTATGGAGTAAGGGTGACTTAGCTGCATTCAAAAATGATTTTCCCTGCTTGAGGGAGCAACCTGCTGAATGGTACAAACAAGTAAATCACTTCGTTAAGATCTCAAAGTTGTTGTGGATTGACTTAAATACTCTGTATGAAATTGTCGTTCCCAGTGATGATCATCGTCCAGAATCAGGAGGATCTCTATGTGCATGGCCAGGTTGTGGAGCATGCAACTATGATCTGACACATCTTTTGGAGAGAGTAGAGTATTGCACCACCAGTCTTGTCCAGGCACGGAAATCTAGTATTCAGAAGTCCAAAAGCATGCTCCACTACACCACATGTCCTCTCCTGGGCATCATTAAAGTGGACTTCCCCCGGGGTACTTGGATTTCTCAGTGGGTTCATCAGCTAAGGCCGTTTGGGATAAGCAGAGTCACCTAGTTGTGAGAAACACAGACCAAGTATGTAATAATAATAGTTGAGGAGAACAGCATGTCACATATACAACCCACTACTTGACACAGTTTACTCTCCAACAAGCAAGGCACGATCTGGATGCAGATTTTCCATCAATTGTGGGATGATGCTGTTCCACAGTATGTTGGATTCATGTGCAAAACCCGGTAATTTGGCACATACATGGGAGTTAATCATATGCGCTTGGCATGCAACTTGCACATTAATTGAATGGTAATGCTTCCTGTTGCGGTAGATGGGCTCACATGCCTGTGGAGGAGCTAGGCCAAAGTGTGTGCATTCAATGGCTCCAACAACATTAGGGATGTGACCAAGGTTATAAAATTCCCACTTCACATCTGCCAATTCATGTCTCCTTGGTAAGTGTATTTAGCTGTCCTTGTAGGCCAACAATGCTGACAGGACATCACGCAAAACCATGCTGAACATAGGTTGAGACATCCCACCTTCAATGGCCACCGTATACTGAAACGAACCAGTGGCAAACAAATGCAGGGCAGCCATCCCCTTTACTGTTGGGGTCAAAGCTGTTGGATATGTTCTGTGAGGTCTCAAATAGGGCTCCAACTGAGCACATTGCTCTTGAAGGGTAAGGAGATTGAGACGGAATTTCTTTATCAATCAATCAATCAATCAGAGCATTTGTAAAGCGCACTACTACCCGTGAGGGTCTCAAGGCACTAAGGGGTGGGGGAATGCGGCTACTGTTCAAAGAGCCAGGTCTTGAGGAGTCTTCTGAAGGTCAGTAGGTCTTGGGTCTGCCGGAGGCGGATGGGGAGGGTGTTCCATGTCTTGGCGGCAAGGTGGGAGAATGATCTGCCGCTGGCGGTCACTCTTCGGATGCGGGGGACAGTGGCGAGGGAGTGGTCGGCGGAGCGGAGCTGGCTGGCGGGGGTGTAGAAGCTGAGTCGGCTTTTGATATATGCTGCTCTGCTGTTATGGAGTGCCTTGTGTGCATGGGTGAGGAGCTTGAAGATTATCCTCTTGTTGACAGGGAGCCAGTGCGGTTCTCTCAGGTGGGGTGTGATGTGACTGCGGCGAGGGATGTTGAGGTTCAGGCGTGCAGAGGCGTTCTGGATGCATTGGAGCCGTTTCAGGAGTTTGACTGAGGCTCCTGCGTAGAGGGCGTTCCCGTTGTCCACTCTGCTGCTGACGATGGCCTGGGTGAACGTCCTTCTCGTTTTGGTGGGAATCCACTTGTAGATCCTGCGGAACATGCATAGGGTGTTGAAGCAGGAGGAAGAGACGGCGGTGATCTGTTTCGCCATGGAGAGAGTGGAGTCAAGGATGACCCCTAGGTTGCGTGTGTGGTCAGTGGGTGGTGGAGCTGTCCCTAGTGCGGTCGGCTACCAGGAGTCATCCCAAGCAGAGGGGGTGGATCCGAGGATGAGTACCTCGTCTTGTCTGAGTTCAGCTTCAGTCGGCTGTTTCTCATCCAGTCGGCGACACCCTTCATGGAGGTTGGTTTTGGTGGTGTGGGGGTCTTTGGTGAGAGAGAGGATCAGTTGGGTGTCATCGGCGTAGGATATGATATTGAGGTCGTGCAGTTGGGCGATGTGGGTGAGCGGTGCCATATAGAGGTTGAACAGCGTTGGGCTAAGGTATGAGCACTGGGGTACGCTGCAAATGATCTCGGTGACTTTGGAGCGGAAGAGGGGTGGAGGACGCTCTGTGTTCTGGCAGCGAGGAAGGAGGTGGTACAGTCCAGGGCCTTCTCTTGGATCCCAGCGTCGTGGAGGCATGTTCGTAGTGTGCGGTGGCAGACCATGTTGAAGGAGGCTGACAGGTCCAGGAGGATGAGGGCCGCAGTTTCTCCATTGTCTAGCAGGGTCCTGATGTCGTCGGTGGCGGCGATGAGGGCAGTTTTGGTGCTGTTGTTGCTGTGGAACCGGGACTGGGACGGGTCCAGGATGCTATTCTCCTCAAGGAATCTGGTCAGTTGTTTGTTGATGCCTTCTCGATGACCTTCGCCGGGAACGGTAGCAGGGAGATGGGTTGGAAGTTCTTGAGGTCTTTGGGGTCTGCCTTGGGTTTCTTGAGAAAGGCTTTGATCTCTGCGTGCTTCCAGCTCTCCGGGAAAGTAGCTGTATTGAAGGAGATGTTGATGGCTTTCTGGAGATGGTGTGCGATGCTGGTGCTGGCTTTGTTGAAGATGTGATGTGGGCATGAGTCTGACGGGGATCCGGAGTGGACGGAGTTCATGATCTTGATGGTGTCCTCGTCGTTGATGTGGGTCCAGGAGATCAAGTGGTTGGTGTGGGTGGTGGTCGTGGGGGTGGAGGCTTTGGTGGTTGCTGGGGTGGTTGTGGTATTGAAGCTGTTGTGGATGTCTGTGAAATTGCGGTGGAAGAAGGTGGTCAGCTAGTCGCACAGGTCTTGTGAGGGTGGGATGTCATTTGTGTCGGAGCTGGGGTTGGAGAGTTCCTTTACGATGTTGAAGAGCTCTTTGCTGTTGTGTGCGTTGTTGTCTAGGCGGTCTTTGAAGTAGGTCCTTTTGCCGGATCTGATGAGGTGGTGGTGTCTGCGGGTGGCGTTCTTGTGGGCTGCATAGCTTTCTGGTGTGCGTTCACGGACCCAGTTCTTCTCTAGCTTTCTGCAGGAGGCCTGGAGGTCTTCAGAGAACCAGCTTGCTTTCTTTCTGGTGCGGCTGTTGCAGGGTTTCTTGAGCGGGGCAAAGGTGTTGGTGCAGTCATCAATCCATTGTATGAGGTTGCGGGCTGCGCTGTCGGGGTTGGTCGGGTCTGTGGGAGGGCTTCGGGCGAGGGTGGTGGTTAGCTGCTCTTCGTTGACTTTGCTTCAGCATCGACAAGCCATCTGCTGGGTGTGGTGGTTCATGGCGGGCTTCCGAAAGGTGAAGTGGATGCAGTGGTGTTCGGTCCAGTGGAGTTCGGTGGTGTGGTTAAAGAAGACGTGGGAGCTTGCTGAGAAGATGGGGTACAGCGTGTGGCTGGCGGAGTGGGTGGGTGTTGTGACGAGTTGTCTGAGTCCGAGGTTGGCGAGGTTGTCGATCAGGGTGGTGGAATTGGGATCATTGTTGTTCTTGAGGTGGAAGTTCAGGTCCCCGAGGAGAATGTAGTCCCTGGAGGTGAGGGTGTATGTTATGTTATGTTATGTTATTTTATCTTTTGTATAGCGCACGGCTACTCAAAAAGAGTGTCCCGGCGCTTTTAGTAAGGAGGGCTGCATCATAATAACATAACACAGTTAAAAAGGAAAAAGGACAGAAGGCCGAGCGGGCACACAAAAAGCGGGCTACTGGGTAAACAGCCAGGTTTTAAGGCCTTTTCTAAAGGCAAGTAGGCTGGTGGCTCCCCGCAGAGAAAACGGCAGAGAGTTCCACTACTGTGGCGCTAGTAGTCCAAAAGAGCGGCCTCCCAGGCGAGCTCTCTTCACTCGCGGGACAGCCGCCAGCAGCAGGGATTCCGACCTCAAAGAGCGAGTCGGATGATAAAAGGCCAGTCTCTTTTGGAGATACTTTGCTCCCACCGCATGGAGGGCCTTATAGGCCAGAGTCAAAGCCTTAAAGGCAATCCATTTCCGGATTGGAAGCCAGTGCAAGGTCTTCAACAGACCCGCTGCACTGGCCCGTCTATTTAAACCAAAGATAGCTCTCGCGGCAGCGTTCTGCACCACTTGGAGCCGCTGCAGCAGATACTCTGGTAGGCCCAGGTAAAGAATGTTCGAGTAATCTAACCTGGACCCGATTAGAGCCTGCACCGTCAGCTTCCTGTGCTCCTCAGACAACAGGGGAAGGAACCTCCGAAGTCAGCGATGGAGTGGTTGAACTGTGGTCGACGTCCGGGGGGGTCTGTAAACGAGGGTTGCTCTGAGGGTGGTGTTGGGTCGGTGTGGATCTGGAAGTGCAGGTGTTCAGTGGTGCTGAGGGTATCATCGGTGTATGTCGAGATTTTGAGAGTGTTCCTGTGGACGACGGCGATTCCTCCTCCTACTCCGTTGGTGAAGTCCTTGCAGGTGATCTTGTAGCCTTATGGGATGGCTATGGCGATGTCCGGTGCAGAGTAGGGGTTCAGCCAGGTCTCTGTCAGGAAGGCAACGTCTGGGGTGTTGGAGTCCAGTAGGTCCCAGAGTTCAACAGCGTGTTTGCTTGCGGAGCGGGTGTTGAGAAGGATGCATCTGAGGTAGTTTGGTTCTTTGGTAGGTGGGTTGGCGGGCAGGACGCTGGTGAAGCTGCAGTTCCGGCAGGAGAAGAGTCCTTGGGTGCGCTTCGGGGTGGCCAGGCACCAGGTGCTTAATCACCCAGTGTTGAGTACGTGGAGGTTGCTGGGGTCATAGTGGGTGTCGGGGCGCTTGAGGGGGCCAGGGGCCCTGGCGCTGGTCACGGTCCGGGCGCAGACGGGCCTGCCTTAGCCACTGTGCGGCCTCCAAATGAGGGGATGTGGGAGGGAGGAGCAGCTGGGAGGCGGGAGCAGGGTGGCAAATGAGAGCACAGTGTGCGGGCTGGAGGGACGCAGCAGCGGGGAAAACAGGTGAGGGACAGCAATAAGGCAAAAAAGGGAAGAAAACAAATTAGGTACAGAAAGAAAAACAAATTAGGCACAGGAGCAATGGGGGCGAGGCGCAAAAAGGAAGAAAAACAGTTTAGGCACAGAGAGAGAATAAATTGGGCACAGGAACACCAAGATGTAAGCAAAACCAATGCGGGTCCAAGTGGCGAGGCAGGCAAGACAGACAGAGCCGTGCAGCAGCATGGGGAGCGACCTGCCTGTGAGCAGGGTTAGAGGTCGCTCATCCTCCGTCATCCTCCATTTTCTTCAGCTCTGGGAAAGGCTGATACACAGGTGGTCGTCTCCTACGTATTGTGGCAGGGGGCACATGTAAATATGAGTCAGAGAGGAGATATGCCAAACATCTTACATAATGACTAACACAACCTCAACATTGACCGGACTGTAACAACAACTTAAACCACAAGTCACATGCACAGACTCCTTGATCTCCTGTAGGCATTCATGTAGCCAAGAGGTACATACTAACTACTGTCAAATCTGAATCAGCCTATGTGAATGGTATATGGTACAATCCTAGATCTTGTGTCACCAGCCCTGTGTGTAGCTGACACAGCACATGTGGCAAACAGCATCAATGCTGTGTTGTACATAGCTGCTGTCACTGCACAGCCTTCTTGCTTTAGTCACACTAAGCACCACATCATTACAAAATGAGCAAAGTAAATGTAAGCTGGACAGCTATCAAGAAGAATACAGGGCTGTATACAGAGATATATGCACATTAAGTGGGCTGTCCATCATGACTGTGGGATGAGTTGGCATTTCACACATTGGCATGTTCACAAAAATGATGAGCAATTTAACATAAAATCTGCCTACATGCCCACATGAATGAAATTTGACATGTGAGTAAGTACGTACCAATGCATTTAATCATGTTTACTGACATGACATGGGTGGGCATACTTGAGTTAAATGTCACACTCTCAATTCACTTGAAAACCAGGTGAAATTCAATTTTTGTAAATGTATAGTCATCAGTGATGCAATTTGCAAAGCGATAGTGCTACTGCACAATGTGTTTACTGGTGCGCTAGCCATGCTCTGCCACTGCCGTCACAGGCATTGGCCACAATTGAAAGATGCAGGATTGCAGTAGAGACCACCTGGCCCCACGGTGTGACACCCCCAGGCGAATGTCATTGCAGCCAATGGGAATCGCCATTGAGGTAGTGCAATATATTTTTTAAACTTGCGGTAGGCATGCTCTGCCACTGCGGTCACAGGCATTGGCCACAATTGAAAGATGCAAACCAGGCAGACCAATTGGATCAGCAGAGTACCACTCAAACAAACCTAGGGGCCTATAAATGTATGTGAGATAACCACACCAGTCACCTGCATTCAGAACCTACTGCCTGCAATTCATCACCACCAACTACTGCTGTACCTCTGCTCTGGACCCAGTCATGGCTCATACAGAGAACATCAGGGCCCGTCCCTTCACCACAGAGGAGGTCGAGGTCCTGGAGGACAAGGTACTTGGCCAGTACGGGCGGCTATATGGTGCTCCAGAGGTACTCGTAAGTGTATGAGTAAAAGTTTGAGAGTGCTCAGAATGCTCACATGATGTTACTGTACACTAGTATGTACCTGTGAGTGCAAGCCCATGTTCATGCTTTCAGATTTTGCTAACAGCATGGTCCATACATGACCTACAACGTTTTGCACTTGAGTATGTGGGGAGGATGGCAACATAGACACTGGTGCAGCTTTATTGAAACCAAACATCACCCATGTTGTTCTAAGACTGGGTAATGTAAATGTGTGAAACGCTGCCTAGCATGATGACTTCATGTTAATGAGGTGATTAGCCTTATTCCCACAGATCCCTGACTCCATGCGATGATGTAAAGGGCATACAGTGGTTTAGAAGTTATACAGTTACACTGCTGATTTGAGAAACTCAAACTCTGAACACACATTCCTTGTGCCATGTAATGTCATAGTTCATTAAGTTTGTATATGCTCATTTGTGACATTTCAAATGTAGATTGTCCAGAGGGCACTGAATAATGTGTGTACTGCTTTGAAATTGACCCTATGGAAATGTGGCCATTCTGCACAGGAGTAAAAGTCCTGGATCTATCACTATTTGTGGTAAATCACCTCTGACACATCTGCTAAATATATGGTGGACATGTCATCCTTCTTTTGATTCCATAATGTGTAGAGTCTTGCATGTGTGGGCACTGTTTCACCATTCTCATTGTACAAGCATATGAATTTTGTGATAGATCAGGTTTTTCCTCAGTGAAAAGCCCTCAGGCCTGCCCAGTATATGCACAATGTTTCAAGGCCCCCTTACTAAAAATGACTTAGAAAAACCTATGTTTTGTACACCATCCTATTTTTGAAGTATATATTAGAGGCCTGAAGAGTACACAAGACAGGCCTACACCTTGTGACAAGAGTGTAAGAATGTAAGATCAGGTACCTAATTGTGACCTCCATGATATGTGTACCTATGCAATGATCAAGGACATTAAGGGGTGTGTAGTCTAAGACACAGTGAGTCTGACCACTACACATCATTTACAATATATCGTATGTCATTGTCACTCACATAGTGCATCACAGCTGAGGCCCATTTTCATATTGATTTCTTTGATGGCAATCTGCATCTGTATGAGATGGGCATGTAGTGTGTCCATCATCATAGATGTATACATTGCAATGATATGGCTTGATCCAAATGTACTATGTGATATGGTCTATGGGATCTGCTTTCCATTGATGTATCTGTGTGCTATGTGTTTACATACTCCTGTACTGTCACACAGTGATAAACAACAGAGTGTTACAAATATTCCTCTTCTTGTGACCCATGCCTCCAGCTCAAGGTCAATCAGCGTAAGGCCATATGGATGGCCATTGCCCACAAGGTGCGGTCCCTGGGGGTCTCAAACCGACGCCATACACACTGCCACAAGAGGTGGGATGACATCTGCCGCCTCAGCAATAACGTCACAGAATTGACGCTGGGGCTCGTCCCTCGAAGTGGCAGGTTGGTGCGCAGGAGCATGACACCACTAATGGCCCGCATCCTGTCAGTGACACAGCCAGAACTGGATGGACGCTTGAGGGCCCAACAGTAGCAAGTTGGGGTGAGTATTGTACTAAGTGTGACTTTAAAAACTTATAAAAACTTGGTTGTTTGCATCCATCTAATACATCCTCTGTCGCATTAGTGGTAGGCTTGTCCGCAAGCGCTGGGACGCCCCGTTGCTGGGGTAGCCATGCGCTATACAAGATTCCATAACATAACATAACATAAGATAAGTTTGCGCATGAGTGACTACATGCATCCCAGCCCAGAGCAAGTGCAGACCTCTGTGATGTCTCTAGTGTGATGCAATGGCTTCTAAGTAGCCTCAGTGTTGAGTGCAGAGATTCTGCATGCATCACATTTTGTTTCTCATATGGGAAATCCATTAACGTTGTCATAGCAGGTCAACTTGACATGTTTTCATCTAACATTTTGTTAATGTTGTCGGAACTGAGACCTTCCTGCACAAGAAAATTTGTTGTGTGGAGTGTGTAGCCAAGTACGTGAGTCAGGCTTGTGTGTGCTGTGTGACTACCACAATAGTGTGCTCATGTGATGATGTGTAAGTGGCTAGAGACATGCACAAATGTGGACTCAAGGAGCAGTGAGTTGGTAGAGGTCACACATGTCCCATGGTTGTGTTTTTTACAATGATACAGATGACAGCATCACTGCAAAACATATTAGCCTATTATCAACAGCATGGCATCACATGATGTAATTTCTTGCCACAGGTGCTAATGGGGTAGATGGTGATGATTGCAGTGATGCATTGGCTGATTTGCATTTGCAAATTGTGCCCATGAAAAACATGACTGGGATGGCTAGACTCTAGAATTTAAATGCAATGTAGCGGAACCTGGCTATTGTGAGATTGTGCTGGCACTAGGGCTTAACACAATTGGATGTGATCAGTGGGTATGGCAAATTGTGATGTGACTGTGGTGTGGTACTGTCATGTTATAGATAATAAGAAGCAAATGTTACTTAGTGTCACTCCTCAGTATGTGCGCATTGTGGAGGGGTGTCCTTGTGCGTCAGTGCATGGTGAAGTTGTGGCTACTGCTTTTAATCAGTGATTGAATTCTTGGCACATTGATGTGTCATCAATGTCATCAGTCAGCACAACGTAGGAATGTCATATGCCAGAACCTAGATATTGTCACACCTTAGCTGTCCTAATCGAGGCCACTCACAACTTTATCTACAGAAGGCACTATCATGCCTTGGATCAAAGAAGACCTGTCAGGCATTTAGAAAGATGTTGGTATGTGACATGTCACAACACATAAAGGCCTTGCATTACATTGCCCTTATTATGGTATTGTGCATTGCCTTTGTGACTACGTTGGTACATGGGGCTTATTTGCACTTCATCACCAAAACATGTGTCCATGTGACATATGCAGCCGTGTGAGTCTCAGAGACAACAACTGGCAGTGAATAGCAGTGAGCATCATGTTAGTGTGCATTTAGAGATGTGTGCTGCGCACTTCAAATAAGTTGATACATCTACAACGTTGACACCAATGTACAACTGTAGTTGTGCTTCAACACCAAACATAGTGTATTTAAGGAGGTAATATAACTTGCAAATGGATAGGTTTTACTTTGTATCTGTGGTGTTCAGTGAAATATACTTCAAGTGTGACTGACACAACATATTTGGATGTGTATCTATCTTACCTACAGGCATGAACGTAGGTGTGCCTACAGACAATTGAAAGTGATGTTGAAATGTAGGTACATGCACAGCAATTTGGCTGTGTCAACGCAACATGGAGCATGACTATCGACTAAGCATGTTTCCATGCATCAGCTAATGATTGCATAAATTTGGAATATACTGTCAGTACATGGTGTGGTTATATGTGGAAGTTTCAGTCAAAGTATTTCTGTTTTTATTGCATATAATGTTTGCGAGTATGCCACTTTACTGAACCTATGTCTCTGTCTCTTGCAGCATCTACCGAGGGCAGGGCAGGAGAAGGGGCCAACGCCTTTGGGGAAGCTACTGGCACAATTGGTACACAGGAGTTCAGTGACACTGAGGGAAGTGGTGCCTCTGAGGGGGGCAGGAGTGTCCTTGAGGATTCCCGCCCGGAAACACCAACCTCAATATCTTCCAACTCCAGCAGTGACTTCTCGGTGTTGGCGGGCACAGGAAGTTAAAGATCTGCATCTTCTTCTGCCACTCCTTGTCCTGTGTCCACCCTCCCGTATGCCCCTTAAAGTGCTATCTGTGCCCGTAGCCCTAAGAGGGGTTGCGATTCCTTCCCCCAGGCACTGCTACCCCTGGCCCTGTCTCCCCTGCTGCACTCAGTGTGGAGGCCATAGACATTTTGTGGCAGCTGTGTGTGGGTCATACTGCGCTCCTGAATGCCCTCCAGGATCATGGCAACAAGTTGTCACAGGTTGTTGCGTTCATGGAGGGCATTCGTTCAGACATGGTGGCCTACACCCAACTGTCCAGTCCTTGTCCTACACAGTGACAGCAGCCATTCAGCAGTCCTAAGCTCCCAGTCCAGCTACTGTCCCTTCCGCAACCATACTCCCAGTGCCTCCACCTGACCAGAGCACACACACCCCAGAGATCTCAGGCACCCAGTCATCCACATGCAGCACACAACAGAACTCCAAGTGAACAAGACACCATACACCATCACCACAGCACACAGAGAGCACACATGACTGCACCACAAAAAGCCCATCACAGGACGCTCAGAGACATAAGGACAAAAAACATGCATCCATATTGCACTCCTCAGATTCCGCCCCCTCCAAGAGCACTCCCATCCCCATACATGATCCGAAACCCACACAAACAATTTCCCTGTCAGCCATGAACAAGGTGCCTGCCACAACTACCCCAAAACACCTTCAGAAGGTTAGTTTCACCAAAACTTAGACTCCCACCCACACCCCTGTGAAGCGTGGACAGTAGAAAAAAGTGGGGAGTGCACCTCCACAAACAAGGGAGGCAGGGGAAAAGGCAACCCCTACCCCAGCATACCACCAGGTCTGGCAAATTCCCACGGGAAGATCCATCAACACCGCCTGCTACAGTTTTCTCCTCATTCACCATCAGCCCCTGAGCCCGCCATACAGCATGTCTCCGCCTCCCTGTGCCACGACTCCACCCGGTCCAACCAGCCCTTAAGCTCCAACATCCATGGATCCCTCTACCTTATCCAGTTTTCACCCCCCCTCAGGTCTAGTCCTCGGACTAGCCCAGACAATCAGCCCCCTCCCAGTTCAACTTCCACACAATTCTGAGGCCAAGTTCCCCTTCCCAACCCATTCCTCCCTCAGTGGTGCCTGGACTGCCCATTTGAGGTCCCTATCCTGGGGTGATTCCCATGGCAGTAGACTGCAATACATCTTTTGATGCCGATACAGAGTTTATGTAATAAAAATGTCATATATGTTGTGAGCTTTGTCGCTGGCCTTGCTAATGATGCAGTGCAATGTATGTGTATATGTTCATCTGTTACATGCTCTGTATGTCACATTCACATTGGCATCTACTTGATTTTCTTTTACAGAGGTTCTCAGAGGTTACAGTAACTTTTGTGCTTCTTGAGTCAGAGGCTTGAGGGTGCAATGATGGTTGTCTGTGATGATCTACTCTGATCCTAATCATTCTTTTGTCAGGTCTCCAATTGTGTACATGTCATATTTGTATGCTGTACCACAACAGAAGACATTTTTAAATCACATGGTGACTGGAGCAGTGGACAGGGTTCGTCATATCGGTGTAATCTATCTTGATGTGTTCACTAGATGTGTAGTCACCTTGGGTAGGTCTGGCTTCATATTCACATGGGTACATGTGAATATGTGAACTTGAGTACTCAAACAATGTGATTGTCCTGTCATTAACTGAAGTATTGATGTGTATGTGCCCTTGAGCATGACCCTTACACACATGTATGATCCAGTTTATGAGTGCCTGTTTGTTTACATAATCAAAAACCTGCTGTAGATTGTGGGCACGTGTAGGAGTTTTTTCAAGAGCTATGTGCAGTGTGTCAGTGTGACCTTGCAGTCCAGGGTACACCTACTTGTTGTCCACAACATTTGTGAGTATGCAGAATGTGTCACTGCAATGTCTGTGTTGTGAGTTTTTGCGATCAGCCATGGCTCTTGATTACCTTTGTTCTCACTGTGCTGACTGGCTCCGGCAAACAAACTTTATATGTGACTTTTCACATGCACTGATGTCACTTTACACTTTATTTACTCCATACGTCATCACGGGTGTGTCACTTCCGACAGCCCCATCTCCCGTCGTGCGGCGCGTTGAGCAGTGGTGAACGCTCCAATCTTTTTGCACGCAGGTGTCACCAATTTGCCTCGGACTCGAGTTTCTATCTCCGCAGTTGTGCTTCTGCCATCTCGGAATAGCTGGTTTCTCCACTGCGTTCTGATGGGCTGTCTTACGCATCATGATCTGTCCGGCGGTCGGACAGTCTTTCTCTATTGGCTCCCTCTGGCACGTTGCGGAACGAAAAATCTTGCGGATCCGGAAACTCCCTGATGGGTGAAAAAGGGCATTATTTGCCCATTGTAATATGGCCGTCACGAGGCCCGCAGCAGGAGTAACTAAATGGACGTTTTCCGTGACCGCCAGCACCGTGGAGGTGACTATGACCGCCATCGTAATCATCAGCCATTAAGTTTGGTTGTGATACGAAGTGTGGCCTGGCTCTTCGAACAGTAGCAGCGTCCCCCTCAGCGCCTTGAGACCCTCACAGGTATGTAGTGCGCTATATAAATGCTATGATTGATTGGGCCTGGATAGAAGATGAGAAAGGGTGAAACTAACAGGTGGCTGAAAGGAGCTGAACGGGCTGCAGAGTGGTTGGAGTTACCATTGCTCTTGGATATGTGGATGTTGATGGGGAACAAAAGTGCTGTGTATATGATTTATCACATCAGAATTAAGTTCCCCCTTTGTTGCCACTCATATTGGGAGGAGTTTGTGATAGCAATGGAGGCCCAGAAAAGTAGGGCGTGGCATTGGGCTGCAAGGGATATTGAAAATTGATGCTTAGCAGAGTAGAAATACACTAGGTGTATCATTGTCAGTTCTATGGACTTAACAATTTCCATTGGTAAACAGCCTGGGGAATAAAAAGGAGAAGGTACAAGAGGAGATAGGTTTCATACCCTACCAGTTCCAGGACATCACTAAACCTCCCACCACTTGCAGATATGGGGAATATGTGGGCAGGGGTTCCTAACTTTGTGAGGGAACTGGCATCCTCCAGGTTGAGGAATAGGTTAAACATGTCTTACCAGGACCACGAGGTTTCACATCCATTTTGAGTTTTATGTACTGCTTCAGGATGGGTCTGCCCAGTTTCTCATATCAGATGTTCTGATCTATGCCCTGGATTCAAATGCAATTTGAGGAGTGGTGTTGGAGCTTGAAAAACAAATGTGTTGTATCTGTTCCTAGATTATGTGTAGTGATTGAGACCAAGTTGGTACGGTCCCAGCAGATCTCACCAGGGAGAGGAGAGTCGATCTCATAATAATAATAAACGTTCTACTCAACATAGGTGTTATGCTTTTTTTTATTACATTGCAAGCAGTTGCCTACAACAGTAAAGCATGATCCTGCTAATGGGCGAATGGGAAATAGCCAGGCAGCATGACTATCTTCAAGGTGTTATTTGTTGTCCACTTTGTTGTCATAGTAATGTTTTCCCAAATAGAACCACCCAGTACTTCATTTATTTATAAGTCATATATGGGAAATGTTGCTCCCAAACATATTACCTAGTTTGTTTATATTTTGGAGGTTTCACATTTTTATAATTGAGTGTTACCTAATATATTTCAGGAAGGTGGCATCCAACTCTCATCAAGCTGCATGACATTATGTCTTGTAAAAAGGAAGGAGATTTTCATTTATATAGAACTGCTCTTGGTATGTGAAGTGTCGGAACAATTCGTCTTTTACATACTCTGACTGAATGCTTTGAGACATACCAAAATTCAGCCATTATGAGATAATGGTGAATAATATGCAGACACAGTTTTTCTAGTCATTCTTCCAAGGACATTTCTGGGACCATGTTTATGCGGTATATTGCAGTGGGGGGATGCTGCGGGAGGGGCCTTGGGAGGCTACCATGGGCTTCGGGAACATTTGCAGCTCCCTTATTCAGGAGGGTGGTGGGCGGTGGCCAGCCTCTCCAGATGCCCACCACCCTATCCGCTGCACATCCAAGCCCGTGTCTGGTGTTTCTGAGCCGGGAATTAGCAGGTGCACAATTTGCAGAGTGATCCGTTCTAGCCCTCGAGACAGTTGCATACTCAGAATGGCTCAACACAGTATCACCCTACACCCGGGCATACCGCCAGGCCACCCTTGATGAGAGCCAAAGTCCTTTTTTTATGACTTGGTGGATAAAAGGGGCACCATTCCTCTGCCAAGGATGCACAACCTGGATGCCAATTTGATGGTAGTCGTAGAGGTGGGCATAGCGCCTAGCAGATGGCATGTCACTCAGCTCTCATACAGCCAGTGGCCCACCAAGCCCCTGCCATGTAGCATTGCCACACAAATCTGACATACACTCTGGATAGACAGGTGGTGCTGGTATGGCGATAGGTCCCACCAGATCATAGTCGGTGGTAGCCCCACATGCCACTCACCTTGGAGCTTCAGAAATTTCTGTTGGTTGCCAAAGATCTGTAGAAGTCTGGTGTAACTCTCTGAGAATCCCTCAGCTACGGAAACTTGGGGACGGTTTCTTTCACATCTGCACTGAAAATCACAAGGTCTGACTTCTCAGGGGCGTGAATGCATGCCATACAAAAGCAGAGCCCGATGGATTCCCTTGTTTACACTACATAACTGTGGGGTGTATAAAGGGATTCCTTGTTAAATGTAATCCATGTGATTACCAGTGTATGTTGGCCCCTGTGACCAGGGAAATTCTGGTTATTGTCTTGATGATGTAGGGCACTTTCCTGATTCCGGCCATGGAATAGTGGAGATTCCCTTATGCCGGGTGCGTCTGTGGGGATACATTTATGCCAGGCGGCCCAGCAGGGCCAACAGTGAAAATCGGTTAGAGCAGGGTGGTGCTTGCACTGCAATGCTCATCACCACCAGCCGCCCTTGTACTCAAGAAATAATAATGATGGTGGACGAGGTGACAGCCTTAGCTCAGCCTACATGAGACCCAAAGTGTGTAGCAAATAACCCGTGCAAACAATTTTCTTACAATATGACCAGTGCAAATGTAAAATTTACACCAGCTATTCTGTATTTTATATCAAGCTTGTGTCATTGAATTAAGTTATATATCTATCAAAATGTACACACAGCTATTGCGAGTTATGTAAATTCGATTCCAATTCCTCTGCTAATACCTGTGCAGCAAGGTATTTTGTTTATGAAACTGGGTCACACTTTGAAGTGTGGAATAATGCATTAACTGTGAGAGCTGTCCCTGTTCATGAGGTGAGAAAAGCCACCCACACAATTTGCGCCAGTTGTAATGTGGCACATCAGCCCAGATTCACAAAGGTTTTGTGTTGATTTGTGTTGGTACAGCACACATGCGAAGTAGGCAATAAAAGCATTTCTTCTTTTAAATAATGCCTGCTTTCAAGTGAAGTACATTTTTAGCGAAGTAGTATAAATTTTTCTGACTTTGCATTTGTGGAGGGCTGTACAGTACACATACTAAGTAAGGAAAGTCTTACAGTGAATCTAAGCATAGTATTTTGTAATGGAAGGGTAGTCTTCCAGTACAATACCTATGCTAGACTCACATACCCACCTTTCCACTACGGCACAAAGGTGTGTGAGTGGCACTCGGCAGCATCATTTTGTGCCAGCATTATGGCGAGAGGGGGGTAGTACCATATCTCTGTAGATATGGCGATGTCCTTCTCTCTCCCTCTCACACAACGCAGAGCAGCAACGTTGGGTGCTGTGTTGTATGGAAGTTTTGTGAATATGGGACAAAGCGTGTGTGCAAACACCTTCACGGTGACAAATTAGAATCCAAAATATAATTCCAAATCGGCATTTGCACATGAATTAGAATGAGGGTAGACCGATGGCCAAAGCACAGCCAAGAGAAGGTGCACATTTAATTTCCAGTGGAGAATTTTTGCACTTGGTCTCAACCCCAAAGTGTGAATACGCCTTTTATTCATAAAACATCACTGTCAATAGCAAATACCCAGGTTGGCAAAATCAGTGCTCAGTTAAATCTCTGGTAAAAGTTTTGACAATATTGTAACGCAATAGAGAAGATATAAGGTTCCACAGAAGAATTTCCTGTGTTAGATGTTTCAAACACTGTGCTTCAATGAATGACATGCTTTAAAATAACCAAACTATCAGCATGATGCCACTAATGCGGGAGATTTATTTGTAATAAGCAAATGGCGTGCTAGGTCGGAAAATTGCAAGAAAATCAAAATGAAAAACATACATTTTTCACGATGAAGAAAACGCCTTTGGCAACTGCCATGTACTAGGTGTCATTTGGAAAGCTTCAAAGCAGAAACATTGTACCCGTGGTTCATATTGCATAACAGATTTCACTTCTAATATTTATATGATTTGTTAGAAGATGTTGTTCTTATCTGTCATCATGCTTCCAGCACATCTGGTGAAATGATTTACAGATGTAGCAAAGTCCAAGAAGAAAGTTTTAGAAATTATGGAGTAAAGTGAGGACACAAACTAAAACTTGGTAAGTGTTCCATTTTAAAACAGCACATCCATTCATCAACACATTTTAGGGGTCTTGTGTTTAAAGATTTTAAAGTAGAAAGAAACAGCACTCAAACGAGCACTATGTGTGTAAAACACACTCCAAAATCATCAGCTACAGCTCCAAGTCATTTCTTCTACTCAAATTAAAGAACACTTTCTATCTGCAGCTCCCGAAAAATTAAGCATTATGTTAAAACATTGAAAAGTAGAATCAGCGAAAATAATGAAGATTGAGCTGTCAGAATAAACACAATCATGGACATCTCTGTGTGAAAGGCGATCTAAACATCAACTCATAAAAGAGGGGGCAAATAAACCAATCTTTTCCTCAATTAATAGGAGAACGAGGCTAGCATGATAATTGCATGACAATGTAATATTCAGAAAATCAATCGGGAAGAAAATATGATCTCGATTTACTCCTCGCACATTGACAACTCTGATTTCTTAATGTCAGAATATCACCTTTATCTCTTCCCTTCATAAAAAAGAGGCGTTGATCAAAATGTAGCTTTCGATTTGGATAAAATCAAACAAAAGGCATATATTATAATTAGGAGATGTGAAATAACAATCAATGAACTGAGTGGCCTGCAGATTGGATTCAGAATATGTGCTTGCAAACCCTATAATATCACATGCTATAGTATCAACACCCAACCAACATTTCTCCATTTCACGCACAGACAAAATGATAAACCATGTACTACAGTATTTTAAATAACTTGCAAAAAACTCAATCTCATATAATTACAGTTCCATGTGACACTCACTCTTATCCGATATCTCAGAAGCAAAGGTAGACGCTGCAAGAATTCTTGCCCTATTTCTTTGTTACAGATTTTTTCCAAAATTTTGAAGAAACCTGTCAATGCCCAGTTGGGCTTTAGGGTGAAACATAACAGAGTCGGCCCTACTGGACGTAACTGAGCACTTGAGGAATCACCTTGATGAGGGTGGAACAGCCGCGCATATTTTATTTCATTTTAGCGTGGCTCCAGACACTGTGTCCCACTCCATCTTGGTGGGAGACCAATGTTACTAGGTCTTGGCGGGCTCGTATCTTTTGTAAAGGATCACTCATTCCAAGTTTTCTATCTATTGTCAGATCTGAATTGCATGCGTTGAACTCTGCGGCCTCCCAGGGCTCAAGGCAAACTGTGGCTTGACACTTTTTTTTTCCTATGCAGATGAAAAAAAGATCATCTTTACATTGTCATCTGCTCAGCATGCACCTTCCGACCTTAACCTGGGCTTGAGTCACATCAGCTCAATGGGGATAAGCTGGAAGTCATGATTCTAGTCAAGCACTCCTCTCTCTTGGGCCCACAACATTGGCCAGCGTCTCTTGGGGCTCCTGGCGACTCCTTCGCCAAAGGGCAAAAACATGGGATTCTTGTTGGTTGACAATCTTACCATGAAACCTCAAGTGACCAAGGTGACTGCCACGCGCTTTGTGTGTTTAAGTGGCTAAGAAAGATAATCTGGCTGATCCTAGTCTCAGCCCAACAGATGGTTATCAAGGCCCTTATTTTATCCTGATTAGACTATGGCAATGTGTTATACCTGGGTGCAGACAAGATACAACTAGTCGGTTGCAGGTAGTACAGAATGTGGCTGGTAGGCTCCTATATCGGCATACAAAATTAGACTCAGTATCTCATCTCCTGCCTGAGCTGCATTGGCTCAAAATCTCTAAGCACATTAAATTTAAACCCTGTGCTATATGTTCAAAGCTTAATCTGGACAGGGATCCCAATACATTCAGGACTTGTTGGTGCCTTATCAACCCACCCAAGCTCTCTGAATCGAGCCTTGTTTAATGTGTCCAGAATTCACTTGACCCTTATAAAAGGCACTCCTGTTCCTACTTAGGCCCAAAATTATGGAACTCCCTTCCAGAGCACTTGAAAACTTGTACGATATTAATTGCCTTTTGCTGACTTTTTAATGTTACTCTAACAGTTCCCTACCTCACTGCTCCTGGGCCCGGAAATATCTGGATTTAGCTGTGCACATTATAAATCCTTAAATAAATAAATAATAATAAGAAGAAGAAAGTAAGGCAATGCTTTACAACTACATTGTCAATGAATGCATAACCGAGATTCAAATGTGGTAAGGAAACCATCTATGACTATCTCTTCATCATGCTCCAGGCTACGCTCAAGAAAAACACTTAGGCACGCTTTCATATAATTCAGTTGTAAAGGATACATCAAGTTGGTTTGTGATGTTAAACTTCACTGCTCATCATACTCAAGTGCCTCTGGGGTTCAAATAGTGACTCAGCCCCTGAGGAATAGAGTTGAGTGGTTGCCCAAGTGCAAAGATCACATCTGTGTTCTAAGTCATTTGACTCCAAAGCCAGAAATTACACAAGACCTCTTCCACAAGATACTACAAGCAATCATGAATTTCAAACAAACATGACTCACTCCTGACCCCATAGATAACAGCAGAAATCTATTGAGGCGTGGTTGTTGACACTGTACCACAAGCTGGCAACTATTTGACAGTGCAGGTGCAAAAGTCACACACCCAAACATGTAGCATCCTGGAGCAGATCTTTGGAAGGCTAAAACAATGATTATTGTGCCAGCATTAGGACATTCTCTGCTACATGTCTCTCAAGAGATGATTCCCATATGTGGATGACCACAGAAAACTCCTGCCAGGACCATTGTGGGAGGCAAAACACAATAATCCCCTGAGCCCAAATATTAAAAGAGCCACAAATGTTGCCTTGGGCATTTCAACCCCAAAATTCATTCTCAATGAACTAGCAGTAAGACACTACCCTCCCCATAAAGATCCCAAACTTAGCAGAGTAAATTCATAATTAAAACTGGGACCACTCAAGGACTAATTTTGTCATAAAGAAATAGAGAATCATAACAGAACGCTAGTCATTTAATAAAAGTTCCTTTAATTCCTAAGAATCAAACTCATGAAAAGTACTGACAGAAAGAAATGGTCAGAAAACACTGAAAGAGTCTCAGGAGGAGAATGAGAAGTTGCCCCTGACCCCTGAAAAGGAAAGGTTTTTAAGCGTATTGATTAACATAGCTGGAAATTCAGCATATCATAATTATGGTTAGAACACATTGGCAAATCAAAAACTTTTCTGTAAATTTGAAAAACTCTTAATGTTAACACCAACCCATTTCTTAAAGTACAACTAACCTTCGGTTTGTCTCCTCAACAACTGCATTCCGGAGGTGTAAAACCCAATGTGAAACATTTTTAAACCAAGTTACATAGAATAATGTTTTTCTTCACACTTACATTGGAACTTCTATAAGAAATCCTTCAAAATAATACATCAGGTGCATGATAGAAAGTTTCATTCACAATACATGCTTTCTAAAACCACAGTACATTTACGTCATTACTCCCAATATTTAGTGGAAACTGTAGGGAGAGAATACTTGCAGCAGGTAATTGAATAAATAAAAATAAATAAATGGGAGGGTGAATGAGCAGAATGAACAGAACACCAACAACTGCATCCATTTGAAAAATAATGGTATCTTGCACAAAAATGTGGCAACCTATACTACGTTTTCAATGACGCTTCCAAATGATATAATCATATTGTTTTAAATGCAAAATCATTAACACATTGATTACTGTCATATGCATAATTAAAATAGCTAATTCGCTCAAATAGGTTATCGCCCTAATTTTCACATCAGAAAAAACTTCAACTCCGTCACAATTAAAATTGGTGTTTGGAGTAGTTAGATAGTGGTTGCATCATCCACACAGTGCAAAACCTGTAGATCATTGGACAGCAGATTCCATCTGACAATTGTTTCTGTGATATAGGATATTGCCTTCGAGAAATGACTAGCTGGTCTCATGGTGGGGGCATTTAAGTGCAAGTCGTGTGAAGTTGAATCATATGGATTGGAGAGGTAGATGTTGTTAGTGTCATGAAATTAATCAATTTCTTGATTTACCCATACATTTATCTAGAGAATGAAATCATTTTGTAAATTATCGTTTATTCCATTCATAAAGGAATTGAAGTTGGCTGTTTTTGGAAAAAAGGTAATATTTGAACATGGTTTATGTAAGGAATTGCCTTTACTTGACTTTTTTACTCCCTGTTTTTATTGTTCTAAACATTAACTGTGGACCTTGTCAGCTGTCTAAAATTGTATCTTTTCTCTGCCCTGTGCAGGACCCACCATGGTGAGGCTATGATGACGCATGCTAGTCCACAAGCTAAAAATGTTCTGTTCCAAATTATTAATGTGTGCCGCCCGAACAGCTATGTGCCATCATACTAGACTCCCTTGTTCATCCTGTCCAGATAAATAAATGCTCAAGGGCAAGGTCTAGAGCAAAGTGCAGCTCTCCACACTATGGGGTAGATTAGGATAGCGTTTTTTCCGCATCCTCCAGGCCGGCGGAAGCCACCGCCGGCCCGGAGGATGCGGAAAAACCGCAGCGGACCTACCAAAGACCCACCGCCACATTAGGATGGCTGGTGGGTCCTGGTTTCCGTCCGCAACTTTTCCGCCGCGGTTGGCTTACAACCGCGGCAGAAAAGCTCTAATATGGTGACGGTGTCTCTCAGACACCGTCAGCCATATTAGGATGCCCAAAAAGAAATGCTTTTCCACGGCGGGTTTTCCGCCGTGGAAATGCATATGGAGCTTCACTGCGGGGGCCTGTTGCGGGCCCCCTGGGTGAAGGGGGGTTCGGGGGTACCTATGGTACCCCCCTGCATTTGTATGCAGTAATCGGCAGGCACCGCGCGGCGCCTGTCGCTTTCTGCATACAAATGCAATGTATGCATTTTTAACATTGCGGTGGGTGCAGCTTGAAGCTGCACCCGCCGCAATGTTAAAGATTGAGGATGTGACCGCCACCCTGGCGGTCACATCCTAATCTGCATGGAGGGACCGCCGCAGCCCCTGCGGACGGTCCCTCCTACTCTATGGTGGCGGACGGACTCAGGTCCGTCCGCCATCATAATCGGCCCCTATGTACTAACATGTTTCCTGTAACTGTGAAATAAACAGGCTAACCTCATTTTTACACCTTGAATCTATATAGCAGTGTTTTACATTTTTCAGAATATGATGATTTTAAATCTGAAGAAGGGATGTGGATACACGGTTTTATTTAAAATTTACTAAATGTTGGATCTGATATTCTGCCAGCAATGGTAAAACAAAACAGAAATGTTGCCTTGTGATCTTAGATTGAATCAGATTACCCGATGCAAGGATGCATAATTTTATGTACGTTGCTGTATAGTTTATTACAAATATCAGAAGCTTAGACAAGTTCTTCCTTTAAGTGATAAATGTAGTCAGCAATCCATCTATCACCTATACGATGTGGCAAATGGCATCTATAGACACCTAATTCAGAGACACAAAAGGGGTCTATCTTCACATGATGATTACATGTGTTATCATTTGGACTGGATTGTAATCCAGGGTGGAGGATTTGAGGGAGAGGAAATGCATCTTTACAGGCAAGAACACAAATCACCATCTAAATATTTCCTAGAATGCTCTTTTGAGACTGTGATTAACTGAAACCAAAGTCTAGTTTACGTTAATGTCATAACACAGAAAAAAAGAGTGCATAACAAGTGTGAGAACTATTTAGGGATTGTGACAGGGATACCTGCTGAATGATTGTGAGGCTGGTGAACTTTGTGGTGATTCCTGAGATTGTCTACTCAATAAATCTGGGAGACAGACTCAAAAAGTGTTCCAAGGATTTCTTTACGAGTTTTCTGTTGACAGGTTTGCTAAAGAGTACGAGGTCCTGCCAGACAAGATACTCATTTCTTTGGAATTTCATTCTGGTTAAATAGTGCAGAAGAAAAAAAGAAGACGAAAAAAAAGAAGATAGAGGATGTGACCGCCAGGGTGACGGTCACATTCTCTATCTTTAACATTGCGGCGGGTGCAGCTTCAAGCTGCAACCGCCACAATGTTAAAAATGCATGCATGGCATTTGCGTGCACAAAGCGGCAGGCATCGCGCGGTGCCTGCTGCTTTGTTCACTCAAATGCAGGGGGCTACCATAGGTACCCCCCATGTGCACCCCCCTTCACCCAGGGGGCCCGCAACGGGCCCCCGAAGTGAAGGTCCGTATGCTTTTCCAGGCGGAAAAGCCGCAGCGGAAAAGCATACATTCTACACCATCCTAATATGGCTGGCGGTGTCTGATAGACACACTGCCAGCCATGTTAAAGCTTTTCCGCCGCGGTCGGAAGGCGACCGCAGCGGAAAAGCTGCGGACTGAATGCAAGACCCATCAGCCATCCTAATATGGCGGTGGGTCTTTCTAGGCTCTGCGGCGGTTTTCCCGCATCCTCCAGGCCGGCGGTGGCTTCCGCCAGGCCGGAGGATGCGGGAAAACCGCAATCATAATAGGCCCCTTAGTTTTAAACTTTGAAAATGTGTCCATCAGATAACAGATAGCAACCTACGGTTCATACCTCAAAAGTACTCTGTTCTGTCATTGTATGGGTGGTAATTTATTCCCAGGTTGTTTGATATTCACTCAGTGCTCTAAAGATATATATTGAACGGCTTGGCACCTAAGATAGAGCGTCAAGAGACACTCTAATGTGTTGGAACACGAGAAGAACAACAACTTCCACTGTGAATTCCCATTTTCATGTTTGAGAGATAAGAAATGATCAAATCTTGTATCAGGGTCTCTAATACCCGCCTCGTTTTAGGTTAAGAGAATGTTATGGTCAATGGTGTCAAATGCAGTGGAAATATTGTGGGAAGAGAGATCATCTGATTCTTGTGATGCAAAAGGGGCTTCTACTAAGTCATTGCTGGGTCCACCAACTCTTCCTGGTTTGTGTGTCAAAAGTGGCTCATAATTCAAGAAAAATCAAGCACACACAATTTTAAAAATGGCCACAAATGAGCTCAACATTGCTGCCATCCAAGATAATGCTTGTCAAAACAGCTAATCCTCAGAGTTTCTTTGTTAATTTAGGGGACCCATCCAATATATTCAAGTTTCAATACATTGAGAAAAGAGAGGATGGACACATTTGGAGTATGTCCAGCTCAGTTAATTGTAAAAAAAAGTCAAGAGGTATGTAATGTAAGCCACTCATAATAGGGGAAATCCAGCACTGTCTGCCACCAAAAACGGACCCAGCCAATAGTTAACTTTTTGGGAATAAAAGTACACCTTGCGTTCGGTCTAGTTCTATGGTTAATTTTCTTACTATTTTCTACTGGTTCATTTAGTCCAAGGGTAGTTAGTTAAACGCAAGCCAGATACGTTTAACACATTCTTGTTACATTTGATTTCATGCATCATCAAATCCCTGTTTTCCTAATATTTCAATGGGATTTTTTTTATGTTTAACTCTGGCTACATTATTTCTGTGGAAAAGGGTCGTGCTCAATCATCTGCTGAAATATGAGTCATTGTGATTGGTGGACATCATTGTACGTTTTTCTCCTCACTTGGTTCTGGTGGAACCTCTGGTTCGGTGACGTATCCCCCTTTCCATGCGTGGGATCACATAGGATAAACACATCCCTGTGTAGTGGGCACACTTGTAAGGTTCAGAATAACTGACTCAAAGGAGGTTCAGGAAATAGAGTTAATGAAGAGTCCACACGAAGATTTCATCATATGGTTGATTTTTAGTAGTTTCACAAATTCTTGTATTTAAAGCGTTACATCACGCCAAACAATTGAATACAATCCAACGAAGTTTTCGAAATATGCTCCAATGCATTTCGGACTAGTGAAAGTCCTTTATCAAGGAGCGCTGCGGGGGGATACAAAAATGCAACTTAGATCAACGATGCTAGGAAATGGAGTAAAAAAGTTGAGTGACATGCGGTGTAGGGTGATAATGGATTTGACATGCATTAGCGGGTAAGTGAATGAGTTTAAACAGCATCAACAAGTGCATGCAAAAAGGAGTGATGGAAATTGGATCATGCATGGTTTCTAGAATGGGGCCGGTGAGTGTGCGGTTTAAACAGAGAGCGTGGTGGTGAAAGTGCGCGGTGGGAACCATGACGGTGAACACGGAGTGAAAAAGTTTGTAACAGAAATTAAAGCGAGTCTCACGTTTACGAACTCAGCGGGAGGCTCACATCAGTGCTGCGGAAAAGGGGAGAGGATCATCAAATGTAAGAAGCGCAAAGCGCATGGGGTGAAAACACTGGGGACATGCAGTGATAGATTACTTACTGTGGAGAGGTTCAGGAGGTGGACCGAGTGTCAAGAACTTCGCGAAGTTACTGCGGAGTTCACTGGAAGAGTGAGTAAAGTTAAAATAGACAAAGGACACCAAAGTAAAAGAAGATGGGAGCGGCCATCTTGTAGTGGAGTGTTGTAACCAGAAAGTATGATTAGGTGCATATGCAGAACGGGAGGCATAGTATCAAACATAAATCAATTACAGGTAACAACTGAGTTCAGTCCGGTCATTAAGGCCGAAAGGTTTCAAAGACTGGAGTCTATAAATCCACGAGGTTTCTCGTTGTAAGAGAGTCTTATTATTGTCCCTGCCCTCAGTGTGGGCAACCATTTCCAGTACGAGGTATTTCAATTGTGCCACACTGTGGTGGGCTTCGTTAAAATGGACAGCCACATTTGATTTGGTGTTCTTTGTCCTAATGTTTGACTTATGTTCGTTGAGTCTGATCTTAATTTTTCTGCTGGTTTTTCCCACATAGGACTTTCCACATGGGCATTTAAGTAAATAGATTAGATTAGCTGAATCACATGTGGCATCTACATTGAGGTTGATGTTGAAGCCTCTCATGGGGTGGTTTAGGGTGTTGCCTCCAATGACGTTATTGCAGTTGCTGCAATGGTGGCACGGGCGGGTGCCCGTGTGGGTAGTTGACGTGACAGTTGGTTTGGATAATATTTCTTTGATGTTCATCGGTCTGCTATACGCAAAAATGGGAGGTTCTTTGAACAGATCACCAAAATCTGGTTCGGATGATAAAATGCGCCAGTGTTTTAGGATGGTTTTCTTATAGATTTTGCTTGAGGTGGAGTACCTGGAGACCAGTGCCATTCTGGAGGTTGAATCCTTCTTTTTGCTTTTTAGAGCTTCTGAACGTGGGATCAATTTTGCTTTGTCTTGAGCCTCTTTGATGATGTCGTGTGGGTACCCTCTAGTCGAGAATCTACTGGACATTGATTGTAGTTGGGAGTCTCTTTTTTCATCATCGGATACGATCCGGGTCACTCTAAGCATCTGGCTAAACGGTAAGTGTCTCTTTAGGGAATCCTGGTGAAAGCTGCTGTACGATAAGGTGTTATTGCGGTCGGTTGGCTTTCGATAGAGGTCCGTTTCGATGGCCTCAGGGGTGATTTTCACTAATACGTCTAAGAACGTAATTTCTTTGTCTGAAATATTCCAGGTCAGTTCAATCCGGTCATCTTTGGAGTTTAAGGTGTGCAGTGCTGATTCCAAATGGTCTCGAGAGTCTTTCCAGATGAAAAATAAATCATCTATATAACGTGCGTATAGTTTAAGGTTGGCGTTCCAGTCAGTGTTGGTAAGTATGTGGTCAAGTTTGAAATTACCCATGTAAATATTCGCGTACGTAGGCGCGGCACAATTGCCCATGGCCATCCCGGACATCTGAAGATACCATTGTTTTTCAAAAGAAAAATAACTGTGGTAAAGGGTAAAAACCATAAGTTCTAGAATGAAAGATTTCATGGAGTCTGTAATGTCAGATTTCAATAGTGCTAGTTCAATGGCCTCGATTCCACCGGCATGGGGAATGGAGGTGTATAAGCTCTTAATGTCAGCCGTACACAGCAAAATTTCCTCGTCCTCGTTGATTTCGATGGAATTCAGCTTGTTGATGAAGTCGGTGGTGTCTCTAGTGTAGCTCTTTAGGTTGGTAACCATAGGTTGTAAATAGCGGTCGATAAACTTGCCAATTGGTTCGTGGATTGAACCTCTTGTAGAAACAATGGGTCGAAAGGGTGGATCCATCAAGTCTTTGTGGATTTTTGGGAGCATCGTTAGAGTGGGACTCCTTGGGTGATCCACTATCAGATATCGCCTAGTTCTGTCATCAATAATGTCATGTTCTTTAGCTTTGTCTACAATGTTGAGTAGGACAGCCTTGTATTCGTTGGTAGGATTACCCTCAAGAGGCAGGTAAGTGTTAGTGTCAAGAACATGTTCTCTTGCTCTGCGGTTGTAGAGGTCAGTGTTAAGGATGACTAAAGCGCCTCCCTTATCAGCTTTTAAACATTTTATTTTCGGGTTGTTGGCAATGTTTTTTAATGTATCATGATCCTTATTGGTAATGTTCTTGCGTGTCTTTTTTCTGAAGTTGATTTTAGCGATATCTTGTCGTACGAGAGTCTCAAAAGTATCAATGCTCTTATGACTGCTGGGAGGCATATAATTGCTTGGAGGTCGTAATCCCAGTAGCAAATCTGGTTTGGTTTCTTTGGATGGTTCCAAAACTCTTTCAAAAAAGTGCTTAAGTCGCAATTTCCTGGTTAGCTTGAAGGTGCTGACTTCTAATTCGAGGAGATTGGTGTTGCTGGACTCCAGTCTTTGAAACCTTTCGGCCTTAATGACCGGACTGAACTCAGTTGTTACCTGTAATTGATTTATGTTTGATACTATGCCTCCCGTTCTGCATATGCACCTAATCATACTTTCTGGTTACAACACTCCACTACAAGATGGCCGCTCCCATCTTCTTTTACTTTGGTGTCCTTTGTCTATTTTAACTTTACTCACTCTTCCAGTGAACTCCGCAGTAACTTCGCGAAGTTCGTGACACTCGGTCCACCTCCTGAACCTCTCCACATTAAGTAATCTATCACTGCATGTCCCCAGTGTTTTCACCCCACGCGCTTTGCGCTTCTTACATTTGATGATCCTCTCCCCTTTTCCGCAGCACTGATGTGAGCCTCCCGCTGAGTTCGTAAACGTGAGACTCGCTTTAATTTCTGTTACAAACTTTTTCACTCTGTGTTCACCGTCATGGTTCCCACCGCGCACTTTCACCACCACGCTCTCTGTTTAAACCGCACACTCACCGGCCCCATTCTAGAAACCATGCATGATCCAATTTCCATCACTCCTTTTTGCATGCTCTTGTTGATGCTGTTTAAACTCATTCACTTACCCGCTAATGCATGTCAAATCCATTATCACCCTACACCGCATGTCACTCAACTTTTTTACTCCATTTCCTAGCATCGTTGATCTAAGTTGCATTTTTGTATCCCCCGCAGCGCTCCTTGATAAAGGACTTTCACTAGTCCGAAATGCATTGGAGCATATTTCGAAAACTTCGTTGGATTGTATTCAATTGTTTGGCGTGATGTAACGCTTTAAATACAAGAATTTGTGAAACTACTAAAAATCAACCATATGATGAAATCTTCGTGTGGACTCTTCATTAACTCTATTTCCTGAACCTCCTTTGAGTCAGTTATTCTGAACCTTACAAGTGTGCCCACTACACAGGGATGTGTCTACGTACCACGTAGCACACTCATCTCAAGCATCAGTGGACGCATTCGGCCAGTTGCGTCGCCTGTTGGAGCACCTTCATTCCATTTTTAGCCCATCATTATCTTCTCCATTAACCATTCACTCAACTTGATGCTGTGCGCCTAAGCCTTGTTTTCCGCTTTGATCACATAGGATAAACACAGTGTCTACCATGGGCTTCATTCTGGGTTGTGGACATATCGAGGGACGTCTATTAAGGCATAAAACTACTCCTGATTAACATACTCGAACTCCAATGCAAGTATCTGGATTAGCTTTAACATGGAAAAGATGTTATAAATTGGCATTGGACTTCAAGTGAGATAAATGCATAGAAGGTAGAAACTATGGAAGGTACGATTAAATATCAACATATTTAATGCAATATTTGAGCTATATCTGCAAGCAGAAAATTATACAAATACTCTTTCAAGTTGACAAATGAACCAAGGCTAAATGGGTACTATCGATATCATTTATAGGGGTTGGGGGCTGTTAAGAAATCGCACTGATTTTTTCCTTCAGTTTGAAGGCAGAAGATAAAGCGAAATAAGCGTGAAATGTCATGTAAGGAAGGAGTCAAACCTCCCTATGATCTTAAGGAAACAGAAATATGTAAAGACATAATTAAAAAATATAAAGAAAAAAGAAAAGCACAATGCATGGAAAGTCCAATAATAGCATTGAATGTCACTATGATCAAGATGCAAACAGTTTCGAGACATATGAGCTAATTCAGGCAATTCTGCAAATTCAGGCAATTCTGATGAAAGCAGAAAATGCATGGATCGGGCCTGTGCAGTTTGTTATATGGACATGTATCAGAGAATCTGCCCTATATGGAGCAGAGCATGTACACCTGTCAAACGCGCTACTACCAACCCCTGCTGAAGATCTGCTTATTCAACAGATTATGTAGGACCCGAAAGTAGCGAAACACCTGACAAATGTCAACCACCCTGCAAGTCAGTATGGGGCCGCTAAGTTAAGGTTGACTTTATGGATGGTCCGTGCTTCTAGCAGGCTGGTCGGCACCCTGGCAGCCAGCAGGGGAGCAGGCAAGGAGGCCGGGAGTACGACTTGCTATAGGTCTTGACTTTTCTTTTGCATTGGGTGGATTTGCTCTGGGATGGCTGACCTGTAAACTCCATCAGTATAAGACGCAGCTCTTGTGAACCACTGCTTCACACGAGCGGGACCACTGGCGCCAACTCAGGGGCATCTCAAAGATACAGGCTCCTGGTCTGAGCTGTTTTTGAAGAGGGGACAGCATTATCCAGAGTATTACTAGGATAAGCCGAGGTTTGAAGATCGTTCCGCCCGGCCATAGTGGATTTGGAAATTATGCACTCAACTGCCCTAGTCCTGATGAGACACACGAGTATTGGGGCTGAAACGCGTCGACAGACAATTTAAGACACCCAACAAAATTAAAACAACAGGCAATAAATTAGGAGTACTGCAAAAAAAGAGGTTGGAGTAACACTCCTCAAAGTGTCTCTAATAGGGTGATCCATTACTTAAGGGAATGCTCAAGGTATAATAATTTGATGAGCATCCTGATTGATGAAAAGGGCGAAGAGAGCAAGTAGAAAATATATACATTGTGTCCTGTATGTTTAAATGTAAATATGTGTATATATATGTCTACATGATGTATCTGTTTATATATATATATGTGAAAAAGAGATGATTTTCTTCACGTAATTTATGGAATAAATATAGCAAAGTATGCTTCACTAAGGAGCACTTGTGTACATATTGATTTGCCTTTGACTATGGATGGTTGAAATATATAGAAGTTTCAAAGGATTCATGTCCGTAGAAAGAATTAATTTAGGTATCTATTTGTCTTACTGTTTAGTGTGTTTATTTATCCCGAGGCATTACTATTTTGTTGTTTACAGACTATGTAGGACAGCATAGATCTGCTTCTCTGCTAATGAGACAGCCAGAGCCCAGAACATCTGCTTTGTATAACTTTTGCAGAAAATAGCCAATACAGAATGTGTCAAGTTTGTTTTCCTTAGATACTGTGTAGAAGTCCACAGCAAATGTAGCGTGTACATGTTAAAAGATTCTTGCTAAGTGACTCACAACAAAAGAAAACAAGCATTTGCAATGCAATAGGTCTCGCATTCACGCGGGTTTGAGCTATTGGCATTTTCAATGACAATGCAAACACAAGGAGAGGATGGACAGAGTGCTTAAACTAATGCAATAGGTCTCGCATTCATGCAGGTTTGAGCTATTGGCATTGTAAATGACAATGCGAACACAAGGAGATGATGGATGGAGTGCTGAAACCTTTCAGACACTCACACCCGGTTACAGATCTGGGTTGAATCCATCATCATTCTCTAGCTCACTTCACCACCTCAGGTCAGACCCAGTATATCCTGAAAAGTCCTCCTAAAGAAACCACTCTTGATCCCCTTCTCCCAGCTAGTTATCGACCTATCGCATGTCTCCCTTTCCCAGCTAAAGTATTTGAAAAAACTATGAATATACAACTTTCTAAATTCATAGATAAAAACAACTTACTGGACGAAACCCAATTTGGGTTTAGACAGGGACATGGAACCGAAACTGCTTTAATAAAAGCGGCAGACGAAATAAGGATGACATTGGATAAAGGAAGAGCAGAAGTATTAATACTGCTAGATCTCTCTGCAGCCTTCGACACGGTCGATCATGCCACCCTGATCGACCGTGTCTCAGCAATAGGCATTCAGAACAAGGCCAAAGAACTCCTCGCCTCCTTCTTAGCTAACCGCTCACAGACAGTAAAAATGGGCCATTTCACCGCCCATACCTTCACCCTTCCTTGTGGAGTACCACAGGGCTCCTCGCTAAGTCCGACACTGTTTAACATTTATGTTTCGGACTTAGCGAGGGTGATAAAGTCCTACGGCATCGCCCTCACGACCTACGCCGACGACACCCAATTGGTGCTATCTGTACACAACAACGGTGCGACAGTTGCTGCAAACTTTCAAAAAGGAATGCTGGCAATCAGTTCCTGGATGTCATCAAACTGTCTCAAATTAAACTCTGACAAGACAGAGGTGATGACAGTCGGGAAACTGGAACCTACTTGGTCCCCGCAATGGTGGCCAACTGAGATGGGATCTCCACCAGAACCTGTCACCAAGGTTCGCAAACTTGGAGTTACGTTTGACAATAAAATGACCTTCCATCATCATGTCAACTCCGTGGTCTCCTCATCCTTCTTCACCCTGAAAAAAATCAAAAAACCTCTGCCCTACCTTCCTACTTCAGCCGGCAAAACCCTAATCAGCACTTTGGTTCTCGCCAAAACAGACTATTGTAACACCCTCCTTCTGAACGCCCAGGAAAAAGTCCTTAACAGGCTACAGCTAGTTCAGAATGCCTCAGACAGATTCCTAGTGGGCATTCCTAAGTTCACCTCCATCTCCCCGTATATCCAACAACTGCACTGGCTCCCAGTCAGGAGCCGTACAAAGTTTAAGGCATTGTGCATTGCCTATAAAGCCATTAACAACTTAGGCCCACAGTTTCTCAAAGACGCCCTCTGCCCGCTGGAAAATCCAAGAACGCTTCGCTCCTCCTCAGCTCATTTGCTCAAAGTTCAACGAACAAAAAAGGCCAACTGGGGTGACAGATGCTTTACCATTTCCACAGCCAAACTTTGGAACGCACTTCCCCTTTACATCAAGACGGCCCCAACGCTCATCAGCTTTAGGAAGAAATTAAAAACCTGGTTTTTCTCACATTAAATTTCTGCCATAGCTATCGTTCTGTATACTGAGCGCTGAGACACCCCCGGGTAGTTGTGCGCTATAAAAATCGCAAAAAACATAAACATAAACATATGCAAATCAGTCTTGACCACATGCCTCGTGGGAACAGTCCAGCCCAAACTGCCTAGTCAGGTCTCCCCTGAACCAGAAACAAGCATCGTGAAACCAGTATCGTGGTAACACCCCTCGTCAGCCAGGCTAGCTTGAATCCAGTGGCAAAGTGAGCAAGGGACCCACGTCTCAGCATACCCTGCCAAATTAGGGTGAACAAAGCATACACGAGGAGATGATGGACGGAGCGCTGAAACTTTTCAGACCCTCACCCCTAGTCACAGATGTGGGCTGAATCCATCATCATTCTTAATCTGTCTTCACCACCTCAGTGCAAACCCAGCTATACGCAGATCAGTCTTGACCCTGTGCCTCATGGGAACAGTCCAGCCCGAACTGCCAAGCCAGGTCTTCCCTGAACCAGGAAACAATCATCCTGGAACCAGTATCGGAGTAGCACGCCTCATCATCCAGGCTAACTTGAATCCAGTGGCAAAGTGAGCAAGGGAGCCATGTCGCGGCATACCAAGCCAACTTGGGGGAAACAAAGCAAGTACAAAGAGATGATAGACAGAGCGCTGAGAGTTTTCAGACACTCACCTACAGTCACATATCTGGGTTGAATCCATCATCTTTCTTTAGCTCACTTCCCCACCTCAGTTCAGACCCAGCTATATGCAAATCAGTCTTGACCCTGTGCCTCGCGGGAATGTTTAATTTATTTTATTGTTGTAATAAAGATATGGTAATATGTGGTATCTGACTCGGCATCACCATTCTGCCTCATCAGCGTCAAGTGTTAATCATGTCTGCGGGAACTCTTGCCATATTGTGGGCGCATTCCTTTGTTGCTCCAAATGCTGAGGGAAGTGGTCACTTTCAGAGTGCTGATCAATCTTGAACACTTTTATCTAGCTAAATAAGGATAGACTGAATAATGTATTATCGTATGATGTAAAGAGCTCTTCGGCATCGTGAAAGAACTCTCCAATCCCAACGCCAGCGCCAACGACATCCCGCCCTCACAAGAACTGTGTGACTCACTAGCCATCTTCTTCCACCGCAAGATCGCTGACATCCACAACAGCTTCAACGCCACGATCGCTCCAACGATGCACGACTCCACCCCCCGCCCCCCGCGATCACCAACAGCGCCAACCGCCTGACCTCCTGGGCCAACACCAACGACGACGAGACACGCAAGATCATGAACTCCATCCACTCAGGATCTCTGTCAGACCCATGCCTGTTGAAAGTTAGGCTGAAACCGTCAACATTATCGGCGCCCTCTTGCTCTTCTCGAACCCTTTTCGTGCACGTAAACAGCCGCCATTTTGAACACCATGGCTTCCCTGCCCTTGCTGATAGCCAGCGCGTCTCTCTCCCTCTCCTAGCCTCGCAGGCATCCCCCGCATGCTGACAACCCCCTCGCCCTCACATGCCTCGGGTCATAAACCCCTCTTCAGCGCAGCTCTGCCTCGGAATCCCATCCTGTTCCCAGCACGACACCTCCCTTCACTCCTTTCATGGCCCCAGGTCCTTTGATACAAACCCCCTTTTCCTGTGTGCCCGTCTGTCTTCCTCGTTCCCAGGCCACCACCTGGCTCTGGGGATACTGTTTATTGCCCCCAGTACAGTAGGAAGCTTCCTCCCATTAAAGGACCCTCGGGTCGATCAAAGCCCCCACCCTACGAGATCCGATCGAACCCCACACATTCCGTGAATCGGCGGAATATCCAGCTGCGCGATAATCATCACCTGTTGTGTCTTTCCGTACATCAAAGTATCGACGAGAATGTGTTACATACAATAAAGAGATAAACTTGTGTATAAGAGGCGAGGCCTCAGAGATGCGGGTAGAGCACCTCAGAACGATACCTGCTGTCCAACTGATGTGTTTCTCTGTCTGCAAACAGGAAAGAGACCACCCTTTTTGCAGATAGTGAAAGGGGTAGGTACCGCAGACCTTTGCGGGCCCACTTATTCTCCCCATTGAATATTTATTGGTCATTTGTTATTCGATTCATGAGGTATTCACTGCCTGCAAACAACGTAGAATAGAAATATTCTGTCTAGTCTTTGCACACGGTGATAAGATAGGCAGTGCTGACTTTTTGTCCCTCGTTACGAGCCGTCATGTCTGTCTTCTCCCCACTGATTAGTAGCCTGTTTAGCCCGGACCGCTTATTAGAGGTGAACCATCCGGCTCCACTGGAAGGCACCCCTAATAAGGACATGTTCATGAAGCATGGATTGATCGCTATAGCCTATAGCAAACTATGGCATAAATATACGAAAAAGGATCGAGAAAGTCAGTGGCCACTGATAGGATCCTTCGATGATGATAAAATAAAAACGCTAGAAACAGCCCTTGGTAAAAACAAGACCACACCCACTATGCTTGATAGTTTCGGCATGTGGCGCAAAGAAACTGAACAACGTAAAAAGAAAACTGAGAGTAGGTTGGGAAAAGAGCTGCGAAAAGCAGCCCACCTAGCTGCCCAGAAACTAGAAAAAGAGATAAAGGAAAGAGAGAAAGCTAAACAGAAACTAGAAATGGAAACACCGAGCCAGTGCCCGGTTAGAACTTCCTCCACGCTCTACCCTGATTTACCCTCGAAACAACGAGCCAACAATGATCTGCTGTTAGGTCCTCCTATCATCTACATGCCCCCTCCATATGCCCCTTCCCAACCCTTAACGCAGCACGCACCACCCCCAGGTGCAAACGAAAGTACCGCCACAGCTTCGGCCCCCATGGCCTCTGTGCCAGCCGAACCCCTTGTATTAAACACTACATCAACGACAACGTTAGACGACCTTGAGACTCGAGGGGCTGGCCCTGCAAAAACAAGCAGACTAAGCAAAGATGAGCGAGCAGGGATCGACAAGATAGCAAGGACACTGGTAGAAAGGAAGGAAGATGAAGAGTACATCACGGATATGTTTAACTCGTATACAGGGAGTCACAGACGGCATTTTACCGTACGACTATGTTACCATGTCTTGGATGCATACGAGGACCGATATCGAGACAAAGGTCCCGAGAGCCTAACGACTCTGTACCGGAAGGTCGATATCGGGGATGAGGGCGAGTGTGATGTGTCGGACCTCCTTACGCGTACGCTTGAGGTTTTCCGCCACCTCACTGAACGAGAGTCGGGAACTAAACCCACGACCTCCGTAGTGACCGAGCCACCAACCGAGCAATCTAACACCATGATGCCGATACGAGAAGCTGCCCCTTACTGGGTTCCTCCCCGAGGTACAGGGACTCACGATGATGCAAACAACCAAGATGCAAAGGGAAGGGTAGTGTACAACTGGGTCTACCAGCCATGGGACCGGCAAGAGATTCTGACATTCCGGAAATCTCTGCCCGATCTACGTAAAAACCCCACTGCCTTTTATACTGAATTAGGTACAGCCCTGGGTTCAACGATTATGACCCTGGCTGACATCGACTTGTTCTTCGGGTTATGTCTACCAGCTGATGTGTGGAAGCAAATCCGGAAAGTCGACCACCTTGAGCTGTTTGGACATACCTGGTCACAACTCGATGACCTGGATAAACAACGGGGACCAGGACAAAAGCCTTTGAAATCCATTCTAGACCTTCCAGATAAAATCGTAGAGAAATTAAAAACCCTGATTCCAGAAAAGAAAGTGGACTGGTCGATAGTAACGGCCTGTCGCCAGAAACCCCAGGAGGATGTATCGGAATACTTCTCCCGGTTTGAAACGGTGTTCTCCGATTACAGCGGCCAGGACATGACCACTGCGACCGGACACCATCTGTTTGTCCAGAATTATGTTAAGGGCCTGTCATCGGAGATCTCCCAGAAACTACAGGCCAGCGAGAGTAGTTGGGCAGCCTCCAAACCTACAGCTATTCTCCAAATGGCCCAATATTATGAGCATCAGAAAAATGAAAACGATAGGGCAACAGAGAAAAAGAAGAAGGACCTGAAGGAGAGGGTGATGATTGCCAAACTGCAAGGGGTGACTATAGGACGAGACCAATATCGGGGAAACTACCAGACGAACGTCCCTAAGACTACATTTCCCCAGGACCGCACTCTGACTTCCTACAGTGGACGTACAGACCTTAGAGAGAACCAGTGTGCTTTCTGCAAAGGAACTGGCCATTGGAAATCCCAGTGCCCAGTTCTTCTGGAAATAATCAAAAGCAGAGACCCCAGGGACATAGCAAATGGACTGAGAAATAAGGGACAACAGCGAGGGCCCCCAAATGACACGACTAACGATAGATCAGGCAGACCAAATACGTTTGATCGACCCAGGCAGAACCAATATCAGCAATCCGACTATGAAGACGCCCACAACTTCGCATAGGACAGCCAAGGGCAAGGGAGGGATCCAGTCGAGCTCTATGTTGACCAGCAGGGCCCTTACGTCACTGCTAAGGTCCTGGGTACCAAGTCTCCATTTCTGGTAGACACTGGCGCAACACGTAGTGCGTTATCTAAACGACTGATTCCAAGGGCACCCTTGTCTGGCTCACTCATAACATCGACAGGTTTCGATGGAACGCCCTCCACTAACCCTTTGTCTGCCCCGATTCTCTTTGACGTAGAAAACAACACCACTGACACCACGTTTTTGCTCTCCTCCAATAGCCCTGACGCCATTATGGGACTTGACTTACTGAAACACTTCCGAGCGACGATCAGATGTTCTCAAGATGGAGTTCGAGTGTTTCTTTACGACAACCCCGGCCTGCTTAGACATTGCTCTCCCCAACACATGTTTTCCATCACCGACGCTGACGCATCCCTGCTTGACACTCTGCCTCCGTATCTGTGGGCCAAAGCGGATTCGGACGTAGGGCGTATGTTGATTGACCCAGTGCACATTACTGTCCGACCAGACGCAACACTCCCAAAACTTCCACAATATCGGATATCGCCCGAGGGCGAGAAGGCATTGGTAAAGATTATCCAGTCACTGATAGACGCAGGAGTGGTAGAGGAAGTGGTTAGCAACATTTGCAACAGCCCTATCTTGCCCATCATCAAGAAACAGGGAGAGGGAGATGAGAAAGCATACCGATTTATCATCGACCTCCGAGAGATCAACAAAGTGGTGGTACCCCAGTACCCTGTGGTCTCAGACATCACCACCATCCTGACTTTGATTCCTTCTACTGCCACCACCTTCACCGTCATCGACCTCAAAAATGCATTCTTTTCCATCCCCATCCACCCAGACATCCGATATCTCTTCGGCTTTACCCTAAAAGCCCGCTCATATAGGTTTTGCCGAGCGCCCCCGGGCTACACAGAAAGCCCTAGCATCTACAGCCAGGCCCTCAAAAGACAACTAGATCAAGTCCAGTTACCCGACGGAGTGGTGTTGGTACAATATGTCGATGACATCCTCTTAGCAGCCGACACCACTCCATTAGCAGTCACAGCCACTATTCAACTCCTGCACTTCCTTGCGGAAAATGGCCACAAGGTCTCCAAGAAGAAGTTGCAATTCTGCCAACCCCAGGTCACTTACCTAGGCCACCTTTTGTCCAAAGAAGGAAGAAAACTCACTCCTGATCGAATCCAAACCATTCTAGATACTCCTGTCCCTAAGACCCAGAAGCAGGTTCGCTCCCTATTAGGCCTCACCTCCTTCTGCCGACAGTGGTTACCAAACTTTAGCCTCGTTGTGAAACCCCTGCTTTCCCTGCTAAGTAAAGACGTCCCTTTCCCACTCCCTTGGACCCCTGAGTGTCAAACTTCCTTCACGGAACTACGAGATGCCCTTTGTTCAGCCCCCGTCCTAGGTACCCCTGATTACAAAAAGCCCTTCTCCCTTTACACTCACGAAAGGGAGGGGTGCGCTTTATCTGTCCTGACCCAGGCCATCGGCCCTAGGCAACGACCGTGCGCTTACTTCTCTGCCACTCTTGACCCTGTCGCCAGAGCCTTGCCTGCCTGCCTTCGAGCTGTAGCTGCTGCTGCAATCTCTATCCGACAGAGTGAGGGGATTGTACTCTCGAATTCCCTCACGGTACTGGTACCCCATGCAGTCGACACCCTCCTGAACCAAACCAAGACGCAACATCTGACGAGTGCACGACTGACTGGATACGAACTGACTTTACTTGCGCCCCATATCACCCTGAAAAGATGCACCACACTGAACCCGGCAACTCTGTTACCCTTACCAGAGAACGATCCCAATGTGCACCCTATACATGACTGTGTGACTTTCACAGACGAACAGACTAGAAGTAGGGTTGACCTCAGAGACACGGCTTTCCCTGACCCCGACGGGGAGCTGTGGGTGGACGGTTCTTGCATCAAACTCCCCGATGGCACCACTTCCGCTGCCTACGCAGTCACCACGGCTCGAACTGTAATCGAGACAGCCCGCATCACGCAACGATCTGCCCAGGCAGCGGAACTGATTGCCCTAACACGAGCTTGCATCCTAGCAGCAGGAACCACAGCAAACATCTACACCGACAGCCAGTATGCCTTCGGGGTGGTTCACCATTTTGGGCTCCTTTGGAGGGAAAGGGGATTCTTGACCTCACACGGCACACCCATTTTGCACGGGGATCTAGTCTCCGCCTTGATCGAAGCTGTCCTTCTCCCCAACAAGCTTGCCGTCATCAAATGCCAGGCACACAAAAAGGTGACAGACATTATTGGACTGGGAAACGCGCTAGCCGACACCACTGCCCGAACGACAGCTGAAAATAGGACGACTACACGTATGTACGTGACCAGGTCACAAGCAGAAAACTGGACTGACGCTAAGGACACTATTAGAGACATTCAAACGGCTAGCACACAACACGAACTGACTGAATGGACACGGGTGGGAGTAAAAGATGACGAAGGCTGCTGGCGGACAAAAGCCTCAAACAAATGGTTGCTACCTGACTCATACCTGATTCCCATACTGACCATGGCACACTCCCCTGCCCACATAGGGTCAGCCCCCATGATCGAACTTGTCTCCAGAGTTTGGCACAATGAGAAAATCCCAGATTCCGCCAAACGCCTGGTCCAACAATGCTTAATATGCCTGCAACACAACCCCGGGAAAGGAACTATAGTACCCCGGGGGGGATTTGGGGTCCCAAACCACCCATTTGAAGTCCTGCAGATGGACTACATCCAGCTAGACAGGTGCCAAGGCCTAAAATATGTACTTGTTGTGGTGTGCGCATTTAGCAAGTGGGTGGAAGCATATCCAACCCGTGACAACACCGCTATGGCCACTGCAAAGGTACTGTTAAAGGAATTTTTCCCCCGTTACGGCCTCTGTCGTATTTTATGGAGTGATAATGGCCCCCACTTCATAGCCGAAGTTATCCAGCTCCTCTTAAAGGGGTTGGGTATCAAACAGAAATTTCACGCAGTCTTCCACCCCCAATCTGCTGGACTTGTTGAGCGACACAATGCCACACTAAAACTTAAACTGGCCAAGATAGTGGCTACCACGGGTCTGAAATGGCCAGACGCCCTCCCACTGGCATTGCTATCGATGCGCTCTACCCCCACCCGACATCACTTAACTCCTTATGAAGTTGTCTTCGGTCGACCCATGAGCGTCTGGTCTGCCCCAAAGCCAACTTCCATTCATGACGTCCCGGACGTCCTAATGTCTGATTATCTGTATAAATTGACTGAAACTCTGTCTGTCATTCATCAGCAGGTGCAGCAGGCCATCCCCGATGCTTCCAGGGGTCCGGGTCACGCCATCCAACCTGGGGATTTCGTGCTGATCCGGAATTTTCAGCGGTCGAAGAGTTTGGAACCCCGGTGGACGGGCCCCTGGCAAGTGTTGATCACCACTCGGACAGCTCTTCGAGTGGAGGGGAAGAAGCACTGGCTGCACGCCCATCACTGCAAAAAGGTCTCCTCAGCCCTGGCCACGACAGACAACGTCCGTACCCAAGAAGAGCTCCTGAACAAAGACCGACCATCATTGAACTGTTATCCCGACACAGAGACACTTGAACTTTCAAAACATCCTGATCCCACTGTGCCATCTCGAGAAGGGTATTTCCTGCGTCGAAAGGAGGGAGCTTCGGCTAAGTAGGCCACTGACTAGGTTAAAAGGTCTCAGAACGGTGACCCAAACTACCAAGGGTTACCTGGAGAGAAGCTAAACTAAGTCTGTGGTTCTGCCCACTACCGAGCACCTTGAAAACGAAGATGATGGAAGCGCCAGATAAGAAGATGATGGAAGCGCCAAATAAGAAGACGATGGAGACAACAGGAAATACCCACTACAGAAATCCGAGAACAGACAAACTCCATAGCTCAAAGACAATTGCACTCTTCATCGCAATCCTCTTCTGTTTTCTCCTCATGACCACGCTCTGGATTATGGAAGAACATGCACCTGCTCACGAAACATTCCTAACCACTGCTCAGCCTACCACCATGAAGGAACATTATCTGATTTCGCTCTCTCCTCAACTAAGAGAGAGGCGAAAGGAGTTTTGGAATAACTCTTTCGTGCAGCTGCTTCACCAACACAATCTTGCCACCAATGCCACCAACTGCTGGATCTGTGGGTTGCTACCCCATGCTACTGGACATTCAATACCATTCATCCCTTCACCCTTCTCTGTTCACGGCTCCTGCCTTGCTTGGCTGATCCTCCTGCAAGAAAGCTATAAGGACAATGCCACCTCCGGCAGAACTGCAGCGCATTTTTCTCACGGGGTCGGGCGAAACAAAACAAAGACACACTTCTGCCCGCTGACCCCCAACAACTCGATCCACATGGACATCCCTGAAAAGGAACGAATCGAAATGCAGGTGTTCAACAATCCAACCAGACCCACCTTCTCCTATCTGCGGAAACGAACGGCTGCCACTCTGACTGTGGCTCTGTCGGTCATCAACGTCACAGGCCACATGTGTGTAGAAGGACTTGGGACACAGCTGGTGGGCCGCAGCGCTTGCCGCTTTATCAGAACTTTGGATTCCACGGATCCACCTTCCTTTGTGTCATCCCCAAACATGTATTTCGTCTGCGGCACAAAGGCCTACACCTTGCTCCCCAAAGGCTGGGGGGGCACTTGTTACATCTCCTTCGTCCTTCCTCCGACTTATGTGGCCCCAGCGAATCACCATAGACAAAAATGAGCCAAAGACATTGAGCAAGCCGACTCCACAGGAGCGCAGTTCCTCGATGCTATGAAAGGACTCGTCCCCCTCTGGGGCCCGATGGCAAACAGCCGTGCCATCCGACATCTGACTCAGGCAGTTGAGACAACCATGAACATCACAGCTGGTATCTTTGCTAACAACACTGCCGAGCTCCAAGCGGTCCGTCTGGTGGCTCTTCAGAACCGCCTTGTTCTAGATGTGGTTCTGGCGGACCGTGGAGGAGCATGCCGCATTATTGGGTCCAGCTGTTGTACATACATACCGGACAACTCACCCTCAGTGTACAAAGCCATCGAACATCTTCACAGACTCTCTTCAGAAGTCCACCAAGAACAAGAAGAATGGTCGCTTGGTGGTTGGTTCTGGGACACCGTTAAGAGCTGGGGCTGGAGACTGCTCACCATTATCCTGATTCCTGTAGTTGTAATATGTGGTCTATGCTTAGGAATTCAATGTCTGCCACCTCTGTGTTCTTTATGTGCAAGTTGTATTTTCCCCAAAACTGTGGACTTTGGAAGCGAACGCATGAGAGCATTGTATGATGCCGAGGTGAGGAATTTGATGAAAATTGACGTTGAGTAAGCAAGTTGGCTAGATATGTTGAAAAGGGAGGACTGTTGAAAGTTAGGCTGAAACCGTCAACATTATCGGCGCCCTCTTGCTCTTCTCGAACCCTTTTCGTGCACGTAAACAGCCGCCATTTTGAACACCATGGCTTCCCTGCCCTTGCTGATAGCCAGCGTGTCTCTCTCCCTCTCCTAGCCTCGCAGGCATCCCCCGCATGCTGACAACCCCCTCGCCCTCACATGCCTCGGGTCATAAACCCCTCTTCAGCGCAGCTCTGCCTCGGAATCCCATCCTGTTCTCAGCACGACACCTCCCTTCACTCCTTTCATGGCCCCAGGTCCTTTGATACAAACCCCCTTTTCCTGTGTGCCCGTCTGTCTTCCTCGTTCCCAGGCCACCACCTGGCTCTGGGGATACTGTTTATTGCCCCCAGTACAATAGGAAGCTTCCTCCCATTAAAGGACCCTCGGGTCGATCAAAGCCCCCACCCTACGAGATCCGATCGAACCCCACACATTCCGTGAATCGGCGGAATATCCAGCTGCGCGATAATCATCACCTGTTGTGACCGGGGTGGGGACTTCGACTGTAACTATGTGTGGGAACGGGCCTGAAGGGGAGATTCCGAGGATGTCTTTCCGTACATCAAAGTATCGACGAGAATGTGTTACATACAATAAAGAGATAAACTTGTGTATAAGAGGCGAGGCCTCAGAGATGCGGGTAGAGCACCTCAGAACGATACCTGCTGTCCAACTGATGTGTTTCTCCTCCGGAGAAAATAAAACCTTGTTTCCTGCCTTCCAGTCTCCAGCGCCTGCCTCTTCATTTGTTAATATCTTGTGGGTTCAAGAGGCGACACCGCCGGGCAATATTTAAGGATCTTATATTCTGGTTGGTAGCGTCACCCCCTTTTACATGCCCACACCACGTATTCAACAAAGCAGACGCGGCCATCGCACCCCAACTACGGAAGGTCATCAACATCTCCTTCGAAAAAGCGATATTTCCAGAAAGCTGGAAGCACGCCGAAATCAACGCCCTCCTCAAAAAACCCAAGGCGGACCCCAAGGACCTCAAGAACTTCCGACCCAACTCCCTGCTCCCGTTCCCGGCAAAGGTCATCGAGAAAATCGTCAACATTCAACTGACCCGCCACCTCGAATACAACAACATCCTGGACCCGTCCCAATCCGGATTCAGACGAAGCCACAGCACCGAGACAGCCCTCATCGCCGCCACAGATGACATCAGACTGCAACTAGACAACGGCGAAACATCAGCCCTCATCCTCCTGGACCTGTCAGCCGCATTCGACACTGTCTGCCACCGCACCCTAAAGACACGCCTCCAAGACGCCGGAATCCAAGAAAAGGCCCTTGACTGGACCGCGTCCTTCCTCTCCGGCAGAACCCAGAGCGTCCGCCTCCCTCCTTTCCAGTCAGAAGCCACCGACATCATCTGCGGCGTCCCCCAGGGCTCATCCCTCAGCCCGACACTGTTCAACATCTACACGGCCCCCCACGCACAATGGCCCGCCACCACAACCTCAACATCATCTCGTACGCCGGCGACACCCAGCTCATCCTCTCCCTCACCAAGGACCCCCACACCGCCAAAACCAACATTCACGAGGGCATGAAGGCCATCGCCGACTGGATGAGGAGCAGCCGTCTGAAACTGAACTCGGACAAGACGGAGGTCCTCATCCTCGGACCCACCCCCTCAGCCTGGGACGACTCCTGGTGGCCGACCGCTCTAGGGACAGCACCGACACCAACCGACCACACACGCAACCTAGGATTCATCCTCGACTCCTCCCTCTCCATGTCCAAGCAAGTCAACGCCATCTCCTCCTCCTGCTACAACACCCTACGCTTGCTCCGCTGGATCTACAAATGGATCCCGACCGAAACAAGAAGAACAGTGACACAGGCCTTCGTCAGCAGCAGACTGGACTACGGCAACGCACTCTACGCGGGAATCCCAGCCAAACACCAACGGCGGCTACAACGCATCCAAAACGCCTCCGCCCGACGGATCGTCAACGCCCCCCGCCGCAGCCACATCACCCCCCTCCTGAGAGACCTGCACTAGCTCCCGATCAATAGGAGGATCACCTTCAAGCTCCTCACCCACTTACACAAAGCACTCCACAACGCCAGACCAGCCTACCTGAACAGCAGACTCAGCTTCTACACCCCCACCAGCCAGCTCCGCTCCGCCAGCCTCACCCTCGCAGAGGTCCCCCAAATCCAACGCACAACCGCCGGCGGCAGATCCTTCTCCTACCTCGCCGCCAAAACCTGGAACACCCTCCCAACTCACCTACGACAGACCCAAGACCTACTCGCCTTCAGAAGACTCCTCAAGACCTGGCTCTTCGATCAGTAACGGCACCCGCCACCCACCCCCCACCACCCCTCAGCGCCTTGAGACCCTCACGGGTATGTAGCGCGATTTACAAGTACCCTGACTGATTGATTGATTGATGATCTACGAAGGATTCAGATTTAGTTGAGATACCTGGACCGGCTTGCGGCTTATCTTCTTGTATCTTTCCATTTATAACACAAAGGCCCGCTTGACTACATAGGCTTGGGACTGTTTCACCTAATATGTTCCTTTTTCGGTTGGATTCTGTTGTTCTACGATATTCCACTGCTCACCCTGTAGTGTTGCCAACCCATCTCTATAAGGGGCATATAATAAGTTAATGTAAAAATCTCCAGTGCACAGTATCGGGGCACTGGTATATTTTTTAGCTAAGTTTCAGATGAATTAGTTGAGCTTTACGATAACCTTCTGCTATTGTACTGGGCTAGGGTTGATACAGATGTTTATTATGACTAGTGGTTCCTGATAGGCCTGTGATCAGTTTTCCAAATCTAGCACTAAGGCCCATGGTTCTTTCATATCAATTTGGGGGGCTTGTGTGTCTAGTTCTGATACAATATAGATTGCCAACAACTCTCTTGAGCAAACTTTTGCCTTTGCTTTCTGTGCTAAGGTGATAAGTTCAATGTAGCCAATTGTTGCAAATGTTGCAGTGATATTATCAATGATGGCATAAAAGATATCATGAATAATGTAATATGTGGGATAATTAGCTGGGCATAGGCGGGTATGAATTAGAGTTACTCTAGGGCAAGAGTGTAAGTGCGTACCTGACTGGATGTATGGGTGAGCACATGGGTGTGTTAGTGCCTCTGTGAGTGGGTGTGTGAGTGGTTCTCTGTGTCACTGAGTGGGTGTGTGAGTGGCTGTATGGATGTGTGAGAGGGTGTGTGAGGGTTGTGTGGGTATGTAAGTGGGTGCGTGAGTGAGTGTGTGAGAAACTGTGTACTAATGGACAAAATGGCTGCTGCAACCTTTCTCCCAGGTTTCGGCTGGTCATTCAAAGCATTGCTATTGGCGCACTGGTCCTTGGATCCATTGCAGTAGATCCTCATCTCTATATATACTTAAATCATGTTCTTTAGTAACTTCAAAACTATTGAACAAATTTACACCAAATTCCAAAAAGCATTCTTTCTGGACCAAGATCTAGCTTTTTGCCAAATTTGTTTTAATTCCATTCACTGGTTCGGGCTATAGTCGTGTCAGAATCCCTATAGAAAATGTCATGGAGAAAATGCGTTTTGGGACCCCCTTGTTCTCAATCCTGACCGTCAAATCACCCCAAAATTTCCAAAACAGCAGCTGAAGTGAATGGCAAACTAGTTTTAGAAATGTCATGAAGATTCCTTAAACAGCGCCAACGTTAAAAGCAAAACAAAAAACACGTTTTCTATGAAATCTCGGTCTTAACTATAACTACCTACTGGTAGTAAATGTAAAAAAAAACAACTCCAAAACAGTATTATAAAGTAAAATGTATATTTCTAATAATAATGCTACATTATATATGTATATATAAACATACACATAGATATATATGTCTATGTCCTTATATTAATATATAGTTATATGGTGTTAAATATCTAAATGTTTTTAATTTACATTAAACTAATCTCATATATTAAAATGTTTAAGATTTACTATTTTAATCTGTATATATACATTAAAAACTATATTTTTGTATATTATTTTATGATATTAGTGGGTAACAATATTTTATTTTTGCTATTCTTGCACTTACCGGTATTAGTATAGGGAAATTTTTTTTCATTTACACAATATTATTGTTGTCGATAGTGTGTCAGGAACCCCTCTCGTTTATCAGAGTGAAATTTGAGAGAATTCACCATAGCTTGCAACATAGAAAGTAACATCAGACAGCATGTGTTACTTTTGCTGTCTGCTCTTTTAATATTCCGTTTTCAAGCAGTCCAGTTGATTGCCCATATCAACGTCTGAGAGGACCTTCAACCAAACCACATCTGAATACCAAGGAGCTTCGAACTTCCTGCTCTGAATCCGTTTCACGTGTAAGTAGACCTTATTGGAAAGGCTCTCCTATGTGGTCACCTTGTGCTTAAGCTGGGAAACTGAAGGACTCTTTATTATTATTTGATCATTTGTCACCCTGAAGTCTTAAGGCTACTCCTCTCTTACATCAATCACTCTCTTATGGACCTTAAAAAACCAAAGCTCTTGGTTCCTAGTTGGCTTAGTTCTTTATTAATTATCTTGTCAGTAATTTCTAGGGTTAGTGGATGGTGGGTTTCTTTCTCTTTGAAAAATTCAAAAATCATTGACGTCAGTCTCTCCATCATTGAGGTTTGCCTTGAGGGCCTTGGCACCCTTGAGCTCAGCTCTGCACTTTTGTTTGCTTTAGTGAGGCTGGTAGTTATTGCTTTCTAAATGTCCTGGGCATCAGCCCCTGGCTCCCTCTTTGCTTTCCAGATCTCATTCTCTACTGACTCCACAGAGTATGGACTAGGGCCTGGTGTTCGAATACCAGCATTTGTTGCTAACTTCAAACATTCTGGTTGTATTTCGAAATCTGGAACCTTGTAAGTACTTTACCATGTTAGGTTTGTGTCTAGTTTCCTCTGCTTGGTTCCGAGAATATTTAGAACAAATCTCTCCCTCTTTGCAAGCGGAACCTCTTTGGTGGTATTTTCTCCCTGTCTCTCTGGACCTGACCCAGAGTACAGGCAGTCAAGTCGCCCCAAGCAGGAGCCTAAGAAAACCACCTTACATTACACCAACTGAGACTGGAAGGAGATTGGGTAGCACCGTGGGCACCAACGTCACCTGCACCTAGGCCGGGCACTTCTGTGCACCAATCAGTGCTCAGCACACCACTGTGGAGGTGTCTAATACCACCTCCAGACTCGAACCCTCAGTTGTGGGTGACTGTGGAGCAGTTGAGCATAGGCTGGTCAGAATACAGGAGGCTCACAAAGGGGAGAAGCAGTGGCAACAACAGTAGGTGGCAGCAGGCGGACAATCAGGCACCAGGAGGGAGTGGGATGCAGGCCACTGATGCAAATGGCTAGAAAGGCTGTAAAAATCTTACAGGTCGGGCTGGCTGACCTTGCTACTCCATCAAACCATCACGCCACGGGACAGTGTGGATGTAAGGCTGGCATATAAAGTCCTGTTTTCTTGTTTTCCTATTTTCCCCTCCTGGGGCTCGCAAGTCTGCCAAGCTACAGGTCAGCCTTCCAACACCTGCTTTTCTGATTGTAGCTCCTCCTATGCTTTCTAATGGTCTACCCACACTCCTCTAGCACTCCTAAACTTCTGCTTGAACAGAATTTGCAGGAGCATAGATTTATCACTCTCTTCCATTCAATACTATTCAGTCACAGTCCCTGTATGGATGCATGTGTGTAATGTGGCTGCCACTTAGAGGACCAGGAGTCATGTAAGGGGATGATCATGCTGTGCAGAACATCCGTGCTCCTCCCCTACCTGATACTGGCAAGGCCACACAGATTTTAACCATTCGATACAGTATGTAGGGAAAGGTACCTGTGAAAAAAGTACTGTAACCATGCACATGAGATAATAGTGAAAACATGACTTTCCACAATACTAACAAAATTCATAATTGCCTTATGGTTAGTGTCATACCTTCAGCTAGTCCTGGCGTTTTACCCAACTACACTTTACTGATGGGGCTTTTGAGCCCATAGTTACAGTGTTAACAGCAGAACTGTAAGTTCTAGAATACAATGTGATGTCTGTTAGAAGGTCCGTTCTGAGTTAAATTGAGACTTTTGCCATCGGGAAACTTGGCTGCTATGAATGTCCACACAACTGCAGAACCACTTTAATGTAGTTTGCCAAAGAATGTAAAAAAGCAGTGGTGAATGTGCTCAAAGTATTACATTTCATGTGCCTTGGAATGCAGGGCAACAAATTAATCTGGTGTAAATCAAATGTTTAAGGTTTCCCATGTGACTATGCTGGGTTGACCACTCTTTTTTATAATATTCAGTAAGGGATAGCGGAATGACCACCAACTGTGTCCAGGAATCTGTTTAATGAAACATTTGAGTAAACACTCTTGCTTTTTTATCCATTATAAGCCATGCAAACCAGATAGAATAAATGTGAAAGGTAATAAGATGGGAGAGGGCAATAAGATATGAATTATTGTTCATACTCAGACTTTCGATGCTTAGAATAGTCTAACATAATTCAACTGGACACACTACCAATGGGACATACCCTGCATTACTACTCTTTTAAATTAAATATGTGCTTTATAACAGCCACTGTAAAAAACAACATGTTTTGTAAACACTGGAAGTGTTTTTCTATTCAGGGGTTAGGCAGCTGAATAATCACTGACAAGCGCTGCTATCATAAGGTTTGGAAAACACTGAAAAAAACACTGAAAGCCATAAGAATTAAACACTGTAGACAGGACAGCCTATCTATACCACACCCTCTATTTCACACAGGCCAGGGCTAAGTGCTAGCCACTGGTACACAATTTAAAAGAGGTCTGTCCTCACATATTCTGTTTTGGCTGTTGAATAATACCTGTGACAAGGAATAAGTAATACTCTAGTGTTCCTGACAGCAGCTAATGAGAAATATGCTAACGATTATGCCCACAAAATGGGACTGACAGCTGATCCACAATGCACATCACAGGCGGCTGTTTAACATACCATTTATGCCCACTAGAAGCTTTTGACCTAGTAAATGTATATGTGATCTGACCCATTAAGGGTAAGTTTCACCTCACTAAAGACTTGATTGGTCCTGGCACTGAGAGAATGCATAAAATTAGGCAAGTGGGGATGTGGCAAACCTGGGATAGATTTAACAGTTAATCCGCAGATAGCGTTTAACCTCATCCATACATTTATAAAAACCGAAGCAGAACCACCATTCAACAGACTTAGCATGCTACCTGCTTAAAAAATTCCTAACGTAGGCATTCCACAAGTAAACATTTAAATTTTTCATGTGATCAATTTTCTGTAGGAATCTGTCTCTTTCTAATATCTTTTAAGGCTTTTTATGCAATTTATGCCCTTGTGTGCAAAAAGTGTCATGGGCGAAACTAGTTTTGTGTGTAACTTTGCAAAATGTGGCAGATATTTCATGATAAATCGACAAGTCCACTCACATCCACCTGCAATCTACAAGCCATCCACAAAGCAAAGCAAAGTCTAAAATATGTGACTGTAGGAATTACAACAGTAATCTAATTATCAAACGACAAGTGAGAAAATGGCCCAGGGTACACTGCCAACTCCACTAAGGATTTTCAGAATGGAAATCTAATTTATTTTTAAAACAACTTATTTTCATTTAAGGGCTGTTTTCGAAATTGTATCTTGCAGCCAATCACAGGGCGAGGGGAGTCACAAATTACAACCTGCCTAATAAATATTAATTAGGGAGGTCATTCTAAACCCCCCACATTCTCTTGATTCTATATTTTGTGAATCAACCTATTAGTACATAGGTCGATTTGAAAAACAAGATTGGATTCCTAAAAAGTTGATGCACAATTTGCGGCCAAGTATTGTTAAGCCAGTCTTAGTACATGTATCCCCCTTACACCTTTTAATTCCAAGTTTACATCGACTGTATGGCTTTTCTTACCAAAATAGAATATGGCTTTCCAGGCCAAAATAGGGTATCATGGTCAGTGGTGTCAGGCATTGCCAATAGATCAAACTAGATTAGACCTTTATGCTTGTCTTCATGGCAAGAGGAGCTACTCCATAATCCAATCCAATTCAGTGGAAATTCTTCGAATATTTGTTGCTCATCTTTAAAATACAATTGTATTTTAACTAACCATGTGTAGGAAGGCCTGGGCATAAAGAACATGTTAAAGGTACAGTAAAATTTTAGCACAACAACATATACTACATTATCCTCTAACTCTTTTGATAACGTATATTTGAGTTGTAGAACAACGCAGAAAGAACAATTTTGCAATAATATCTCATCAGGGGTGTTAAAATCAATAGGCTGCAATATTGATGCATTCGGTTTCATGATGATAATTGTTTTAGTGGAGGTCCTTTGTGTATACGTGAATTCTTCAACTAGCAAAACAAATATTTAGTGGTTAAAATAATTAAAATAGTGCAGGTAAAATCAATTGTAATAGGTTCTAACATTAGTCATGCAAATGCATTGTCAACTTTGCTGAATATCAGGGATCAGATGTACTTAACTTGTTTGCTGTCACAAACATTTCGATTCAGAGTTTGCAACTGCCAAAATTGTATTTCTAATCAACTAAACCGAAATCAGTAAAAATGTACTGACTCCAAAGATGTGTTTAGAAATTTTGAAGAGCTTGTTTTGCATCCTTGTTCCAAATACCGAATCATTACTATATGTATGTATGGTTTTTAGACAAACGATTGAAAAGTCAGCAACTCTCAATTTGGGGTTGTATCTTATTTGAAAAAGGTAAAGGAACCCTTGTGGACTTCTTACCCCTTGTGAATTGCAGTGCAAGATTCTGGGAAAGTATGCAGTGGCCGAGCGGGACACTGTCAACTCTTAAAATAATGTTCGGAAAATGAAAACGTTTTTAAAAATAATTTCTATTTTGGAATCAAGGCTGTCTTTTGTTTTAAAGAAAGCTTTCATTTTTCAATCACAGTGGGATGGTGGTCTGCCTACCTTTATAAACCACCATTGCTGTGATTGTGGTCAATCCTTGTAACTCTCAATTTGTGACCAATCTAATTAATATTTATTAGACAGGTATGGCTGCAACCCACTCTGATTCCTTGTTTTACAAACTGACATATTACTACAAAAGGCATCAAGAACAAAGAGTTTGTGTTTGCAAATCCTCTCATTCAGTAAGTCAGAGGATTTGTGAATGCTAAAAATATTTTAAATAGTACTAAATTGATTTGATGATTTGGAAAAGGTTTTCCAAATCATGAAATGGGTTTAAGAAACCATTAGGAACCACTCGTTGAAAGGCCATGTTGGGCAGCTGTTCATGTATGTTTTGCAACTGGAATGAGGTCTCAAACATTAATATTTTACCACAGACTCAGAGGAGTAGGTAAGCCATTTGCAAACAGTATGGGCTCCCCAAGAGAGCCCTTCCTTTTTGTGAATGTTGAAAAAAGTTTTTTAGGAGTAGGTAGTGGTCAAGGGATTAGCCAGAAAATTAAAATACCCCCACTTTGAACCAAAGCTCTTATGGCACCAAGAAAGTGAACAAGTGATTGCAACCTTCCCCAGAAGAACTTACTTGTCTCTTCCATTCAACCTTTCATCCAACCACTAATATCCATCATTTAACCTTTACATTCTCTCATCCTTTCAATATTTCATTCATAATTCAGTCTGTCACAATTCCATCCTTCCAACCATTCGTCCACCCACCCATATCGAAACTAGCCATCCTTCTTCAAATCTATTCATCAAATTAATCCATCCTTCCATCCACTCTTTATTTAGTCATCCCTCCTTTCACTTAACCATCATACCTTTCATCCATCCATTTATATATCCTTTCAATCATCCATCTCTCCATTCTTTTGCTCATCCATCTACTCTTTCAGTTCATCTACCCACCCTCTCACTTCATCCATTCATTCATCGTCCCTTTCACTCATTAATTCACCCTTTCCCTCAGCCATCCATCCTATCACGTATCCATCCAGCCTTTCACCCTGTCCATTCACACCACCATCAATCAATCCACCCTTTCACTTACTCATCCACTAACCCTTTCTCTCATCAACCATCCATTCACTCATGCAATCATCATTCAGCCATTCACCCTTTCATCCATCCATCCATTCATCCATCCATCCATCCTCCTTTTCACTCATCCATCCTTTCACTCATTCATCCATGCATCTATCCATCCATCATTTCATCCATCGATCCTTTAACCCACTCACCTTCTCACCCTTTCACGTTAATTATGAGCCTTTGTTTGCTGAGTTTAAGACAGAAAATGCCCATCACGAATCTCACCCCTCTAGGTGCTAAATTGAGGGGTGTGGGGGTAACAACGCCCCTGGTAGTGGTCCAAGTTACTACTGACTAATCCTAAAAAATTGTGGAGCTGCTTTAAAGGTTAAAATAAAGTGTAATGAAACCAATTGTAACGTCAGTTTCATACATTGTTCAAGGTAACTTTAGCATGAGAATGTGCAAGGACGTTGTCAGCAGTGAGTGCTGATCAGTCCTGGTGAGGATACAGCCAGCACGTGTTCTTGCTTTCCCTTGAGGAAACATCTGTTCAGCAACAATCATATGGCTGCCGTGCTGGAAAAATATTGCAAACTTGGCGCGCTCGATAGCAAGTATAAAACCCTCCCCTAGCGCCAATCTCCCTCTCCTTCTCACCCACACTGAGTCCATTTCTGACCTGAGTTGGATATGCAGTCTTTATAATTATGGGGGTTCAGAAAAAGGAAAATGTTTCTGCTTTAAATTAATTTAGCCTAAGTTGCAGAGCAAAGTCTGCCAAAGTTAAGGTCATGTGTACAAACACAAACAGTACTATTTGTCTCTTTGAATATACAATTTCTTGAGCCTTCGGAAACATCTGTCTTCAAATATGTTTATACAACAATTATTTGCTCTCTGCTGGACACCGAAAACCAAGGAGGTTAGGCAGAATTTTAACAATCCTAATGTGGTGTCTTGTACACTTTCTAACCAACTGGATTAAAAGAAATGCCCGAGAAAATTGCCAACAAACATGTTTATTTGTGTTCCAATTTAAGATTACACTCGTAAATCTGGCAGTACACTGTCTAGTCTTTCCGTTATGTACCGATATATAGACATGTATATAGATACTTTCATATAGATGGCAGAAAAGGCTCACACTAACAATTACTCTCAGTGGGCATATTTACAAGCCCCTATCACCACCACAACGCCATTTCTTCAGACGTTGTGGTGGCAATTGGGGCTTTGCCTTATTTACAAGGCAGCTTTAAGCCACTTAATGTGGTTTAACACTGATTCAGAATGGGATGCATTAATGTTTTGCGACTGAAATCTGGTTGCAAAACAATAATATTTCACTGACTACACAAACATAGTGGCAACCACTTCATAACAGGAAGGGGGTCCTAAAGTACATAGGTCGGTTTGCAAAAACAGAATGGATTTAGTAAAAGTCTCTGCACAATTTGCAACCATTTTTAATTAATCTATGCTTAGTACATCTGGCCCTTAAGAGCTTATGTTCATTATCTTCCTGTCATTTGCTTCAAGACTGCTGATATCAGGGGTTAGCATATTCAGTGCTAGGACCATTACTGGGCAAGCAACCACTGCCAGATATTGCCCCTGGTTTTCCCTAAATATGGTCTTTGATATCACCTATACCTCCCCAACAAATGCTGATTGGAATCCACCCCTATGTTTCTGTATATGGGCCCTGCTATTGATGCACACGTTATAGTCAACTCATATTTATATAACTCTGCTTGACATGTATTCTCCACTAGCAATAAGTAACTATTTACTAGATCATTGTTACCACAACCTGCCGTTTCAAATCTATGCACCGAAATTTAGCATGAGCTTGTTTTAACCCCTTGCACGCTTGTGACGGAACCATTCCGTCACGAGCCACGGTGGGGCTGTGCTGGTGACGGAATGGTTCCGTCACGGCACGGCCGCCGCGCCTGCGCGGCGCTGATTTCGCGGCTGGGCGGCGCGTTCTATGGAGCGGGCGGGGCCGTGACGGAACCATTCCGTCACAAGCACAGCGCCACCGCGGCTCGTGACGGAGTGGTTCCGTCACGAGCATGGTGGCGCCGCGCGGCCCCCCTCCCCACTAGCGCCGCGGCGGAATTACCGCCGCGGCCAAGGGGTTAACTAAATGATAAATTGTAACAAAATGATGTAATAACATGCAAAAACGCAGATCCATCAGCATCACAATGGCCTTCACAGACTGCTCAGCTTGTGTGCAGAACACACACGCATGCTAAGATAATTTCAGGAAAGGAGAATATTTTAACAGCCATAGCAAACTTTAGTAAATAGAACATTCTTTCAGTGAAAATGTCTATGCTAGAAAAAATAGGATTTTAGAACTGTGGAATTAATGTGCACCTATCCATGACTAGCTATGCACTAAAACCTCTCATGTGAAACAAATGTAAGTTCCCAGAATGTGAGCTGAAAATATGTTTGGTCTACGAATGTTGCAACCAAACTCTATTGACTGTGTGTTTCTGACAGCCTGAAGTGCAAATATGCCTCACACGCTATAAATCAGAAGTACTGGAACAGAAACAAAAGTATAAAGCAATATTTTGTAAGCTGCTTGCAGAACACAAATGCACCTTAACTGAAAGGTAGGCTGCCACGGTACTAATGAAGTCTATAGCATTATCTTGATTGAGTCTTACTGAAATGCTGATGGTTTCTGCCATGTAAATGCTTTCATAAATTACAAAAATCTTCAAACACATTTGTCACTGACTCGTTTTCTTCTCTGCAGTCTACTTTGGGGTTTTCCTAATGTCTGGCGTCATCTGTGTAATACAGCACGATTATTTCATGTCGACTGAACAAACATCAATTATTGCAATTAGATGGATATGTTTACACGGTGTGATCAGGAGAACAATGCAGGGGAAGAGGAAGATGCAGCACTCAAATCAAAGCTTTATATTTCATCATTGGCTTTAGCATTTTCAAGCTGAGAATGGTTTCATTATTATGATTATTTTATTATTATCATTAAATAAATGATATGATGAATGATGATGAATGTATTAACTGTTCAATTAATTAAAATCATTACAGTAAGAAAGAATAAAACTGGTGAGTAAAACAATGATCACATTAAAACTATAAAGACTGCTGGTAAAAAATAAATTTGTTCAAGTAATGTATCCCCTCTCCACTGCACCCACTCGGACAGTCAGCCCCGGGTCTTTGTCATAAGTCCTTGCACCAAGTTTCTTAGACAGCTTCATAGGACTTGGTGGTTTTCTCCTACGGCAGTCTGTGAATAGTTCTGCTTGTCCCTTGCGTTTCAAGCCATTGATGTGGTGCGATTTCTGTAGGGCGGGTGGATAGAATCATGGCTCATTAGAGGGGAGGCTGCCTTGATCTCCTTATTGTATATTAATGATATACTTGTACATGAAAAAAATGTTTGGAAGCAGTATCAAACACCTCCATGTTCACTATACTTCCTTTCTTGTGACAAATAAAGTACGCTACCTTGTTCAGAACTAAATATTCTACCTTGTTATGAGTCTATGTAAGAATTGCATTTGGAAATATCCAATCACCGTTTACTATTTATAGCTTGTCAGTTGATGAGATGTTTGTTAAAATGTGTATCATTTTGGCACCATTGACGAATATGGCTGCCAACTGGCTCGCACTTAGTACGTTCACATTACTATTGGCATTTGAAAATGTGTGCATATTCACAATTTAGTGAAAAGGGGAGACAAAACGTATGAATGTGTTAATAAGTTTGGTACTGTGTAGTGAAATGGTCAAATGGGTGGGAGAGTCATTTAGTTTTTTTAATTTCCTTATAACTTTGGTGCTGTTTGATCAACCTTTGCCAAGTGTGGCAAGTAGTTGACTAGGGATAACTAGTGCAGGTATGTTAAGTTTTGTAAAGTTAAAGCGTTGGGGGTAAACAATATTTTTGATTACTGATAACTTTGGCACCGATTGATCAATCTGTATAAAATTTGGTTGGTATGTAGCAGGTGCAGCCTACTCTCTGCTTTCGCGAGTTCATGCAAGCCCATCAATGAGTACGAGATTTCAAGGGGAGGATGAAAGATGTGGTCATCTGCTATTAAGTGTGGTACTGTTTGATAAAGTCATACACAATTTGCAGATGTTTAGCAGGTTTGGCTTTCTGTGAATTATGTCATGTTTTGAGTGGTTGTATGACAGAGGCATGCATGACTGAACCACGTGTGAATCTAAAATGCGGTCCCAGCTACAAATGTGTCTTAACCATGCATTCATTTACCATGTATGCCTTTACCGCCCAATTTTGTTGTACAGGCATGATTTATAAAGGGATATGCGTGGTAAAGATCACCACTACCTCAACCCCCCTCCCCGCCTGAAAATCCTATCTCCCTACCTGACGCCCCCGCCCTGAGGCCTAAAACCTACCCTGTCCTTAAAACTACCTCTTTCCCTCCCCCTGCCCTGAGGCATAAAACTCTGTCCCCTACCAAAAACTACCCCAATCCTCCCCCCCTCCCCCTGAGCTGTAAAACCTACCTGTGCTGCCATTTAAACTACCCCTACCCTTTCTCCCTCCCTGAGACCTGGAACCCTCCCCCCCTTTTAAAAAAAGTGCTCCAACCGCCCTCGCCCTGAGCCCTAAATCCGAGCCCCACCCCTAAAAAACTCCCTCCACCCAGCCCTTAAAAGTGCCCCTACCTCCTCCCTCCACCCTGAGCCCTAAAATCCTGCCCCTTTTAAAAAGACTGGCTGACCCCACAGCCTAAACCATACAACTGCCCCACCCCTAAAATCTACCCCCCTAACCCACCCCCAGCTTCACTTATCTGTCCCCATCCGGAGCATCCTGTCCCGATGCTTCCTCTTCCTCCCCCGCCCATCCGGACACTAGGGTGTTATCTTCCTTAACAACACATACGCGTGGTTAAGGCAGAGGAGTGGTTCAGGAAAGCATGGTTAACTTGCGGGGAAACAGCACTCCAGCATGCGTTGTAAAGGCCATTTGCAATTTTGACAATATACCTCCGATAATAACCTTGTTGCTGTTCAATTAATAAGCACCTTCTTTCGTAGCAAGCCCTACAACCAGCTGAAGGCGGTTGTGCACAGGGCCTGGCCAAAGACTGTGCATAGTGTACGAGCCAAGCCATGCTAAGTGAGGTTGGGCAGCTACGACAGACTGATACAAACTCTGGTCCTGCAGTCAACCCCCACTGTGCACAGCCAAAGGCCATAAACAAAATGGGCTTGGTGGACAAGGCAGGCAGGGAGCAGGGCCTGGTTTTAAAGACTGTAAAGGAAATAAAAAACACACTCAGGTTTGATCAGATTCATGGTGTCACAATGTTGCTAGGCCTGGATATGTTACTCTCCACCCCTCAACAAGTGCTGCTCTTTCAAGCTCACAGAAATACATTGAGGCATCATTACATAATACCATGAAGCATCTTCCTTTAAAGTGTGTTTCTAGGCATACTGAAAGCCTCTTTTTTTTGGTGGCCTGTTTTTCAACTACATGCCATGTGGCAGGCCACTACTGTAACGCATTGTCACAAAGACAATCATGATACCAAACCAAAAGGCTCCAAACAGTAGAATAGGCAGTAGGGAGACCTTTCTTTAACTTAAATAAAATACAGGAACTAGCAACAGTACACCTTAAAATTCCACACTGGCTCCCAGTCAAGGACAGACAGATGCAAGATGCTCTGCTTTACCTGCAATGTCTTAAACGATGAAAGAAAAACAGGGAGGGAATATTCTAAACTAAAAATGTTTCTTAATTTTCACCTCTAACTTTAGGTTACTGTGATATAAGCAGTGTCGTTTCAGAAGCCCCTTGACATTCCACAAGCTCTTCCTTATTTTAAGTATCTAAAAGTTTGTTTTGTTTATGTCACGTACAATTCAGGGAACAGATGCATCAAATCTAATCAGAAAACCTATAATTTATTCGTTCTGCATGGTTTTCAGAAAAAGTAGTTTCTTTTAGTGCAAGTTGTCTTTTTTAACTTGCATTAACAACAGAGCAGTTCTCCTATCAGGCCTGCGTATGGATCTCCACACTTTTCATGCTTTAAAAAAAAAAATATATATATATATATCTATATTTTATGCAAGGAAAAAACAGCAAATACAGATCAAATATTCCAAAGCATTGCAAATACTTAAATGAGTTCATCGAGAACCATCATAATAATGCACTTTTCATGCTTGAAGATTGCTCATTTATCCTAAATGAAATAGCCTTCTAGTGACAAATGAAAAGATTAGTGCATGTGGTGCTTACGTTGTGGTAGAATTTGAGCTACAGTCTTTTGGAGCAAGCTTATTATTTTAGATATTCAGCCTTGTGGGCATTAGCTATAACGTAATGGGTTGTAATGAAAAATTGCTGCTCCTATTCACCTTTGTTTGACAAGGTCTGTTCTTCACTATAATTACAAGGTAATATAAACCCTACTCATTAGACATTGTGGATTGAGACCAGGTATTTTCCAGAAAGTAAATGAAATATTTTTTTTCATTCACAAAGCAAAACAATTAAATGGAATACGCTTATTACCAGCATTGTTCTTTGGTCTGTACACTAAATTAGATTTGTTATGGCGGCAGAAACAAAGTCAATCTGCTGCAAAACAAAAGCAATGATGCATATATTTTGTGTTTGCCAATAATGCTGACCAACAACTTTTAATCTCCATGAACAAAAATTCCATTCCCCCTCAACAGCATAATAGGTCCAGGGCTCCGTTTGTATAAGTCGATGCCATGACACTGGTGAAAATGATCAAAATAACTGTTTTCTGCAAAAAACTATTTGTCATCCCACACCCACCTAGCCATGTACTCCCAAAGATTATGTAAATGTTTCTGAATGAAATGTTACTGCATTGATACTACATTAAATAAATAAATAACTAAACTAACAAACCTGCCTCGAAAATCATGCTGGATTTTTCCATATCTGGTTACTGTCCCCCTATCAAAAATGAAGAGTTAGAGATGTTTCTTGAGAGGTATATAAAACATAACTTTCCAGCTTGAATGCTTGTGCTCCCTTGTATGCACCCACATGTCGGATGCAATATATCGTGGGTGGCAATCCTTTTATCTAATTGGAGTAACTTAAACCCTGCTCAATTGCTCAGGTACACCGGGGGAGTACTGGGGTATAAGCATAAATGATGACTGAAGAATGGTACAGTTCTTGCAACATAGTCTGAAAAAGCCCCACCCAAGTTTTTGGAGCTACTTCCAACAATGGTATTTTTCTTGGTTTCAACTGTTTATCAGCCAAAGGGAAATTTAGTTTAGCCTCAGGAAGTTGTTAAAAGCCCACCAATAGTCACCTGAGGAGTATAACAGGAACCCTCCTGCTCCATCATTGCTGAAGGTTTACAGACATCTACTCTTGTTTATCTAAAGTCGGTTATCTTCTTTGCTATTATACTGATGACATCAACATTTTCACAAAACCTTCAGCTGGATTGCAATCATAATATGTTAAATTAACCTCCGTTCTAAAAAGATATAAGGAATCAAAGAAGTGGTTCTGTCTTAATAGTTCAAAAAGGCAATCTTAGAATGGTGAGAACATCTGTGTGTGTGCCTCATGCATGGCCATCTTGTCTTTGTTCTCCATTTATTTCTTCTTTGTGAAGCCATGTGCTCATCCACCATTTTGTGAAACAAGTATGTGCCTCGTAGGCTGCCTTCTTGTCTTTGCTCTTCATACCTTCTTCCTTGCCGATGCATGTTTTCAGCCACCATTTCATGAAACCGGCGTGTTTGTCTGATCATTGATTATTAACTATTTTATTTCACTTTTATAAAAAGCATCCTGCTGTGAGCATTGCATGTGTTTTGGTTCTATAGGAGACCACGGATATTATGCTGATTCTTCTTTTTTTTAATATATTTGTCCTGTTGTTATGTTGTTCTTGTGGAATGGTTTTAATAGTCTGTAATGCATGTCTATTTTTTTTAATTTGTTGAATTGATTTTGCCAGCCTCCACCTGGCTCTGGTAGGGGTCTCATGGGCATTCAACAGATACCAGCTGTTAATTATGTAACTTTTTGCTGCTTCTAGTCTAACTAGCATCTAGTCTAACAAAACAGTTCATTTACACACATTAATGTTAAGGTAACTCTTATTGCATTGACTACAATACCTAGACTGTCTTTTCACATATTTTATTTATTTATTTCATTTATAAAGTTTTATATAGCGCGAACAAGATCCCGAAGGATAGGTGGACAAGACTGAGACTCAGATGAATAAAAGTATTGGAAGTAGCTGACACAGGAGTCCAGAGACCTCTCAGCTGAATGCTAATGCTCTTTGTAAGAATTGTGATTATTAGCTGTGAAGGATGTTAGTCCTTCACAGGTAATAAATTCACAGTTGTCTTTTAACTAGTTACCAAGTGCCCTATTGTAGAACTTGACTCTCTCAGGGTAGCAGAGCAGAGCAGTCCAAGGCATATTCACGGGAGATGGTGTGGGCTAGTAATCCCAATTCGCTGGTACGCAGCCACAATACTCAATAAAACATTGTGCAATCCTTGCTTTTTCTTTTGAAAAGTAAATGTTCTTTAATTACACAACCACTATTAAATTGTATACATTAAATTACATCTGTGGACATCCCATAGATTGAAATATCTACACACTATACCCCTAGGTGGTCTTGAACCCTATAATCACAATACACCCCACCTATACCAGATGCAAGATCACAATATAAGGAGATGTCATTTTGTAAAAAGGCACCCATGCTGGCTTTGTCAAGGTGTCATACATTTGTGAAATCAGCCTCATGTCATATTTCAATATTGCACAATCATTAAAATCAATGTGTATGGTAACCATATCTAAATGTATTCATTATAATATTAACCTTTGCATTGTTAATTACCATCATTAATAATCAAGCTTTTTCAATTCAAATTGTGTGTCAGAGTCTTCATTATACTATACTTGGACTACAATTACAGTCATAGGACCTACCACCAGGGATCCCAGTACTCCTGGGTTCACAATGAGCTCAAAGCCCCAGCTCAGATTACTTTAAGGATAAGATAAATCTCTCACGGGGTGAAGGATTCAGACCCCAGGAGAAGCATAGTAAATATTTTTTTTAAACATTCCTCAGCACCTCTTACAGCCCCTCACAACACATTACCAGAATTATGGTAGTGCCCGCCTAAGTTTGGGGCAGCACAGAGGTCAAATGATATATAAATTAGCCCCCTCGTGGGTCATTACTGAGCAATCTAGTCGGCTGACCATGAATTCTTAATAAGCGGCTTAGCTGCTTTGTTTTTCTTTTGCAGCCTTGTGCAACGGGCGTTACCTTTTCTTTTCCTTTCTAAATCCAGGGTGCCCATGCTAAATAGGTATCCAAGTTCATGTACAGGTGGGGGCAGCATGAAGACCTCAAACCAAGCTTTTCCAGTTGGCTTCCTGCCCAGCTAACATTGTCCAATGCTGGCATCGGTGCCATCGAGCTATTTCTCCTGCCAACATCCTTGAGGCTGAGCAGCTTCTGTTTTGTGCCCCCATGCCCATGAACTGGGGAATGGCACAGCTACAAGTGGGAGTGTCGTGGCTCTCCGATCCTTGTTGGCCTCCCTCTTTGGTTTCCCAGGAGGTTGGGGTATCTGGGACATTTGCGTTTGCATTGGGCCTTGAGGTTGGGGTTTCTGGGTGCTACACTTGGTTTGAGAAGAAGTCCAATGCACATCCCCTCCTCCCAGAGATGTGAGTGAAATAGAAGTCCCAGAGAAACCATTAAGGGTCTCCCAGCAGGTTCATTCCCCCAACGCTTCCTCAGAAGTATAAGGAGAAAGCACCACTACTTACCTATTACTGCTGTTCAGCTGAAGACAAAGTCTCAAAGTCCATCCTTGCAGGGCTTCAGGTGTCTTCTTCTTCAAGCTGGGCATCATTTTAGCATCAGCGCTCCTATGTCCAGGGTCTTCTCAACTGTCTCTACCTTGTGCAGGGAGTGTTACGTGGGGTTCGAAAGTTCTAGGAAAAAGCCCTTCACCCCCTCCCAACACACCTGCACCACAATCTGGGACAAAACTCTATGACAACTTCAATTAGTCTTTAGAAGCAGCTCCACCACTTGATGACACAGCTGAATGACTCTTTACATCAAACACTTCAAATGCAAACACCTCCTTTATTGGATGCAGATTTCTGTCGCACTTCCTTTGTTCGTGTGCGCTTTCGACTTTCTCAGTCCCAGTGCAGTGCAAAAAGATAAGTAACAGAGGAGGCCTTCTTACCCACTCCTTCCTTTCCCGGCAAACAGGTCAAGCACTTTTAAATGTCCTGTTTTGTGCAGGTGCCTTTGAACCTTCTACTGAGGAGCAGAGCAATTAACTTGTCCCACTCCAGAAGGACACCTGGAGTCTGATTGAGTCTGCAAAATATGACATTTCTTAAAGTCCCATAATTATTGTATGTGGGGCACTGGGGATATTAGGAGATTCACACTCGGGTGCATGTTTATTTCTAGATAGGTACCTCGGTAGTTGCTGTAGGCCTAAGTAGAGCAGACAAATGTCCTTTAGCGCAGAATTTCAATTTCATGTGTACACAGTGTGAGTACCACAGGCCTTCACTGAGCTCTACACACCTAATCTTTGAATGGCTGTTCCCATTATGTGGCCTGCCCTAGGTCAACACTAGTACCTCAAGAGTACCTCCTGCGGCAGGCTACCTGTGCCCAGACACTGGATGATGGTTAAACATGCAGCCAATAAATGTTTACATGTAGCCAGCCCAAAGCCTCTTACCCTAGGTGAACACTGGTGATTAGGAACAGGTTCAGTTATTGTGAATTTATTGTGAATGAGACTTTGGTTGTGACACTATCTCACAGTAAGAGTCCAAAAATCAGGTAGTCAAAGGCAAAATATCCAGGTGGACTAAATGGTCAGAACCCAGTTACTACACTTGTGCTGACCAAGTAGAAATCAACATGATGATTCCTACAAAACCTGCCATGAAAGCATCCAGTGAGGAGAAATCTGTTGCCAACATTACACCATCTCCCTTTTTCTGCCAAGGTGCTCAATTCAATTTACCTGCTGCACCCTGTTATGGACAGGACACATTGGGAGGATCAGTGCTGAATCACAATGGTAGAAACACCAAAGCAAACATCTCCCAGAGGTGCAGTGACTGTAATCATGGTTGAGACCTGTGAGTGTGAAATGGAATTGTGCCAGTTCAGGAAACTTAACAGCAACAAGCATCTGCTACACCTCATCTTCGTAGGGTAGTCATAAAGGTGGAATTTGAGCTTTCTGTACAGCAGGATATTCATCAAATTGGCTTCTCTGTCTCCACTAAGGGAAATAAAGCCCACTCCCCCATCTTCTCCAAGCAACATTTCAGATTAAGGTGACATAGAGGGGGCCCTTGCATTAAGTCATAAGAAAAAAAGGACGTTTCGGGAAAGCGCATTTGGTAAGAGGCAGATGCGGGTGATTGTTCATGTTGAGATTGGCTCTGAGGAAGTGCAGATTACTTCTATTCAGCCTGCACCTCTACCATCAGTACTTACTTCCATCTCCTTAAAAATGCAAACAGTACCACCAAGAACCCCTAGTGGAGTTGCAGCCTCCCTAAGGAAAAGCAAAGTCAGGCAAGCTCCCCACATCTTCTGATTTTGGCTATCTAGGGAAGCTTTACTACCTAGGAAAGGACATCTTTTAACTGGAAAGACAGGTGGAAATTATGGTACCCGTTTTCAAGTGGTCCATATGAAAAACGATCATATAATCCTGTGGGAACAGAAGCTAAAAAATCCAGAAATTATTTAAGGATGTGCTGATGAAGAAGAAGATGTTATCAGGAAAAGCACCCCTCTAACATGTATACTCATTACCAGCAGCAACCTGACCCTGGCACGAGGAAAAGGGTGGGCCACAGTAAACCCCAAATTGTCCAAGCAGCCCACCTTCACAGAGGACACTTGATTCGGACTGTGACAAAACACTAAACACAGCAACCAACGATCAGGCTGTGTGTAGCAACGATACATAATACCACTGAACCCATCTTATGGACTTTTTACACAATGAGAAACTGGCCAAAATATTAGCACTTTACCACCTCCATTTTTTTTTTTAGAAATATGTGAGGGGGTTCTGGAATTTGTGGGTGCCCTCTGTCTAAAATAAAGCTACGAAGCTGGGCTACTTTTCAGTTGTTACTGTGCCACAGTTGTGCCATCAAACGCTGGAATTTGTTGTTAACTAAGTGAGGGAGAGCTGCGTAGAGTCTATCTAGCTCACTACAGACATGTGAACCAGTTGTTAAACCACAGACTACATTTGCCACTGCACACGGAGGGGCATATTCTCAAGGAGCTATCACTGAGTAAAGGCACTTTATCGCAGCCTAAGTTGCGATAAATATACCGCCCACTCTCAAACTGGTGCTAACAGCTGGTACCACCAGTTTTCGGGTGATAGCATCCTCAAAAAACATTGCCACGGATGACCCCGGCAACTATCGCTAATGAGATGCAGAGTAGGCGTTCCCAAGCAAAAAGCAGCAACAACACCACTCCACAACATTCTCAACGACCAGCCAGTTCAGCGATAAGATCATAAAACATGCGATAAGGCACGTTAGCAGCAGGAAACTAACACCTGTTCTGACCTGGTGTAAAGTCGGACGACAACCGGCGGCAGCCAAGGGAGCCCAGCCCAGAGCCAAACATGAAGAACAAAAGATGCCCCCGAGCAACTGCACATGCATCCCGGAGCCCCATTATGGCAACAACACCCACTGCCACCTTTCCTCCCTCCCCGGAACCCCCTCCAACCCCCCACCCTTTAGACAACGATAATGCACATCAACTCCACGAAACCATGAACCAAACAAATCACCTGAAGACGCACAATCACAACACCTAACATACTGGTGCGGCCAGAAAAATGGAAGAGGGAGATAGAGGGAGCGAGAGAGGGAGAGGGAAAGAGAGGGAGAGATAGAGAGAAAGAGGGAGAGAGAAAGAGAGGGAGAGAGATAGGGAAAGAAAGAGAGAGAGAGAGAGGGAGAGAGAGGAGAGAGAGAGGGAAAGAGAAAGAGGGAGAGAGAAAAAGAGATAGAGAGAGAGAGAAAGAGAGAGGGAGAGAGAGAGAGAGGAAAAGAGAAAGAGAGGGAGAGTGAGAGAGAGAAAGAGAGGGAAAGAGACCCAGGCCTCACTGCTCACCTGCAGTCACCTGTGTGTCTCCAACCATGTGCCAGTACACACTGCAGTCCCCCAGGTCCCTCATCTGAAACAGTTGCCAGAGACATGACGAGTCCATACAGTAGCACAAGCCATTCGCGCTTGCCCACTCCTGCCCCCCCCTGCGCACACAGGCTGCTGCACCCCAGCCCCTCCTGGTGCCCAGCAGTGATTGCCCTACCCCACGCAACCAGGCCTCCTGTCTCAAAGAGGGCCCACCACATGCCGCTGGGAGCACCAAGCCCGGGGCCCGCGACCATTGCACCCTCCACATCATGCAGCCCGCAATGCGGGCCACCAGGTCTCACATTTGATTCTGGGTCTTGATTTCGCTATGGCAGAGAACATATCAGTGCCCCTGGCCTCATCGCAGGCTGCACACCTGCTCAGCACTAGGGATGCCACTAACTCTGTGAACTGCGAGGCAACGCCACGTGGCGGTAGGCCCGCACTGCCTGCTGGCTCAGGACTGAACGGCATATCATCGCAGGCTGTACACCCGCTCAGCACTTACGGTGCCCCTACCTCAGTGCACCAAAAGACACCGTCCCTTGGTGGTGTGCCTTTGCCTGCCACAGTGTATCAAATGCCACCAAGTCTGTGCACCGCCAGCCATGGACCCTTTATGATTGGGTCTCATGCTGCGGACTCCATTATGTCACCCCCAGCACCGGGCAATTTGCTGTGCCCTAGCCGTAGGCCCTCAGGCAGAAATGATAACCACACGGAAACACCCAGTTGCAGAGTGGATATGGCATCCAGCATGTGTACCAGGCCCTTTTAATTGGTAGGGTCACATGTCCTGTGACGCCTCTGCTGGATGGGTGTGGTGTGGGTGTAAACCAGCCATGAGGGAGTGGCTGTGGCACGCCGACAACTAGTCCTGTGAGCAGCAGATCCCTACAGGGCAGACCTGGGACATGTAGCATTGTCCCCCCCCTGTGAGCGTAAGAGGAGTGGGCTGGCCTGGCGTATGCCAGTCCAGCGTGAGGGTGTAAGGGGGCTCTGTGTGTGGTTCCGTTCTTGGCTGGACAAGGAAGTAACTAGTGCATGTGTCTCCATTCTAGAGTCGGTGCCACCTGGCACGCATTCGGCAATGTGTCACCCTGTGACCCAAGTCCCACAACATGAGCAACATGGACGTAAGGGGAAATCATTGATCCTACATGCATCCATACCTCCACACTTGCAGGATCATAGACGTGACACATCGGTGTGACAAAGAATCTTTAATGCCAATTCAGTGGAGTGTTGCAGCTGGAGCAGTACAGGACCATGCCCTTGCACTTCAGCCCAGAACAAAGGAGACATTTTCTTTTGGATCCTATTTGAGTTACCATATATCAGCAGGTGAAAATAGCATAGAATTTGAGTCTATTCAAGTGACTATAATGCCTTAAAAAACATAAGCATGTCTATCTTTTTTGGAGGAAGAACCATGTATTTACAGCTTGTGGTGATTGCTACGCCTTCCGCAATTTGACGATGACTAATGTTGGCAGGTGAAGCTGCTAAAATTTAGTGAGGTAAAATGCTGTGAAAAAAAAGCAGGCTTTGGTGTGGTAAATACTACATCCACATGTTATGCATTATTTCTGGGACAATCTGACATATGAGGTACTTAATGTATCTCGCAAACATCGCACCCCAGGGTATGCGTATTTACTATGTGAGGTATATACCTCACCCCAATCTGGCCCACTCAAAATCAGGGCCCATGTAGGAAAAAAGCTGAATGACAGAGGGGCAAATTTATTATTTCATGCAATGCGGTGTAGCAAAAGAACTTGGGGCAATATTATCAAGAAAGGGCAATACATTATCGCCGCTTTAGCGACAGTTTCCTGCCGATAAAAGCGTCGATAATGTATCGCCCTTTCTTGATAATATGGCTCTTGATGTTCTGCGTGGCTTGAATGACAGAGAGTGTGAAAGCTACATATGTACAACGTTATGGAGCAAACACTGTTGCTTAGTGCCAATGCTTGCACCCTTGCACCACAGCATAAGGGTGAATGGGTTACAGGCAGGATCGCTTTAGTGCAGGATTCAAAACATGTTGCCACTCAGCGATGCGGCGAGCACAAAGTAAGTGGTTTTATTAATTTTTGTATGTAATTTGACCTATCCCGTCGTCTGTCGACTTCCCCCCACTTGCCTCTACCCACTGCCTCACTGCTCTTACCTGTGCGGCCATTCCTGCTCTTATGAGCGAAGATTTACTACTTTCTAATATTTGCAGTCATGTTCATGGTCATACCTGAAAAGATGCTCATCAGGAAAAGTTTTATGAATTTCTGGATACATCTGCGTGTTGGCATTTCGACCAGAGTAATTGTACATGCAGTGCAATAACTTCTATTGAAATATCAGGGCATTATGCATGTAATATGTTTTTCTTTTTCTTTGAATCCACAGGGAAACTATTTTACCTCATGGAGAATCATCTTCTCCTATACCTCCACAATGTATGTATGTGCTCCATTTCTCTTCTAACTCAGTTGAGAGATTTGCACTTTGACATGAGTAAATCTTTAACCATTTCCAGGGTTGGAAAGGATCAGAAAGGAGTCTCTGAATGCCACGAGCTCACTAATTTGTGAGTGGTGACACATTTATGAGGCTAATTACTGTTTGGAAAGCTGACGTCTTATTTGTGTCTGGGGTTTCTTCCCACATAATATTTCACTATCATAGAGTCAAATAAATTGCTTGGAGTAGAACAGCCACTCATTTTTGCTGGTAAGGCTTATCAGAACAAATGGTTTGTGGATCGTGCTCATGACATATACTTTTGGCCCAAGTGAACATCCTGGCATGAATCCAACTCCTCAGGTTCTACTTTATATGCCCCTGCTTGTTGGACTTGGCCCTTCTGGCAGGTTCACCCCTAAACCTTTTGCTTTTAGTTGTGACCTGGTGTTAGTGATTTTTGGCTTCTGCGCACTCTACCACTGTGTCCCAGGGTAAAGTGCGTGTGGTGAGGTTGGCCTGCCCTCCCATAGGAATGCATGGGGAATGTGAGTGTCCATGGTAGTTCCTGATGCGTGGGGAGCACAGGGTCGAGTTTGGTATGTGCGAACTCGTGAGATTAAATGCTGCGCGATGATGCGTGCGGCGTTAATGTGTCCAGTGTGGAAGTGCCACTTCTAGAAGTTGGCATGTCTGTGTAATAAAGGTGAAATGACTGCCTGGCTTGTGATTGGCTGGAGCTGGCTGGTGTGTCTGGCTACAGGAGTCAGGATGGGTCTGCCCCGGTGGTCAATAGAGAGATTAACAGCCAGATGGGTGGGAGGAGTGCACCTGGGACCTGAATAGGGCTGGGCTTTCCCTACACAATGCTGGCTCTGCCCTCTGTGGTGCGACTGATGACCCTAGCATGTCCTCTGAATGGGGAAAGGGGCTGAGCACAACACTGTGCTCCAGAACCAGCTGCATCTGGTTTTCCCCTACCCTGCACCCTAAGACAAAGGGAAAATGTGTATAAAAAGGGGCTGTGACCCGAGGTAAAATGTTCACTCTGATCCTGATCTGAGGGGGTGCCTGCTGCTGCTGGGCGCCAGGAGGATACCGCCACTGAGGACTGGCTCCCTGCCTGGAGGGCCCTGTGAGCTGGACCCTGGGCCCAGCCTTTGCCCCCCTGCCTACCTTCCTAAAGGACTTTCCTGGAGCTGGCCCCTAAAGCACCTGGGAGCACTATATCCTGAGGGCTGGGAGAAGCGCTGGACTTTGGTCCTGTTTGCGCTTTATTCTGCCTCCTGGAGACGTGCTTCTATTTTTACCTGCAGCCCGGAGCTGCGCTCGCCGTGCAGAGGGAGTCCCCGGCATGGGGATCCCCCTACCCTTGAGCCCGGATTAAGCGAGTGCCTACCCCGCAATTGTGTACCTTTAAACGGGTGCCTACCCCGTATTTTGCCCGAGAAGTTCACTGCCATCGGCCCAGGCTGCTAACGTCACCCGGGGAGCGCACTGCCATTGGTTAAGGCTGCGGGAGGCTCGACGGGCAACCAGCGCTGCCACTGGCTGCCCCAAGCAGGAAGCAGACGGGAGCCTACCCCGTGCTCCTGCACCGGAAAGAAGCAGCAAGTTCTTCCCCCCGGGGCTCCCGGTAGCGAGGGTGAGCCCCGGAGTGCAGCTGGGGAGGAGAGGAGAGCCCCGCAGCTACAAGTGTCCGGTCACGGAGGAAGCCGCAGCCCCAGAGCAGTCGGAGCATAGCAGCCTCCGTCGCCACCCACCGCCAGCAGAAGGAGACTGAGTCCGGAACCCGAGTCCAGTTGCAGGGCAGTCCGGTGAGTGGGGCTCCGTTCCAGCAATATTGGGGCATTTCTGGTGGTAGAGCGGCCCCGGCTGGCAGCGGGCCGCTCCCCCCAGTAGTGGCAGCATTTTTGGCAATCTGGAGCCCACAAGGCTCCCGGGCCCATTGTTGATTCAGAGCCCAAGAGGCTCCTGGGTGCATTTTGCTATTTTGAGGCCCCCGAGCGGGACTCCAACGAAGGGGGCATTTGTGTAGAGCCCACGAGAGGCTCCTGGGGACATTGTTATTTTGAGCCTGAAAGGCTCCAATGTGAACGGGCGCATTTTGATTTCTGGAGCCCACGTGGCACCCACGTCGTGTTTGGCCACATTATTGTTTCCCAGCCCTAGAGAAGAGCCAGGAGGCACGCTGGTGCCAGGCTCAGTTCCACAGCTGCACAGCACTTAGTGGGCAGCTGCTTCGTTTAGGCCTCTTCCCCTTGCGCATCCTTCCTTGGCTGCCTGCGCAGCCTGCCCTGACATTGTAGACACAGGGCGCTCTAGCCCCTGAGAGGCCAAGTTGGCCTAGGGACAGTTTCATGTGTTGTGCCCTTGCGAGGGGCACATGTTGATGCCTTATGTGATTTTTGGCGCAAATGTGTGATTACTTGCCTACTGTGATTCATGCATAATCTGCAAATGCCTTTATGCTTGTGATACCTCTAAATGTGTGTTTATGCTTAGGAGGTTGTTTTTGCTAGTATAGGTTATACTAGTGAGTTCATCGTTCCCTGCGTGATATATGCCTAAGGTGGTTAGGGTTGCGTAGTGTGTACCTACCTTCTACCAGTGGTTACTGGTTGTGTGCTACATTTGCTATTTGGTGCTACAATTATTCTATGTTCTAAGTGCTATTCCTACAAAGTGCTATTTCTACAAAGTACTAGTTCTACCAAGTGCTTATTCCTGACAGTGGTCCCTGTGGCCCTGTCCTGTGTATATAATCCCCTGTAAATTCCGCCAGTGCCAGTGGCACAGTGTAAATTGTGTGTTTATTATCTAATGTGTTTGGTATAATACAAAGGCTATTTTTATATACAACCTTGTGTGGAGTTTCCTTTGTGGTGGGCCTTGGGTGTTGTTGCTGGGTGCGCACGCAAACGCTTTACACATTGCCTCCGGGATAAGTCTGCCTGCTCGTGCCAAGCTACCAAGGGGGTGAGCAGGGGTTATCTTTGGCGGGTGACTTCCTTGCCCTGACTAGAGTGGTGGTTTCTGCCTGGCTTTGGCGCAAGCCTTAGCCAACCAGAAATCCCCATTTCTAACACTCCTCTAAAGCAAATCTTCTTGTACCTGGTCTGTGCACTGATGCCCAGCTTCTTCTTCATGGCAGTGCTAGCTGGAAGGTGAGTTAAACTCTCAGGGCTGATATTGCCGTGGTCTTCAGGTCACAAGACTGCATCCTAGTAAGTCCGTATAATTCTATCATTTTTCCCAGGTTCGTAAATTCTGTTTCATTAAACTGGGTAAAAGTAGCCACTGTTGTCTGGAATGACTGGAGACACCAAATGTGTGGAATGCGGTCCTACATAAAAATATAATCACTCCGGGAACTATGTCTCTGTTTTGTTGATCAGCAGATGATACTAAAATGCACTAATAAACCTTGAGGAAATTCTAACAATAAGTAGCAATGCTAATGAAATTCATCCATCTCTCTCCATTAAAGTTATCCATATGTTACCACATTTTCCCTTGCAGGATTAAGAGTGTGCAATTCACATAGCAGATGTTCAGAGAGGCTCGGAGTGGAAGCGAATCCGCTAGGACGTTCCCATCTGCCAATATCTTCATTGCACACTATAAAACATTTGGATAAAAGTCTCCATTGCTGCTTGTAGGTAGATTTTGTGCCAGCAGATACTAGGTAATGCAATAAGTGACGTTATCGGCAAAGGAATTGAAAAACCTAGCATAATATCATGTAAAAAGTGCGTAAATACGTCGTTTTTTAATTTGCTCAAGTTAGTTTAGAATATTTGGACCCCCATGAGTAGCCAGTATTTCGTTTGATTATTTTGGTAATAACAGAAGATTGTTAACTATGTTATTTTAACCTAGCTATTAATATTATTCTTTATTCATTCTCACTCTCTTCTTATTTTCTTTCTTTTTCCCTCTCTTTCCTGTTTCATCTCCATTCTTAAAAAATATTTGAAAAACGCTACAGTTTTCTATTAGTATTGTTCTTTCGACTCTAGGCATTATGTTTCATCTCGCTATTTATTCTTAGTTGTTAATCCTTTTTAGATATAATATTTCACTATTTTATATATTATGCTTACATAATGCTTGAGCAGATGTATTTAAGTTTACTATGTAGTGTTTTACAAATTCATTTGATAAAGCATCTCTAACAAAAAAAAGTAGTTTAGAAAATGTGATACTGCCAAGGATTATCTCATGCATCTGTTTGTTGCCATTCTGTTCGCTTCATGTCATTTTGTGCCTCTTGACAGAAGAACAAGCATCCCGCAGCGAGTTAGTTCAGCTTATTTCATCTCAAGTGTGGATTTCCCATGTATCTGTTGTAAACATATTAGACATGCACTGCCTGCTGTTGTTGTTAGGTCAAGAGCATCGCTGTATCTGCCTACAGTGGTAATTGAGAACCCCAACTAATTCAGGTCTAGACAGACACGAGGGGATGCTGGCCTGCATCTGTACATCTAAAAATGACGTAAAAGTATTTTGCTCGAATAATTAAACAAGCATGATTTGGACAGGACATAATCCTGCTTTATTATGACCATGAACGCTTTTGGCAATGCACAGAGCTCGTGTGCCACCAGCAGTGTAACCCTGTAAATGTGTTGTTCTATCCAGCATGGAGCCAATCAGACATGAAACACAAATTAAATCGCTTGTATTTGCCCTCTTACTTGCAGTTACTCTGTCGGCCTAATTCACCACGATTTTTCCAAACTTAAGCCATAGAGAGGTATGCAAAAGGGCAATTTAGCATAACAAATTGAATTGTCTTATTTACATATTCTGAAGTTTGCTGAACACTCTGACAGTGAAATGAGTTTAAAGCAATGAAAAAGATAGCACTGTGGAGGTTTTTCTGCCATCATCAGATTAGAGTTATGGGTGAAAACAGGAAATGGGTGACATTTCAATTGCATGAACATCCATGTTAGAAATTGGGTTCTGGATGGAAGTGGGTGTGAGCCCTCTTCTAGCCAGTACCATAATCCTAGTCAGGGTGAACCACAAGTGTAGTAAAATAAACATTGTGCTTAACCCTCAGCTAACCTGGACACCAGCAGTCAGGCCTAATTTAGAAACAATGGGGCATATTATCAAGGGCACGATCGCCACTTTAGCGAGACTTTTTCCCGCTAAAGCGGCAAAAATTCTATCGCCCTATTAGCAAGCTGTCGCTAACTACTGTTAGCGACAGTTCCTCTGCGATAACGAGCATCTAAACTATCGCCATGCATGGAAGCGATAAATATCGCTAAAGATATGCGAGGTAGGCGTACCCTCTCTAAATCTCAAGAAAAAAGTCGCTAACACACTATTGCACTATTAGCAACGATCGCCTGGACTTTCTTAGCGACAAAAATAATTTGCGCTAAGGCTCCTTAGCTGGAGATAAATAAGAACTGCTAAAACCAGTTCTAAAATGGAAAAACTGGAGATAAAAAGGAGACTATATAAAGGGAGACCAGCCCAGCCACAAAGCTGAGGACCTGCAGGTGCCATGGAGGCAGTAATCATTCAGCTCGGAGTCCCACAAAGGCAACAACCACCACTGCCACCGCCACCACTTCCTGGACCACCACCAAGGCAGCGCCAAAGACGACGGTGGCCAATGCGCACACGAATCATCCTTGGAGACCTACAACCACAGGATGTGATAGCCCACTACAGGCTCAAACGGACATCATATGACTACATCCTGAACCAGATAGCCCACAGGCTGACACCACCAATCCAGCGGATAACTAATATCCCCCCCGCAAACAAAGCTGCTGGCCATGCTGCATTTCTTGGCCTCAGGGACTTTTCAACCCACAACATCCAGACTTGGAGGAGTCTCACAGGCAGCCTTTTCAAGATTCCTCCCAACTGTGTTGGATGGCATAATGAGCCTGATACCCCAGCAACTCTACTTCCCCAACACTGTACGGGAATAGCTCCTGGTCAAGCAGGGATTCCATGCCATAGCAGGATTCCCACAAGTTCTGGGTGCCTTAGACTGCACACATGTCCGATTCGTGCCCCCTGCGGACAGTGCACACATATATCACAACTGAAAGCACACTCACTCAATGAATGTGCATGCGATAGTGGACTACCGTGGACTGTTCACAAATGTCATCGCCAAGTTCCCAGGGAGTGTGCATGATTCGTACATCTTCCAGCAGTCTGTCATAAATCAGCGCTTCCAGGATGGGACATATAGAAATGCAGTCCTAGTTGGTAAGTACCAATCCAACATACCACTTGCATCAGCATTACACACATGCAAAACAGAGGTTATATCTCTCCTGGTATTGTCAGTAGACCATGGTGCTAACTCATTGAGTGCCTCTGTGAAGCAGGTTTCTACTTGTCTGTAGGCTATGTCAATGTCCTTAACCAATATGGTTACATATTCATGTGAAGCCAGTGCAAATGTCCTTGTCATAAATCATCCCACTGCCTGTGGGTCACTGTTTAATTGGGTTTGCATGTTGTTACAACTTGAAATGGGATGTGAAAATGGATACTATGGTGGTAGGACCATGGAAATGGCCACGAGCATTCACAATTCCATGGTTGTCATGTCATTGAAGGATGCATCCAGGAAGTGGCCTGCTCGGTGTGTGTGAGCAATGTCACATTTGTGTCAGGTGGAGCACTATGAGCCCATCACAGACTATTGCTACCTGTGTTTTCCCAACATCATCAAAGTGTATGTTGAGATACCCTAAGATGAAGAATAATTTGTGTCGGGTTGCTCAATGTATCTCTGAATACCTACGGCTACTGAACAAAAGTGAGATCCTGGGCCAGTGGTGCGGGAAATCAGGAAGCATGCTGTGTTGTTATCGTCACTGATGTTGAGTGTGGATATACATCCTTCACATTTGGACATGTCTGCCTCTCCCATTCGGCATGTGAAAGATAATTTGTAACTTATTGCAGACCACCCCTTCCTTGTCCCACCTGATCCTTACTTGTGATCCCATAGCCTCCGGGTACAGGATCAAGGATGTCAGGGGCGGAATCATCAACAAGCAACGTCTTGGCAATAAGCATCTCATTTGGGCTTTTGTCCCTTGAGTATGGTGTGGTCTACAGATTCATGTTAGATAATTGATCGACTATTGAACTTGAGACAGGACAGGTCTCTACCCAGTTGTGTGACCGTGATCAAGCGTGTGATCTCATTGTTGCAGTGTCCAACATTTAAAGTCTCCTTGTCACCCAGGATAAATTGCTGACATACATTTCCAAACATTGCTGCCCTGCTCTGCTGTTCATTGGATGTGTACTCAATGCTTTGATGGAGTGTATGACTTGCAGGAATTTTGGACCTGCTCCTGGCTGGGTGCGGACATGTGCCAATGTGCTGGTCCTAGGTGTGCATAATGACAAGTCTAAGGTGTGCCCCGCATTGTGGATCAGTGTGGTGACAACCCTGGTCAGCCTAATGTCAGACTTGTCATATGTCAACATGGACGATGTATGTTGAGCAGACATGGCATGTGAGTCGGTGTCCCAGCCAGGAAGGAGCACGTAGTTCAGGGAGTGGATGGTGTTGTGTCTGCTGAAGTCGATGGTGTTGGTGAAGCAAACAAGCCCATAATGGTCCAATCATGTAAGGGGTAGCTAACTGTTGTTTTGGGTCAGCTCATGACAGGAAACAGCATGGGTTGTGCTTTGTTGCAGGCTGGCCTGCTGCAGCAGCACAGAATGTCAACTGTGTGTTGTGTGTATTAACAGGAATGATGCCAGTGTAGTCGATGCATTAGCGGAAGGAAACAGCTCACAAAGCACTGATGAGGGGCATGCCAATATGATTAATTGAATGTAAATAGTAGGCCAGATGCACACCAGAAGCCTTTTTGCTATTTGAATCCAATAGTGCATATCAGCAAGCACCGCAGTGTTAACCTTGCATTAGCCTTGCATTAGTCGCATTATATTATTGTAGTTAGGAACGATTCACTCCCTGCTCGCTCGAGCCTATTGATGTGCCCGGAGCCCTGCTGTTTTGTTTCTCCGTTTCTAGTATCATTTCCCTGAAGTCACGTGATTACGTTTTCTGCACGAAACCTTGATGGCAGACCTAGCTGTCTGCTCCACTTGTTAGTTTGTTGCTCAGGGAAACCCAAGGTCACACCTGCCCTTTTTGTGGGATGCGCACATTCTAGTAGAGCCCGTTCTTGTCCTCCCCGAGCTTCAGATAGAAAGGGAGGCACCTTACTGACCTGCCCCCAGAATAGCTTAGGCCAAGCTACTAGCAATCAATTGTGCCTTATATGGGTCTTCCTGTTGGCTCCTCGACAAGTTGTATCTTTCCTTCTAGGGTGACATCGTGCTATGTGGAAATGTATATATGCTTTGTACTACGGGTGTGAAGCCAGTCTCCTCTGCGCACCTCTGAGGGTCATGCAGATTGAGGCTCCCCTGTCAGGGTTTTGTATTACGGAATAAACGATTGAACCTTCTCCATTGCCGACTGACTTATTATTGATGATTGAGATATATGGGCTATAGGTGAGTATAGTCCATTAAGTATAATATTTGGTTCCTTCAGTTGGCGACTCCGCCGGGACTCCGCGATAGGGTCGTCCCCTCCTGTAAGCAGGAGTAAGAGGGACAGGGAGGAGTTCTGGCCGAGTGGGTGGACAGAAAGAGGATCCTGATTTGAGACACCCGTTTGTGGTACGTAAACAAGTATCTCCACTCTCGAGGCCAGTATCCCTCCGAGCTGCTAAAGACCCTACGCCGGAGTCCTACGGGCTTAACCCGAGAGAGAAGAACAGACTGTCGGTCTGTTTAGGAGTCGGCAGTGGAGAACTCGCAATCGACCTGAGTGCACCAGGTGAGTGAATTTTGATTGTTTTGGATATGAAATACTTGGAAGAAGTGTTTCTTTGATGGCGGTTAACTGCTTTTGAAGGTGGCCGGGGAAGCCGGACCACAAGGGAATCTGGGGGTCTGTCGTTGTGGCGAAGGGGCTGCGTGGGCAGATACCTCATGGACTTGTTTGATGAAAACTTGAGACCACACCTGGTGCCTTAGCGGAGTACGGAGTTAGTCGCTCGGCCGAATCCTCTTCGGGAAAGCCCTGGGAGCAACTGGGTAAGCTAGGGTGCTGGAGCTACGTGCCCAGATACCCGATCCAACCAGAACAGGACCATGGGATGGCCTGTAAGAGGGTTCGTGGTTCGCCTACCAGGTGATCTCAAAACAGTTTGGTGACTGTTCCTTTTTGGTTGAATTTTGCTGGTCTGGAATTCTTTTGAATCGATTCCCCGAACAGGAGTCGACGGGCTCTGGCTGTATTTTGAAGAAGTCATTTGCAAAGAACTAGTAACGGCCTTGCGACACTTTAAAGCACTTTATTGCAGAAGAATACGAGAGTGTGAGTGGTGAGAAGGACGCGTCCGATTGTGAATGGTTTTTGGAGTATGTGAGTGGAACTGAGTAACTATTATTGAAATGCCTTGTTTTAGTAAAATATGTTTTGGGTGCTGCTGCCGGCGAAGCGCAAGGTTGGAAGAAAGACAGCCTGCCCCTCCCGAAGGCAGCCCCAGTTTCGATATGTATGTGAAACACGGTCTCACCCCGATTTTGTATAACACTCTTTGGCATAAATATACCAGGGATAATTCTGATCTGCAGTGGCCTCTAACGGGGTCGTTTGATGAGAAAAAGATCAATTACATCCAGAATAAGCTATTTATGAAGAAAAGCCGCCAGTCGATGTTTGACTCATTGAACCTATGGTTGAAGGAGGCAAAACGACGACGGATAAGGGAAGAGAAATTAGGAAAGCTTAAATCAGGACAGACGGTTACGCAGAAAGCTGTAGCTTATGATAAAGCAAAGGTGGAGGAAAACATTGTACAGATGGATAGGCAGTTCCGCTTAGAAACGGACAAAAGTTATGTAGCCCGACCTGATACAGGAGATGAATTAGAGGATTTATTAGAAACTAGACCACCTCCTCCTTATGCCCCTCAGGGCTTATATCCGGCCATACCTTTGGTACGAGCGGATCAATTTGGAGCAGCAACAGCTGTTGGAGCACCGGTAGGAACGGTTGCCACAGCCCCTGTTGATGGTTCAGTACGGAGTGCGTTACTCCCCCCTCCCACTCTCAGACAGACTACCTCACCCTTGATATCCTTAGAGCCGGACGCGGCTGTTCCTTCCCCTTCGCACCCCGTATTCCTCTCCCCTCCAATTCAGACTGCTATAGATCCCCGACATGCGGCTTGTCTGGATACCACGCCCAAGCGCCTCAAGTCTGATCTAAGTGATCAGCGAGTATATACGAGGTCGCTGTTGGGCGCGGAAGAAAGAAGGGCTATAGTAATTCAGGCATCCCAGTGGATGCGAAATGCCATTTACACTTTGGAAGATATTTGGAGTACCATGAGAGATTTCGAACCGGTTGCGCAGCAACTGGCTTTGGAGAACATGGAGATTCAATTGATTTCACTATGGGAACAGTGTTTTGAGGAAGGGTTTCCTCCTCAGATACTGCGTGATGTAAGAGATCGAGCCCATAAATTCCAATTACAGGCTGATGAAGTGTATCAGAATGTAGAAACTTTAGTACATTATCGTGAACAAATGCACCGAAAGTGTGCTGATTGGGGAGCTCAGCACCCCATGAGAGAGGTACATCCCCTCTTTTATCCTGAATTACCAGAATTAAGAGATGCCAATAATGCGGTAACTAGGGCTCGTGTGGATGCTAGGCTTCAGGAACAATGGGTTTATACCCCTTGGAAACGAAGCGAGGTCCTCACTTTAAAGGCTTAGCTCCCTGATCCTCGTAAAAATCCAACGGCCTATTACAAAGAACTGACAGAGGCCGCCAATTCTGCTATCATGACAATACCTGACATCGAGCTATTCTTTGGTCTTTTGATCCCGGTGGATATTTGGAGACAGATACATGATACTGACCATGCCCCCGAATTAGGAGGGACATGGGAACAATTGAAAGCATGGGACAAGGAGTGAAAACCTGGGGAAAAACCTAGAAACGAAGTATTGGCTGCACCAGCTAAAATTGTTACTGATATGCAAACCCTCCTACCTCCCAGGAAAGTCGATTGGGACAAATTAACGTCTTGCAAGCAGAAGAAGGATGAAAGTGTATCGGACTTCTTTACTAGGTTTGAAAAAGTATTTATAGACTTTAGTGGGCAAGACCTGTCTACGGAAGGTGGAATACGATTGTTTGTTAACAGGTTTGTTACAAATTTGCTCCCCGAAGTGAATTCCCGCCTCCAAGCAGCCGAAAGCACGTGGACTACGGCTGCTCCGTCTGTGATTCTAAGTATGGCCCAATATCATGAACATCGGGAAAATGAAAGTAAAGAAAAATCAGAGAAGAAGGCTAAGGACTTAAAAACTAGAGTTTTGTTGCAACAAGTTAGTAGAGGTCAGAATGCTGGACGGGGAGTTTGTGGTTCTTTCCAGAGGGGTGCAATGGTGGGAAGAGGTAGAGGAGGTCCCCTGAACATTGGCATAAATCAGTGTTCATATTGCAAACAAGAAGGACACTGGAGAGCAGATTGCCCTCTATTGCTAGCCAGAAACGGTCCTATAAGAGGACGAGGAAGAGGTCGAGGAAATATAGATCGAAATAGTATGCGACGGGAAGAAATGCAACATGAGGGCTCTCAGAAGAATTATTTTGATAATCCCCAGAATCGACAGTATTACAATGAGACTTATAAGGATGATGGGTATGATGGACAGGATTATGCATGAGACAGCCAAGGACAGAGGGGGGGCCACATTACAGTACCAGTCGACCAGAGGGACCTCATGTAAAAGGGGAACTTTTGGGAGCGTCAGGATAATTTCTATTGGATACTGGGGCAATGAATAGTTCGGTTGCCCATACGTTGGTCCCAGGGGCTGCTCTGTCTGGCCAAAATAATGTCTCGGTGGGATTCTCTGGAATACCTGTGGTAAGCCCCGTATCTAAGCCTCTGTCTTTCACTGTGGGTCCCATTTCTATACAATCACCTTTTTTGTGGACCTCTAATTGTGGGGAAAAGGTTAAATGCGCAAATGTATTGCTCCCCTGATGGTGTTTACTTGACAATGCAAAAACCCCCTTTAAATGCAACTCAGTAGTTTGCTAAAAATGAAAACCTCCCTCCTGAGTTCTCTACTATTCCTTCTACACTATGGGCCACGGGAGGCACTGATGTTGGCCTGTTAAGAATAGCTCCTGTGTCAATAACCTTGAAACCTAATGCCCAGCTGCCTCGCATTCCCCAGTATAAGATATCACCAGAAGGTGAACAGGCCTTGCTGCTCATTATTCGAGACCTCGTTAAAAGGGGGGTAGTGGAAGAAACAGCTGCCAATGTCTGTAACAGTCCGATTTTGCCGATCCTGAAGAAAACACCAATTGATGGTGCCCGGGATTATAAAGATACATATCGTTTTGTAATTGACCTTAGAGAGGTAAACAAGATTGTAGTCCCGCAATATCCTGTGGTGCCTGACATCACTGCAATTTTGACCAAGATTCTCCCTACAGCTCAGTATTTTTCAGTAATAGATTTAAAGAACGCGTTCTTCAGCATTCCAATTCATCCTGATAGCAGACATATCTTCGGATTCTCATTGGCTGGCCAAAGCTTTAGATTTACACGCGCCCCCCAAGGCTATACAGAAAGTGCTAGCATTTATAGTCAAGCTTTAAAAACTGTTCTTGATGAATTAATTTTGCCCCCAGGGAACTCTATCATTCAGTGTGTGGATGATATTCTAGTGGCCTCCGATACAGAGGAAGGTTGTAAGGAGGCCACTGTTAAATTGTTGAATCATTTGGCTCACAAAGGGAATAAAGTGCCCCTTTCTAAATTTCAGTATTGTCGACAGGAAGTGACTTACCTAGGCCACTTGCTGTCAAAAGCGGGGAGGCGATTGACCCCCGAGCGAATATCTGTAATTACTACCATGTCTGTTCCTCGTACTCAACGTGATGTTTGTGCTTTTCTGGGCATAACCCCTTACTGTCGCCAGTGGATCCCTAACTATTCACTTCTCTCTAAACCCTTGTTGTATTTGACAACCAAAGATGTGCATGAACCCCTATCCTGGACGGATGAATGTCAAGAAGCCTTTGATTCTTTAAAGTCTGCTCTATGTTCTTAGGTACTCCGGATTACCGGAAGCCTTTTTCACTTTATGTGCACGTGGTGGACGGTTGCTCACTTTCAGTGTTAACACAGTGTTTTGGTGGAAAGCAGAGACCCTGTGCTTTCTTTTAATCAGTCTTGGATATCGTTGCTCGAGCCCTCCCGAGTTGCCTGAGGGCCACTGCTGCAGTAGCGATGGCCATCCGGCAATCAGAGGGAATAGTCTTGAATACGGGTCTTACAGTCATGGTACCGCATGCTGCGGATATTCTTTTGAATAGAACTAAGACCCAGCACCTTACGAGTGCCAGATTAACAGGATATGAGCTGACCTTGTTTGCACCGCATATCACGATTAAAAGATGTGCCACTTTGAACCCAGCCACATTGCTGCCCCTTCCTTCTAATAATGTACAGGATGATGTCCATGAGTGTATATTCAGAACTGAAGAAGAGACAAAGGGGCATGTAGATCTTTCTGACACCCCTTTGTCTGATCCCCAGGGGGAGTTGTATGTGGATGGCTCTTGTTTTAAGTTACCGGATGGTACCGCGACAGCTGCCTATGCAATTATGACACTAATGACTGTGGTAGAAACAGCAAGGATTTTTCAACACTCGGCTCAAGCAGCTGAACTAATAGCCTTGTTAAGAGCATGCGAATTGAGTGAAGGGTTGAGGGTGAACATTTTTACGGACAGCCAGTACGCCTTTGGAGTGGCCCATAGCTTTGGGAGGCTGTGGAGGGAAAGGGGTTTCTTTACCACACATGGTCAGAAAATTCAACATGGTCCTTTAATTGATCGATTGTTACTTGCCTTAACGTTGCCAAAGAAAGAGGCCATCATTAAGTGTAGAGCCCACAAGAAAATTGTTGATTCTACTGGAAAGGGAAATGCTTTTGCTGATTCAGTAGCGAAGGAACGGCCCAGATTAGAACAAATACCATGTTCCCAAGTACATCGGCCCGATGGGTAGCAGAGACATCCCTGTTTGATAACACTATTGAAAGTGTGAAAGAATTACAGAAGGAAGCCACGCTAGATGAAGTACAGAGGTGAGAACAGGAAGTAGGGAAACTAGATAAGAATGATTTTTGGATAGACCGTTCCGAGAAACAGCGATGGTTACTACCTAATGCATTGGTGTATGCTGTAGTGACAATGGCCCATGGTCCGGCCCACATAGGTACGAAAGGTATTTGTGCTGTGTTGGACCCAGTATGAAACAACCCAAATATTTCCAAAACTGCAGCACACATAGTGAAATATTGCCAGGTGTGTTTGCGCTATAATCCAGGAGGTAGAGAATCCGTTTTGAGTGGAAATTTTGCCCCGCCATCCTTGCCTTTTGAGGTAATACAAATTGATTATATACAAATGGAAAGAGTGAATAACTTGAAATATGTATTGGTGGTGGTATGTGCTTTGAGTAAATGGGTTGAAGCCTACTCCACCAAGGAAGCCACCGCAGATGCAACTGCAAAAGCTCTGATTAAGGAGTATCTGCCCCGGTATTGTTTGCCCCGCATTATTTGGTCCGACAACGGGCCTCATTTCAATGCCCAGCTAGTCCAGAGTGTGTGTGAAGGGTTGCAGATTAAGCAAAAGTTCCATGCTGCTAGGCATCCTCAGTCGGCTGGATTAGTTGAGAAATATAACGGAACGCTAAAGCTGAAAATGGCCAAAATCTGTGAGAGTACTGGATTAAAATGGCCTGATGCCCTTCCATTGGCACTACTGTCCCTAAGAACAACCCCACATACTAGAACTGGGCTGTCCCCTTACGAAGTGATTTTTGGCCGGCCCGCCAATGTATGGGGAGTCCCCAGACCCCGATCGTTTAGGGACATTGATTACCCATTGATGACAGATTATCTGTACACTTTGACTAAAGATTTACGTTCTATTCATCAACAGGTATCGGACATACTGCAGCCGCCACCGGAGGGTCTAGGACATCGCCTGGAGCCCAGCCAGTGGGTGATGGTGAGGAATTTTCAACGGAAATCGAGTCTGGAGCCGAGGTGGTCCGAACCCTATCAAATCATCTTGGTGACCAGAACCGCGGTGAAGGTGCATGGCAGAAAACATTGGATCCATGTCAGTCATTTGAAACGTCTCCCGCTGCCCTTACCATTTGATCTCAGGAATCAAGAAGGAATTCTGAGTCAGGAAGGAGAGCTGAATCAAAGCTTTGTGCCCTTTTTGGATGCCCAAGAAATAGGGCAACCACAGGAGGTGTTGCCCACCATGGAAAGTACGACAGCTCAACCAGCAGAAGCTGTTATTTTTAGGGCATCACAGGTTTCGAATGCATCAGAAATTTTTTCAACAGAGTTGTTTTCTGACCAGGAGCAACCTGGCCGTTATAAATACGACCTGCGACCCCGAAAACAGCGCGGTACCCCAGCTCCCCATGGTAGGAGCTAGACAGAGACCTGAGTTGAGGATTATTGGATAGAGCTACTGGGATACTGAGCGAGACACTGGACTGAACCCGTTGAGAGCTTGGAACATTGTGTTAAATAACTCTGTTCAGAAAGAAAGACTGATTTAAGGGCCGCGGTTGTACTACTGGAATATACATGTTGGTTCTTTTTATGAATGATAGGAGTCTACCTGTGAGACTCTAACGGACTCAGGGAGAAGATCCCTTAGTGGGAAGAAGAACCCTCTGGTGGTCTGCGTGCTTTGTGGATACAAAGATTAGATTTGGACTTATAGAGAGAGACCGAATTAGATTTGGACTGTTTCCTTTTGCTCGATTTGCGATGGAGGACGAACGACTACTTACCTCTCGACGTTATGTTGATAACATGCATTTGTTTTCCGGATGGCCCACCAGAGTGAAGGTGGCATTCGTTGCTTTTATCGTTATATTCACGGTAATTTTGATGTGTGTATTTGCATATTTAGAATTTCAGCACCCTGTTCAGAAACTGTTAGGAACTACCCCTGCCTCGGAGAAACACCTCTTTTATTCCTTACCTCCTCATAAGGCTCGACATAGGGAAACTTATGTGAAGAATGCCTTTATTGAAATGCTGCACCAGACCCACAGTACCACGAACAAAACAAATTGTTGGGTTTGTGGGTTACTTCCGTCAGTTATGCATCAACACGAATTGTTTATTTCCCTACCATTATCTTACTTAGCTAGCTGTGAAGCATGGTTCCAATTACTGTCATTAATGTATTCTTATTATGTAGCTGAACCCAAGATATATACTGAAAGGGATTATGAGCCCATTCTGAAGTATATAGAACAGCATCAAGGATTTGATGCCGAGGGAAATGGAGGAGAGGGATCTTTGGATCCAAATGCTTGTATGAATGTATATACCGATTATCAAAATGTGACTTGGTTACAGGAGGAAATGCAGGATTTTGAGCTTCTCAATTACACCATGTATTTTCAGCATTTTAAAGAGCGAAATGTCACCAATGACAAAGCCTTGCCGATCCCTATTATTAATACTACCTCCCCCTTTTGCATCCAGGGACGAGGTCACGTTAAAGTAGGGAAGAGTAAATGTAATTGCACTTACACTTTGCATACAGTACCCCTCCCATAATTACTCCTCCCGATGTATATTTTGTATGCGGTAAAAACGCTTATACTTGGCTCCCAAGGGGATGGGCGGGGCGGTGCTACCTCTCCTTCCTCTACCCTCCATTTTATATTGCCCACCTGATTATCACAGGACACATCAATTGGTTCGAAGAGAGGTAGCAGCAAATAGAAGCATTAGGAGTTTTGAAACTGAAGGTACCGATCAGACAGACACCTCCTTGCAACAGTTCGAGGATTTTGCCAAAGGTCTTACTCCCTTTTGGGGACCTATTTTCAATAGCCGTAGTATAAGACGCTTATCAAGAATAGTGGAAAATGTGGTTCAAACCACAACTGGGATCCTGACCAACATTACTGTTGAGCTTCAGGAGACGAGGCTTGTTTCGCTTCAGAACCGAATGGTTCTTGACGTCATCCTCGCAGATAGGGGCGGAGCTTGCTGCGTGATTGACAGCTCTTGCTGTGTGTTCATTCCTGATTCGGCCCCTACCATTCACCTTGCAATACAGAAATTACATTGATTAGCTAGTGAAGCACATGTTGAAAATGGTACTTGGTCCCTTAGTGGTTGGTTTTGGGGTCTCTTGGCTACTTGGGGTTGGAAGATATTTATGGTCCTGGCTGGAGCATTTGGAGTAATATTTACTTGCTGCCTATGTCTCCATTGCGGCCCGGCTTGTTGCTCTTTCTGTGCAGCTAGAATAACGTCTGCCTTGAATGTCTCATGACAAGCAAAAACCGACAAACAAATGATTCAGAAGGAGGTGGCGGATCTGATGCAGATTGATGAGGGAGTGTTTGTGGAGTAAATCTAGTTATATTGGCTATAATAGGCCAAAAGGGCCGTCTGATGGGATATAAATACAATAAATACATGTTGTTGGCCTAGTATATACAATATAACCTTAGAACCTTGCATTAGCCTTGCATTAGTCGCATTATATTATTGTAGTTAGGAACGATTCACTCCCTGCTCGCTCGAGCCTATTGGTGTGACCAGAGCCCCGCTTTTCCGTTTCTCAGTTTCTAGTATCATTTCCCTGAAGTCACGTGATTAAGCTTTCTGCACAAAACCATGATGGCAGACCTAGCTGTCTGCTCCACTCATTAGTTTGTAGCTCAGGGAAACCCAAGGTCACACCTGCCCTTTTTGTGGGATGCACACATTCTAGAAGAGCCCGTTCTTGTCCTCCCTGAGATTCAGATAGAAAGGGAGGCACCTTACTGACCTGCCCCCGGAATAGCTTAGGCCAAGCTACTAGCAATCAATTGTACCTTATATGGGTCTTCCTGTTGGCTCCTCGACAAGTTGTATCTTTCCTTCTAGGGTGACATCGTGCTATGTGAGAAATGTATATATGCTTTGTACTACGGGTGTGAAGTCAGTCTCCTCTGCGCACCTCTGAGGGTTGTGCAGATTGAGGCTCCCCTGTCAGGGTTTTGTATTACGGAATAAACGATTGAACCTTCTCCATTGCCGACTGACTTATTATTGATGAATGACATATATGGGCTATAGGTGAGTATAGTCCATTAGTATAATATTTGGTTCCTTCATAGTAGAGAGTAGTAGAGTAGTAGAGAGTGAGTAGTAAAGAGTTAGTAGTAGAGAGAGAGTAGTAGAGAGTAGTAGAGAGTGAGTAGTCAGTCAGTCTCAGTCAGTCAGTGTCAGTCAGTCAGTGTTAGTAAGTGTCAGTCTCAGTCAGTCAGTGTCAGTCAGTGTCAGTCAATCAATGTCAGTCGGTGTCAGTAAATCAGTGTCAGTCTGTCTCAGTCAGTGTCAGTCAGTCAGTGTCAGTCAATCAGTGTCAGCCAATCAGTGTCAGTCATTGTCAATCAGTCAGTTTCAGTCAGTCAGTGTCAGTCAGTCAGTGTCAGCTAGAGCAGCTCTGCTGACATGGTTCTCTGGCTCTACAGCGGGTCTGCGGACCTGGTTCTCTGGCTCCAGAGCAGCTCTGCTGACCTTGTTCTTAGGCTACAGAGCAACTCTGCTGATGTTGTTCTCTGGCTCTACAACAGCTCTGCTGACCTGGTTCTCTGGCTCGAAAGCATCTCTGCTGACCCGGTTCTGAGGCTCCAAAGCAGTTCTGCTGACATGGTTCTCTGGCTCTAGAGCAGCTCTGCTGACCTGGTTCTCTCCCTCTAGAGCAGGTCTGCTGACCTTGTTCTCTCCCTCTAAAACAGATCTACTGACCTAGTTTCTCTGGCTCTACAGCAGCTCTGTGGACCTGGTTATCTCCCTCTAAAGCTACTCTGCTGACCTGGTTCACTGGCTCTAGAGCAACTATGCTGACCTGGTTCTCTAGCTCTAAAGCAGCTCTGCTGACCTGGTTCTCTGGCTCTAAAGCAGCTCTGCTGGCCTGGTTCTCCGGCTCTAAAGCAGCTCTGCTGACCTGGTTTCTCTGCCTCTACAGCAGCTCTGCTGACCTGGTTCTCTGGCTCTAGAGCAGCTCTGCTGAGCTAGTTCTCAGGCTCTAAAGCAGCTCTTCTGACCTGGTTCTCTGGCTCTACAACAGCTCTGCTGACCTGGTTCTCTGGCTCTGAAGCAGCTTTGCTGACCCGGTTCTATGGCTCTAAAGAAGTTCTGCTGACCTTGCTCTCCGGCTCTAGAGCAGCTCCGCTGACCTGGTCCCTTGACTCTAAAGCAGCTTTGCTGACCTGGTTCTCTCCCTCTAAAGGAGATCTGCTGACTTGGTTCTCTCGCTCTACAGTAGCTCTGCTGACCCAGTTCTCTGGCTCTAAAGGAGCTCTGCTGACCTGGTTCTCTGGCTCTAGAGCAGCTCAGCTGACCTGGTACTCTGTCTCTAAAGGAGCTCTGCTGACCTGGTTCTCTCCCTCTAAATCACCTCTGCTGTCCTGGTTCTCTGCCTCTAGAGCAGCTCTGCTGACCTGGTTCTATGGCTCTAAAACAGTTCTGCTGACCTAGTTCTTAGGCTCTAGAGCAGTTCTACTGACCTGGTTTTCTGGCTCTAAAGCAGCACTGCTGACCTTGTCCTATGGCTCTAAAGCAGCTCTGCTGACCAGGTTCTCTCCCTCTAGAGCAGCTCTGCTGACCTGGTACTCTGGTTCTAAAGCAGTTCTGATGACCTTGTTCTAGGCTCTAAAGCAGCTCTGCTGACTTGGTTCACTGGCTCTAGAGCAGCTCTGCTGACCTGGTTCTCTAGCTCTAAAGCAGCTCTACTGACCTGGTTCTCTGGCTCTAAAGCAGCTCTGCTGGCCTGGTTCTCCGGCTCTAAGGCAGCTCTGCTGGCCTGGTTCTCCGGCTCTAAGGCAGCTCTGCTGACATGGTTCTCTGGCTCTAGAGCAGCTCTGCTGACCTAGTTCGAAGGCTCTAGTGCAGCTCTACTGGCCTGGTTCTCTGGCTCTACAACAGTTCTGCTGACCTGGTTCTCTGGCTCTGAAGCAGCTCTGCTGACCCGGTTCTATGGCTCTAAAGCAGTTCTGCTGACGTGGTCCTCTGGCTCTAGAGCAGCTCTGATTACCTGGTCCCTTGGCTCTAAAGCAGCTCTGCTGACCTGGTTCTCTCCCTCTAAAGGAGCTCTGCTCACCTGATTCTCTCGCTATACAGCAGCTCTGCTATCCCAGTTCTCTGGCTCTAAAGCAGCTCTGCTGATCTGGTTCAATGGCTCTAAAGCAGCTCTGCTGACCTGGTTCTGTGGCTCTAGAGCAGCTCTGCTGACCTGGTACCCTGGCTCTAAAGCAGCTCTGCTGACCTGGTTCTGTGGCTCTAGAGCAGCTCTGCTGACCTGGTACCCTGGCTCTAAAGCAGCACTGCTGACCTGGTTCTCTCCCTCTAAATCAGCTCTGCTGTCCCAGTTCTCTGTCTCTAGAGCAGCTCTGCTGATCTGGTTCTATGGCTCTAAAACAGCTCTGCTGACCTAGTTCTTAGGCTCTAGAGCAGTTCTGCTGACCTGGTTTTCTGTCTCTAAAGCAGCACTGCTGACCTGGTTCTATGGCTCTAAAGCAGCTCTGCTGACCTGGTTCTCTCCCTCTAGAGCAGCCCTGCTAACCTGGTCCCTTCAATCTAAAGCAGATCTGCTGACCTGGTTCTCTCCCTCTAAAGCAGCTCTGCTGACCTGGTTCTTTTGCTCTAAAGCAGCTCTGCTGACCTGGTTCTTAGGCTCTAGAGCAGCTCTGCTGACCTGGTTTTCTGGCTCTAAAGCAGCTCTGCTGACCTGGTTCTCTGCCTCTAGAACGGCTCTGCTGACCTGGTTATATGGTTTTAAAACAGCTCTGCTGACCTGGGTCTCTGGCTCTAAAGCAGCTCTGCTGACCTGGTTCTCTCCATATAAAGCAGCTCAGCTGGCTTGGTTTCTCTGGCTCTAGAGCAGCTCTGCGGACCTGGTTCTCTGGCTCTAAAGCAGCTCTGCTGACCTGGTTTTCTCCCTCTAAAGCTGCTCTTCTGACCTGGTTCTCTGCCTCTAGAGCAGCTCAGCTGACCTGATTATATGGCTCTAAAACAGCTCTGCTGACCTGGTTCTCTGGCTCTAAAGCAGCTCTGCTGACCTGGTTCTCTCCCTCTAAATAAGCTCTGCTGACCTGGTTCTCTGCCTCTAGAGCAGCTCTGCTGACCTGGTTATATGGTTCTAAAACAGCTCTGCTGACCTGGTTCTCTGGCTCTAAAGCAGCTCTGCTGACCTGGTTCTCTCCATATGTAGCAGCTCTGCTGACCTGGTTTCTCTAGCTCTAGAGCAGCTCTGCTGACCTGGTTCTCTGGCTCTAAAGCAGCTCTGCTAACCTGGTTCTCTCCCTCTAAAGCTGCTCTGCTGACCTGGTTCTCTGCCTCTAGAGCAGCTCAGCTGACCTGGTTCTCTGGCTCTAAAGCAGCTCTGCTGACCTGGTTCTCGGCCTGTAAAGCAGCTCTGCTGACCTGGGTCTCTGGCTGTAGAGCACCTCTGCTTACCTGGGTCTCTGGTTCTAGAGCAGCTCTGCTGACCTGCTTCTTAGGCTCTAGAGCAGCTCTGCTGACCTGGTTCTCTGGCTACACAACAGCTTTGCTGACCTTGTTCTCTGGCTCTAAAGTAGCTCTGCTGACCTGGTTTCTCTGGCTTTACAGCAGCTCTGCTGACCTGGTTCTATGGCTCAAAGCAGCTCTGCTGACCTGGTTCTCAGGCTCTACAACAGCTCTGATGACCTGGGTCTCTGGTTCTATAATGGATTTACTGACCTGGTTCTCTGGCTCTAAAGCAGCTCTGCTGACCTGTTCTATGGCTCTAAAGCAGCTCTGCCCACTCCTACAATTATCCTGACAGAAGCATGTCCTTATCTAATCAATCTGCTGAAACATAAGTCCTTATAAACTTATCCTGCTGTCAACTACTAGCACTCTAGGAACCTATTCACTGTCTATGCACTTGCAAAATGACTCAGGCATTGAGACACGCAGTGTTACAGTCAAATGTGCACAATATATGTGGTCCCTTAACCCCTTGAAGACTACTGAGTCAGTCCTACAAAAGTCCAGGTAATAGTCATGCTTGTCTGGAATCACACTGTGAGTCTTTGTCCACTCCTACAATCATCCTGACAGAAGCATGTCCTTATCTAATCACTATGCTGAATCATAAGTGCTTATAAACTTATCCTGCTGTCAACTACTAGCACTCTAGTAACCCAGTCACTGTCTATGCACTTGCAAAATGACGCAGACATTGAGACAAGCAGTGGTACAGTTAAATGTGCACAATGTATGAGGTGCCTTAACCCCTTGCAGACTTTTGAGTCAGGCCTGCAAAGGTCCAGGTAATAGTCATGCTTGTCTGGAATCACACTGTGAGTCTGTGTCCACTCTTAAAATCATCCTGACAGAAGCATGTCCTTATCTATTCACTCTGCTGAAACATAACTGCTTATAAACTTATCCTGCTGTCAACTACTAGCACTCTAGGAACCGAGTCACTGTCTATGCACTTGCAGAATGACTCGAGCATTAAGACAATACCTAAGCACTTACAAATTAACTGAGCACTCTGTTTGCTGCACTGTTATCATTCTAGTTACTAGTGATGTTCTTATAGAATGACCTAGGCACCAACACAAGTACATGTAAAATATGCTGTGCACAATCCCTACAAACCTCTAAGCAGATACATACTATTGGTACACTCCACTAAATACTGAAGTAGTACTCATGCAGCTTAGGATACCTACTGTCAGTCTCATGCAGTTTGTCAATCAGCCATCCAGTACTATGTTCTTATTGTATCACTCTGCCAATACCTAAGAACTTATGGAGCAGATTTACAAGCCCCCTGTGCCACCAGTACGTCACTTTTTGTAACCTAGTGATGGCGCTGGGGACTCCTGCATATTTACAAGGAGAGGAAAAGCCACCCAGCGTGGCTTTTCCCCTCCTTGAAAATACGACCCATTCAAACGCAGCACTTTGCGTTGAAGGGGTGTTGCTGTGTCTGTTCCCACACAACACCCATGGAATATCACATCTCAAGACTTACGAGAAAGTGTAAATCTGTAGATACGTGTCACTGGTGCTCCACCCTAGAGGTGGTGTAGCGAGGCACAACAAGGAGAAATGTTTTCATTTCTCCTCGTTTTTTCCTCTTTCAATGCATGCTGCATTCCACAGCCCACATTGAAGGAGGAAAATGCCTTTAGTGATTGTTTTTGTGCTGGAAGTAGTCCCTTCCTGCACAAAAACAATCTATCCAAGACACAGATATCCTTGCTCCATGGTGCAAGAGTGTCTGCGTCACTGCATGGCTGCAGTTTGTGTACTAGTGCAGAGGGAGCACAGAATTGCGACATATTCATGTAAATATGTCACTTCCCTGTGCTTCAGATGTGCCGCAGCGCGGTGCAGCTAAAGGGCTTGCAGTGTCATGCTGCAGCACTTCCTAATAGATCTGCCACTATAAATTCACCATACAGTATTAATGCATTCTTTCAGTCAATCATGCTTTCAGACATTACCATGCAACTATAGTTCTTTTTTTAAACCAGATAAGGTAGTTCTGAACTTTTTTTTTCTGTTTTTTGTTTTCTATTTTTTTTGTAGTTTTTAAACAATGTTGTACTTTTTTGGGTGTTTTTTAAAAATTGAACAAAAAAGGAACTAAGTAAACAGTTAGCTTTTGGAATTCAACATCATTAAAAAAAAAACAAAGAAATTGCATTTGTGGTTCCGTTGAGCCGCACAAATAGCGTCCACTGACTGTTCACCATAACGGATGATGGTTTTGCACTGGTGGTGCTGAAGTGGATGCTCCAGAGGTGCTAGCAATGCCTGGTGGTGGATTTTTTGCTGCACGCCTCATTTCTTCTCGTGCCAGATTCTTGGGGTGAATGGTCTGCAGATGTTTATACATACTCGCTGTTCCACAGGAGTATTTCTTTTCACTGCCTCGCGACAGGACCCTGTCACACAGCAAGCATGTGTCTTTTCTTGCGTTGACCTTTTTTTCTCCTACAGGAGAGGTGAATAATTTCCATACCACTGATTCAGGCCTCTGCTTGGGTGGATCTTCCTCCAAGATATCTTCATCTGTAGAATGATGAGGAGCTTGCAAACAAGATGCCATTACTCCAAGGCAATTTTTTAAAAACACCAAAAGAATTCCAAAACCAGCTCTCCAAGAAGAAGAGATGTCTCTCATCAACTGCTTCAAACAGAATAATTAAAATAGGTGGGGTCCTTCAAGAGTTACAGTGGGAAATGTCGTGAACCAATCAAATCTTTTTTTTGTGGTCACATGGGATCCGTGCACCGTGTGCTCACGAAGCGCGCACCCGACGCGACTACACGAAAATATATTTAAAAATAATATAAGTTTATTACAAGTAGAAATATATTATTTTATGAATACCGTAGATAATCTTTTGCCCTACTGTGTACATTAAAGACACATACATATCATTTTAGAGCATAAAAATTTTCACGGGAGTCGCGCACCCAGCGCACCCCAACACGTATATGAGTTTACGTGGGGCCGCCACTGCGCAAGCGTCGTGTACCGTAACATTGTACGTATATGACGTAACTGAAAAAAACACGCACTCGCCGCTCACGATACGCGGACCCTTCCCGAATGTTCCAAAATGGCAGCTAGAATACGTGGACCCGCTGCGGTAGGTACGCTTTGGGTGCGCAACTACCCAAAATTCTTTGAAAAGAATAATATATAAATACATTAAAATAGAAAAAAAAACGAATTAATTAAAAAATTTCAGTTTTACATGTATTTTTTTTTTTTTGCAATTTTCAGAAAAATATATAATCTTTTTTAGTAACAAAATATGTATAAATAAACAGTTAAAAAACTGTAGAAATTCAGTACAAAAAATAGGTATAACTACTATTGCACTTAAAAACTAGCATTTAAAAACCTTTGAAATTCACTGAAAAAAACATAGGTTTCAGAGACGTTATAGTTAGAAATTAGCATTTAAAAAACCTGAAATTCACTGAAAAAAACATAAGTTTCAGAGACGTTACAGTTAATGTTATTAATTAGCATTTAAAAAACCTTTGAAGTTCACTGAAAAAACAATAGGTTTCATGAGTGTTATACTTAGCTGGACATTTCACTCGTATAAAACCATAGAAATTCCTCCGTTATTATTAGTTGTGCTAACTATAACTCGCTCGCCCGCAATGCACTGCTGACCATGTCACATATTACATCATTCATGACATGGTCAGTGACATCACTGATGACATCACTGAAGACATCTCAAATGACATCACTGACGACATCATCCACGTGACAATCTGTGACACCTCATCACACACTAGTATAACCTTTGAACCTTTGATCACTAACTGATAGACTTCAGAGGGTATGGAAAGAACCCTCTGTTTCGGAGAATGATGATGTTGAGACAGGTCTTATTAAGTTTAATAAGGCCCTTTTAGAGGCAGTGGACTCACTCGCGCCTCTGAAACTTCATAAACAGTATTCTAGATCCAAACAGGAAATATGGTATACTGAAGAGTTGAGACTAGAGAAACAGGGATGCAGAAAGTTAGAGAAAGTCTGGAGGAAAATGCACACACCTTATAGTAGGAAGCTGTATTCGGAGGCCGTAGCCAACTATCATAAAAATATAAAATTGGCAAGGAAAAATAGTCTCGCGCTACAATTAGAGGAAGCAGGTAATTCCTCTAGAGAACTTTACAAAATTCTTCAATCTTTTGTAAAACCTCTAGCTGTGAAAGCCCTGATGACTTCACTCAAACCATATGCGATGACATTTCTGCATTTTTTGAGAACAAAATAGAGTCAATATATGGAAAAATCACTAAAGCCCCAAATTTTAAGAGCAATATTGGCTCCTCCCCTCCCCGGATACCACAGTGTCAAAGCAGCCTACTTACCATGATTCCTGGGGTTAGTTTGTCTGAGGTCACTGCTCTGTACAATCTAATTAAAACAGGGTCTCCAACTGACCTCCTGCCTGCTAAAATGGTAGCACCCTTAGGTAGCCTGCTCTCCTCAGGTATTCGAACAGTGATTAACCTTTCCCTTAAGGAAGGGCAGGTACCCAGGGACTGGAAAAGGGCGATTGTGAACCCTATTCAAAAGAACACGACGTTGCCATGGTCAGACCTTTCCAACCTCCGACCGATCTCCCTTCTACCCCATCTTAGTAAGATGACCGAGAAACATGTCAATACACATGTGTCTAATTTTATCGAGGCAGCAGGCGGTCTGGACCATTCACAATCTGGGTTCAGACCGAATCACAGCACCGAATCAGCCCTCCTCTCCGTGACCGATACCATCAGGATGGCACAGGATAGAGGAGGCTCTATGATTCTGGTGCTGTTAGATTTGTCTGCTGCCTTCGACACGGTGTCACATGACATTCTCATTGGTCGCCTGAAGAGGGTAGGGATAGGCGGAACTGCTCTGTCATGGCTGGAGAGTTTTATTACTGGCCACTCACAAAGTGTTCGATTGGGCTCCCATTTTTCTATCTCCAGGGAGCTCACCAAGGGGGTTCCACAGGGCTCATGCCTAAGCCCCACACTTTTTAATGTGTATGTGGCCCCCCCGCCTGAAATTGTGAGAGAATATGGGTTCACGCCTATATCATACGCAGATTATACCCAGCTCCTGTTCCCTTTTCAAACACTGACGCCAGCAGTTAAAAACTCCTTCGCTGCAGGCATGAGAGCTGTATCCGATTGGATGACCTCCAATTGCCTGCAATGTAATGTGGGCAAGACGGAGGTCATGCTCTTTGGAGAGGCCCCGCTCCTCTGGTTACCTGAATGGTGGCCTCCCGATCTAGGTTCCGCGCCTTGCCCCAAACAAGGAGTAAAAAGTTTAGGGGTTCGCCTTGATCAGTCTCTGCTACTTACGGACCATGTAAGTCAGGTAGCGGGATCTTATCTTAGGGTCATTGGGCTCTTGAGGCGAGTGTTCCCATACCTGGCAGACAATCATAGAAAAACCCTGGTCCAGGCGCTGGTAATCAGTAAACTGGATTACTGCAATGGGCTGCTCATTTCTGCCAATGAAGAGCAACTTGGCAGGTTACAGGTGGCCCAGAATACAGCAGCTAGGCTGATCCTTAACGTTCCAGCCAGATCCCCTTCTCGCCCTCTCTTGAATAAACTCCACTGGCTGCCTATCCGCCAGAGGGTGAAATTTAAGATATGCTGCGTAATTCATAAATGCCTTTTTGGTACTGGTCCGAAATACCTGTCAGAAAAATTCAAACCTTATGAGCCATGTCGTCCTCTGTGCTCTAAGAATCAATCACTGCTCCAGGTACCGCGGATCAAAAGGGAAAGACAGGGTGGTCGAGCCCTCTTTTATAGGGGCCCCACCCTCTGGAACACTCTGCTCCTCACCCTGAGGCAAAACTCCAATTTTGGAGCCTTTAGGAAATGCTTAAAGACTTACCTGTTCCCGACGATGTAGACTTTAATCTTCTTGTTTTTGATTGTTTTTCTATTTGGTTATGGCTTTTGGTAAGAACATAAGCGCAGAGATACCCCTTCGCTATATAAGCAAATAAACAAACAAACAAACAAACAAACAAACTGTAAAATACAGAGTACCATATTTGAAAGCATTGACACACATACCAGTTACTGCATACGCACTCACTGATTCCTAAGTCTACACACACAACTGTCCATTCACCCACATACTCACTTATTCATGCAGTCACTGATCAATGGTAACACTATCAAATGTACTCATACACCTTTATAGAAATTGACATATTAGCAGTCATCCTAGTCGATTATGCATTGATGCTACTCACTCATGAAAAAAATCAATCACACTTACATTTACTCACCTACACAGTTATACACACAGCACCTGATTTATACATACACATAGTAAATCAGAGTTACTATGTTAAAAAATTACTATTACAATTATACACTCATTCATACAGTTACTCTCACAATCACTGACTCTTACGAATACTTATTTATATACACCAGCTCTCATATACCAGGCCTTTTATTTTTCTACTTTATTGGAGATGTACCACTGACACATATATTCACTTACCAACACACAAATAAACACACTCAGACACCCAAACAACTGTTTCCATAAACACCCCTAAACCCATATGCCTAGAAAATCAACCACTCACACATCTTTTCATAGAGATACAACTCCCCCACCCAACCACAGATACACTCAGTCTCCCTTACAAATACTCAGCCAACTAATCAATAACTAATATAGACACTCATGTAGTTAGTGACCAATTGATGCAGCAGGTTATACAACAACAGAGACAGTGATACACGCATTCACATAGTTTGGTTACTAACCCATATATTTAGTGAGACACATTCAATTACTCACTTAAAAAAACAGTCAGACAGCTACTAAATCCTCCATCCAGACAGTTATATATCCACTCAATCTTCAATACAGATTGGTGTATATATATAATAGATTTTTACATTTCAAACAAAACCACATTCACTGGCTGATGTCATCAGTGTTGTCATTAGTGATGTCATTTGAGATGTCATCAGTGATGTCATCAGTGATGTCACTAACCATGTCATGAGTGATATAATATGTGATATCATCAGCAGTGCATTGCGGGCGCGCAAGTTATGGTTAGCTGAACAACCTATAACTGGGGAATTTCAATGGTTTTGTACGAGTGAAATGTCCAGCTAACTATAACGCCCCTGAAACCTATGGTTTTTTCAGTGAATATATATATATATATATTGTGCCCTTTTATCCAGCTAAAATGCAATAAAGAACTAGTAATTCGACTTGGTTGTCCGTCTCCTGCTTGCTTCGCTGATCCGAGTTGGGATTGGGGGTGGCGTTTTGGAGTTTTCGTGTATGTATATATATATATATATATATATATATATATATATATATATTACCTACTGGCAGTCGCCAGTAGGTAGTTATAGTTAGGACCTAGCTACCATAGGAAATGTGCAACATTCTATTGGGAATAAGTCTTGCGCCAGTTGAGGAATTTGCGTGTAATTTTCCAAAATTTTGGCCAGCTCCGCTCCGCTCCTTCCCTGAAAGTTTCGGGGGGATTCGTGAAGTGGGGGCTGAGAAAAAAGGGGGGTCCCAAAACGTGTTTTCCCCATGTTAATTTCCATAGGACGATCTGACAAGGCTACAGCCCGAACCGCTGAACGGAATTACACGAAACTTTGCAAAATTGTAGGGACTGGTACGCAGATGTGCCTTTGCTATATTTGGTGAAAATTGCTCCAGTGTTTTTTTGAAAATTAACTTCAAAAACACATATATATCTATAGGCGCGCTCCGAGCGCTCACCGGTATGCGTACCGGGGAGCGCACCCGGCGCGCTACGGGAGTGCGCGAGCGGAAAGCTGATTGGCTGTCGGATGTCTGTCAACATTCTAAACAGTCTGGAGAGTCCGCCATCTTGTGTCTCGGTAGAATCGAGACACAAGAGGTAAAAAAAAAAGGGGAAATGATTAAAAGGGGGCAGGGTAGACACTCCCTGACCCCCTAGGTTTTGTGAAAGGGGCCTAGAAGGGCCCTGAAGGGCAAAAAAACTTTTTTTTTTGTTCAATTTTCGCGGGGTAAGCACTGTGTGCGTTCCCATGTATGCTCTCCGGTACGTGCACCCAGAGCATACCACAGGGGAAAACATTGAAAGAAAATAGTGTAAAATAAGAATTTGGAGTGCTTAGAGGTAGGGTAGCTCTAAAAAGAGCTGTTGTCTTATGTGGGTGATTTAAGTACCTACAAGTAGGTACCGATGCAGAGCCTAAAATTCACTTCAATACAATCACTTCACTACTACTTCATAAATTAGAAATAAAAATGAATAATATGTCAACTAATTTTGAATTTGTAAATATTAATTTATTGTTCAGAATTTTCATAATTTAATAGAACTTGTAGCATGTCCTCATCTGGAATTTCCTCTTCAATCATATGATCAGGAATGTCCTCATTATAAGTGTGCCATGATGATTCTATTGTATCCAAACATTCGATTAATTCTTCGTCAAGAGATTCATCCCAAAAATTATCCGTGTCATCTTGATTTTCAATAAATATCGTTGAAATTTCAAATGAAATTTCCTTGGTCTCCTCATTTTGATTCATTTTAATTTCAAATTTCTTGCTGTAAATTGCAGAAAAAAGTAATCACTTTCAATTATCGTTTTAAGTAATACATAACATAAAAGTAGCTTAATCAAGTATTTAGTTCTTTAAAATTGATTTGGCAGTGTATAGTATCAGGCAGGAACTAGAAATATAAAGCACTGCATGTGATGAAGCCTATCTTAATCCATAATTATAACAGAAGGACTGTAAATAACTAACAGAAAACATTTTCCAAATGATCTTAAAGTGTACAACATAGCACCCCTTACAAATTAACAACTCACCTTTTTGAAATTAGAAGAGTAAGTACTGTGTAATTCAAACTCCAGAAATTGAGCACCCAAAATTCCTCTCAAAAGTACCTCAGACAGGAGTATCACAAAATGGCCGTGTTTTCCTCTCATTTAAGATATATACATATCAAACTTCATCACACAAAAATTCCAAACTAAAGTAATATTTTGATTGGTTCTAAATTTCAATACTTTCAAATGTGTTTTCCCCATGCAATTTTCCATAGGACATTTAGACACGGCTACCGCCTCAACGGATTAATGGAATTACACCAAAGTTGGCAAAATTATAGGTACTGGCATGTAGTAGGGCCTTTCTTTGAAATTGCTCCAGTGTTTTTTATGAAAAGCAACTTCAAAAAAACATATATATCAATAGGCGTGCTCCGAGCACTCACCGGTACGCGTACCGGGGAGCGCACCCGGCGCGCTACGGGAGTGTGCGAGCGGAAAGCTGATTGGCTGTATGATGTCTGTCAACATTCTTAACAGTCCGGAGAGTCCGCCATCTTGTGTCTCGGGAAAATCGAGACACCTGAGGTGAAAGGGGGAAATGATTAAAAGGGGGCAGGGTAGACACTCCCTGACCCCCTAGGTCTTTTGAGGGAGGCTTAGAAGGACCCTGAAGGGCCCCAAAACTATTTTTTTTTTAATTTTCACGGGATGAGCGCTGGGTGCATTCCCGTGTACGCTCTCCGGTACGCGCACCCTGAGTGCACCACGGGGAAAAACAGTATAAAGAAATAGAGTAAAAACATAATGTAGAGTGTTTAGAGGTAAGTTAGATCTGAAAAGAGCTGTTGTGTTATGTGAGTGTTTTTTGTACCTACAAGTAGGTACCGATGCAGAGTCTCAAATTCAAGAGGAAGACTCTATTCTCCTCATCTGTAAAATGTACACCATCTCTCCTATAGATGCCTTGCATGTTGTAACGCAAGTTGTTGTGGTAAATGGAACCCATACCATAGTCTCGGAGGAAAGCAGAAACAGATTTATTTACATGTTTCCTTGCTTTCTCAATCTGTGGACAAAATTGGTTGTACCAGTTCCATTTTTGCCTTTGGCATATATTAGAAAATACCAAGGCAGTTTTTGGAAAAATTGACATCAATTGCCCAAAGATGTCCTTTAAAAGCAAGTCATTTCCACCACAGTGCACAATTATAAGGTCAGGGTGTGAAAGATGCATAAAGGATTTTATCAATGGTATCAATTGGTGACTTCTTAATCATCTCTGTCCAATCCACACAATGTCCACATTTGGTAAATCAAGGTTGTAAATCCCTCTGTTGCTTGCAAATTATTCACTCCAGAAGACATAGCTATGACCCACAAACCAGACTTTTGGCATCTTGAAGGTAGATGTGCTTCTAGTGAGATGAGTTGTGGAAATGAAATGGCAGTTTGAAAGTAGGAATTAGGAAAAAAAGTGGTTGAGATTCAGTGCAGTTGAAAAACAAGAAATGATTGGTGCTTTCTTAAAATTCACCACTGAAAATTAGGGTGCATGCTTTTTTTTTAAGAAGTCATTTCAATGGTTGAGAAAAAGTAATTTAAAGAAACATTGCACTTGATTAGCTAGTACATTGAGAGGCCAAACACCCTTGCTGTATTCTTTTGCAACATAGTATGATGAACTTGTGAACTGTGTGCTGGGTTAGGAGGGAGTTACCATGGTAACAGGGTGAATGAGCACTGGGGGGCTGGGTGAATGTTATGTGAGTTTCAATGTGTTCAAATGTACAACCAATTAAAATGTGCAGTTTGGTTTTAAATTTGTGTGGGAAGAATTTTGATTGGTTATGTACAAGAATATGGGTCTGAAATGAGTAAGAATCTGTGCCATTATTGAAAGGCTACAGTGAAAGAAGCATTATTCAGAGATTCTGCTTAAGAAAATCTGTTGAGTGTGACTGACACTGTTCTACATCTTTCAAAGCATTTTTAAAGGTGAGTAATGATTCTTTTAATAAGGATAGAGTGCTGTATGCACTATGGGGAAGATTAAGAAGCATATTGTGCTTCTTTATTCTTGCATTTTGTGTCATGTTTTTTGTAATATTGTTTAAAAATAAAATGGTGCATATTGGCAATGTATTTTAAAAATGAGTTAGGTTTCTGTTTTGTTTCTGTAGTGGTCTTTTAAATGAGTTGTGCTTTGTGTCAAAAACCATTTAGTATGCAAAATCTTTTCTGGAAAAAAGTCTGCTTTTTAAATTTTGGAGAAGCATTACACTGACTTTCTGTTTGAAATAAGAGAAAAAAAAATCACATTTTTCAATAATGTCACCTGTGCCTTGTAACAGTTTGCCTCAATTAGCTTAAAGAGTATTCTTTCCTTGTGTCTCATTTTACTTTGTGCCTGTGTGTAATCTGATAAATGATTCATTTAATGAAGATACACTGCTGTTAAAAATATGGTAGTATATGTTTTTTGAAGACATGAATGATTACATGTAACGTCTGGTCATGTGCCTAAGATCACACTGTGAGTCAAGCTTGATTTTAAATGGATCTCGGTGAATAATATGCTTAGTTGATGTCTTTAAGAATATGGAATTACGTGTTTTTTAAAGTCATGGTAGATTACATGTAACATCGTGGACACGACCTAAGATCACACTGATGGGTGAATTAAGCTTCACTCACAGTGTGATCTTAGGCACATGAGCAGGATGTTACATGTAATGAGAAATTAATGTTATGTCTTGCTTATATATAGGTGGCCTGTTTTTGGTCTGTGGAGCCAGTGAAATAATATGAGCAGAGACACCCATACTGCTTGCAGAGACAGACATGGTAGATTACATGTAACATGATGGTCATGTGCCTAAGATCACACTGTGAGTCAAGCTTGATTTTAAATGGATCTCGGTGAATAATATGCTTAGTTGATGTCTTTAAAAATATGGAATTACGTGTTTTTTAAAGTCATGGTAGAATACATGTTACATCGTGGACATGTGCCTAAGATCACACTGATGGGTGAATTAAGCTTCACTCACAGTGTGATCTTAGGCACATGAGCAGGATGTTACATGTAATGAGAAATTAATATTATGTCTTGCTTATATATAGGTGGCCTGTTTTTGGTCTGTAGAGGCAGTGAAATAAAATGAGCAGAGACACACATACTGCTTGCAGAGACAGACATGGTAGATTACATATTACATGCTGGTCATGTGCCTAAGATCACACTGTGAGTCAAGCTTGATTTTAAATGGATCTGGGTGAATAATATGCTTAGTTGATGCCTTTAAAAATATAAAAAGTACATGTTTTTTAAAGACATGGTAGATTGCATGTCACATCATGGACATGTGAATAAGATCACACTGATGGGTGAATTAAGCTTCACTCACAGTGTGATCTTAGGCACATGAGCAGGATGTTACATGAAATCAGAAATTCATGTTATGTGTTGCTCATATATAGGTGGCCTGGTTTTGGTCTGTAGAGACAGTGAAATAATATGAGCAGAGACACACATAGTGCTTTCAGAGACAGACATGGTAGATTACATGTTACATGCTGGTCATGTGCCTAAGATCACACTGTGAGTCAAGCTTGATTTTAAATGGATCTGGGTAAATAATATGCTTAGTTGATGTCTTTAAAAATATGGAAGTACATGTTTTTTAAAGACATGATAGATTACATGTAACATCATGGACATGTGCCTAAGATCACACTGATGGGTGAATTAAGCTTCACTCACAGTGTGATCTTAGGCACATGAGCAGGATGTTACATGTAATGAGAAATTAATGTTATGTCTTGCTTATATATAGATGGCCTGTTTTTGGCCTGTAGAGACAGTGAAATAATATGAGCAGAAACACACATACTGCTTGCAGAGACAGACATGGTAGATTACATGTAATATCCTGGTCATGTGCCTAAGATCACACTGTGAGACAAGCTTGATTTTTAATGGATTTGTGTGAATAATGTGATCAGTTGATGTCTTTAAAAATATGGAAGTACATGTTTTTTTAAAGATATGGTAGATTACATGCAATATCCTGGTCATCTGCCTAAGATCACACTGATGGGTGAATCAAGCTTCACTTACAGTGTGAATCTTAGGCACATGAGCAGGATGTTACATGTAATGAGAAATTAATGTTATGTGTTGCTTATATATAGGTGGTCTGTTTTTGGTCTGTAGAGACAGTGAAATAATATGAGCAGAGAAACACATACTGCTTGCAGAGACAGACATGGTAGATTACATGTTACATGCTGGTCATGTGCCTCAGATCACACTGTGAGTTAAGCTTGATTTTAAATGGATCTGGGTGAATAATATGCTTAGTTGATGTCTTTAAAAATATGGAAGTACATGTTTTTTAAAGACATGATAGATTACATGTAACATCGTGTACAAGTGCCTAAGATCACACTGATGGGTGAATTAAGCTTCACTCACAGTGTGATCTTAGGCACATGAGCAGGATGTTACATGTAATGAGAAATTAATGTTATGTCTTGCTTATATATAGGTGGCCTGTTTTGGGCCTGTAGAGACAGTGAAATAATATGAGCAGAAACACACATACTGCTTGCAGAGACAGACATGGTAGATTACATGTAATATCTTGGTCATGTGCCTAAGATCACACTGTGAGTCAAGCTTGATTTTTAATGGATCTGTGTGAATAATGTGATTAGTTGATGTCTTTAAAAACATGGAAGTACATGTTTTTTAAAGATATGGTAGATTACATGTAATATCCTGGTCATCTGCCTAAGATCACACTGATGGGTGAATCAAGCTTCACTTACAGTGTGATCTTAGGCAGAAGACCAGGATGTTACATGTAATGAGAAAATAATGTTATGTCTTGCTTATATATAGGTGGCCTGTTTTTAGTCTGTAGAGACAGTGAAATAATATTAGCAGAGACACACATACTGCTTGCAGAGAGAGACATGGTAGATTACATGTTACATGCTGGTCATGTGCCTAAGATCACACTGTGAGTCAAGCTTGATTTTAAATGGATCTGGGTGAATATTATGCTTAGTTGATGTCTTTAAAAATATGGAAGTACATGTTTTTTAAAGACATGGTAGATTACATGTAACATCGTGGACATGTGCCTAAGATCACACTGATGGGTGAATCAAGCTTCACTCACAGTGTGATCTTAGGCTCATGAGCAGGATGCTACATATAATGAGAAATTAATGTTATGTGTTGCTTATATATAGGTGGCCTGTTTTTGGCGTGTAGAGACATGAAATAATATGAGCAGAGACACACATACTGCTTGCAGAAACAGACAGTGTGATCTTAGGCACATTATTCACCAACATCCATTCAAAATCAAGCTTGACTCACAGTGTGATCTTAGGCACATGACCAGGATGTAACATGTAATCTACCATGTCTGTCTCTGCAAGCAGCATTAATTTCTCATTACATGTAACATCCTGGTCATGTGCCTAAGATCACACTGTGAGTCAAGCTTGATTAACCCATCAGTGTGATTTTAGGCACATGACCAGGATGTTATATGTAATCTACCATGTCTTTAAAAAACTTGTACTTCCATATTTTTAAAGATATCAACTAAGCAAACTATTCACCCAGATCCATTTAAAATCAAGCTTGACTCACAGTGTGATCTTAGGCACATGACCAGCATGTTACATATAATCTACCATCTCTGTCTCTGCAAGCAGTATGTGTGTCTCTGCTCATATTATTTCACTGTCTCTACAGGCCAAAAACAGGCCACCTATATATAAGCAAGACATAACATTAATTAGTAAATCGTGTTTGACTCAAAGCAAGGCACATGTAATGTAATTCAGCCTTTTGTTGTATACTAGTGTTTAGATTGTTTACTTATTGTAATTGCTATGTAATATGTTTGTAGTGGTCTATAATATGTTATTTTTTCTTTACCACAGATTATAATCATCTATACAAATAAAGAAAAAAATGCCATCCAAACAAAGACGTGAAAAACTTTATAAAAGAAAATTAAGGTCTAAGAAAAAAAAAAATCAAGACTCAACCAAAATAAAATCTTCAGAGAAAAAAAAATGCTCCTGGTAAGCAAACTAAAAATTTTCTCTGGAACTTATTGAAATGTAAAAAAAAAAAACGTTTGTTTTCAAACAAGAATGAGACACCTGTAATTAGAAAGAAGACAGTATGTCCCTCTAAAAATGTTAGACCTGTACAAGGAGATGATATTATCTATAACAAAAAAAGGAGAAATCAATTTATTGAAATTCGTAGACGAATGTTTTATAACAGAATTATATCTAATTTATTACAAAATGTAAAGAGGTATCAAAAAAAGACCGCTTTTTACAAGAAAAAAAAACATAGTTAAGATTGTGGATGAAGCATTTAAAGTGAAAAATAAATTGTTTAGTTTAATAATGAATAGAATTCTTACACTCGATAAGGTAATCAATGTGTTCAAATCAAAATGCAAGTGGAGGAGAGTATTTAATCGGACTAATTTCTGTGATATTTTTTCTGGAGAATGAAAGCATAGTTCCAGTTGTGAGCCATTTTTTAATGAAGAAAGTTACTTTCATAATAATGATTTGGTGCACGCAGTTGACACCAGTGGTCGAGCATATGAAGTGAAGGATGGTTGTCCGGTTGAAAAAGAAGAGATTGTGCCTAAAAATACAGAAGAGGTGTTGGCTGATGAAGTTTTAGGGAGATGTCCTAAGGCTCCAGTGTATACTTGGAATTGTAGTAGTATTTGTAGTGTGCAACAGGATTCAATTGATTTGTTTCGCAGTTTCTTACGGACATATACTAAGAAAAGTGTGAAACAAAAAATGAAAAATTTACAAGAGTTAGATCCTTGTAGAGTGAGAGAAAAAGCAGGTTTGCAAGGGCATTCACTGGCTTGTCTTTCAATAAAAGTATGTCAGAGTGTTTTTCACCATTTTAGGATGTTAGCAGTGCATCATAATAAAGTGAGGAAATTAGTGAGAAGGTTGTATTATGCAAAAAGTCCAGCACTTAAACTAAAACAGTTAAACAGTGCTCTTTTGCATGGAACTGAATTAGATGTCAAAAACATTTGTGATGAAATTGAGTTTTGTTACTTTGGTGAAAAAGAGGTCAGTGCAGAAATTGATACAGTAATAGAAGGTAATGTAGAAGAGAATGTAGAGATTTTAAGTACAGAAAAATTTGAAAATGAAATTACAAAGTTTAAGGTCAATTCAAGTGAAAGGCCTAATTTTACTTGTGTGTGTTGTCGACGAACTCATTATAAGCATCAGACTAGATTAGTTGATTTATATGTAAAAAGCGAAAAGATAAATAATAATGAGTGGAAGGATTTTGCAACTTATTTGTTGGTTGGAAATTGTTTTGATTTGGGTTCTGATCAACGTATTTGTAAATATTGCTATAATAAATTAAATGAAAACAGAATGCCTGCTAGAGCTGTTCATAATAATCTGGAGTTGGTAGACATTCCTTCTGAATTGATGGATTTAAATACCTATAAGTCTATTCTGATTCAATTTGTGCATCCTTTTCAGGCTATTGTTCGCATGGAGCCTAAGACAGGGAAATTGCCTCCTGCAGATTTACAGAGAGGATTAAAGGGAAGAGTTGTTTATTTGCCTCTAGATTTTAAGAAAAATATTGATACAATTGGTGTTGAAAAAGTAGAAGAGGAACCTCTGGTTATTCTAGTTAATGGTGTTCCGACAAAAAGTAAGAAAATCTGGCAAGAATTAGTGGATGTTAGGAAAGTCAAAAAGGCAACGTTGTTTCTGGTAAAAAATAATCAGTACTATAAAAATGTGTATGTGGGAGAAGAGGAAACAACTGTACAAGACGACACTGATGTCTCTGCTGGGCAAATAGAAAAAGTTGATGTCTCTAGAAGTGAAGAAATGTATGAACATTATAGTGTTCATCCATTGCATTCCAAAGAAGTAATGGGGAATGCTATTGACTTGTTTCAGATGAAAAAAGCCAAAGGAAGTCCCATTAGTGTATGGGAAGAAAGTTTGGAAGCTCGTTGTTTTCCACAGTTATTTCCAACAGGTGAAGGTGGACGATATGACGACTGACCTGTTCAAATTCCTGCATCTGAATACCGGACTTCAAAATTATATGCAGAAGATCCAAGGTTTCGTCAATGCATTCCATATTTGTTCCATCTACTGTTTGAGAGTGATTTGTCTGGACTTTTCTATGCAGTAAACCATATACTCAAAAGTGGAACACATCTACAAAATGTTTCGGCAAAGGATTTTATGGATAAAGTGAAACTGCAAGACAGTGTTTTGGAATCTCAGCTAATTAATCTCATGGCATGTCAGCATGGGACTAACGAGTATTGGTACCGTCGTCATGGGGAATTGAAATGTATGCTAAGAAACTTAGGAACTCCTACATGGTTCCTCACTCTTAGCTGTGCTGAGTATGCTTGGGAAGACTTACTTGAATTTCTACGAGAGGCAAATAAAAACATTGAAAATATTGAATACAAGACACCTGGAGAACTGTGCTCTTTGGATACAGTTAATGTATGCAGATATTTCAATCATAGGTTTGAAGCTATGATGTCTTTTATTACAAATAAAAAAAATCCTCCGCTTGGAGAGGTGTTGGATTTCTTTTGAAGAAAGGAGTATCAAGCAAGAGGTGCTCCTCATATACATATGCTGCTATGGATTAAAGATGCACCAACATTTGGAACAGATTCAGATGAGAAAGTGATGAGTTTCATTGAGCAGTATTCTACATGTGCTGTTCCGAAAAGTAAAAGAAAACAATTTAAGACATCAAGTTTTACACTTTCAAACCCATCGTTGTGGGAAATACTGTCGTCGAAAATACAAATCCAAGGACAAGTTCTACCCGAAATGTCGTTTTGCATTTCCACGACCAGTAACATCGAAAGGAAGAGTCAACAATTTTATGTCTTCTCTGCGACACACTGTGACAAGAAAATCACCCAAAATAACATACAACCTAAGAAGAAATTAGGAATCCAAATTTGTGGCTGACAACTCTATTGCTGTGGCTCGATATGTGACGTCTTACATCACAAAGTCAGAAAAGACGGAACTGAAGGAAATGTGGGAGGAAATTTCACATGAAAAGAGTCTAAGCAAGAAATTATACAGTTACAGTCTGAAGATGTTGTCGCATCGAGAAATTGGAGCATATGAATGTTCTGATCGGTTATCATCAGCAAGTCTATATGCCAATTCTAGAACCATCATTTGGGTGAGTCTAGATCTTGCTGCAACACGAAACCGAGTTTTGAAATCTGTACAAGAAATAGAGTATTTGGCGGAGAAAGAACCAGACAGTACAGATATTTTGAAGACAAACATGTTGGATACATACTATCCAAATAGAAGTACTCACCTTGAGAACGTTTGTCTCTATGAAGTTCTGCAAACCTATATTTTTAAAAAGAACGTCACAGAAGACATCAATAAAGGTGTATATGCTGTAATTGGTTGTGAAGGCTGTCTAGTGAAACAAAGAAAAAGGCCATTTGATTAATCATCGAAAATTGAGTTGTGATTCTCCAGACAAAAGGGAATTTTATTACTTAGCTCTTTTGCAACTCTTTAAGCCTTGGCGTACAGAAGAGTGACTACTTGGAGATTTTCTTACTTATGAAGATTCGTTCAATGCAACCAAGGATACGATAGAATGTCCTGTTTTTTCAAATTATCTGCAAATGTTGAACGAGGAAATACAGCAAGAAGCTACAATTGCAGCAGAGATTGCTAGAGACAGTTCTCAAGATAGTCAGAGTTCTGCTTCATTGAGTCAGGATCCACTAGGAGGACCAATTATACAAAATGAAGCTGCCACTGCCATGGATGAAGTTGAAAGAGCCATGGAACAAGCTCAGGAGGATGGAATTCTCTTAGAAGATTTGGAAAAAGAACTAAATGTTGAGCAGAGACAAATATATGACGAAGTCACAGAACACATTGAGCATGGTTATTCTCATGAGAAAAAAGAGTGCTCATGTACATCATTTGTACCTGTCCGACTATATCTGAGTGGAGAAGCAGGAACTGGGAAAAGTTTCCTGATTAAAGCGATTGCAACATATTTGCAGAAAACAACGGAGTCTTCGCTCTCTTGTGTTGTTACTGCTCCAACTGGGTTGGCAGCACACAACATTAAAGGGATTACTTTACATCGCTTATTGATGCTGCCAGTGGAGCATGATAACAAATTACAATACCACAAGCTATCTGGAGAAGCTTGTTGTGAAGTTTCAAGAGTCCTAAAGAAAATGAAACTTCTTATAATTGATGAAGTAAGCATGGTATCAAATGTAATGCTTGCTTTTGTGCATTTAAGAATGCAAGAAATTCTTAAAACAGACTACGATGTGTTATTTGGAGGCAAACACATCATTGTTTTTGGAGATCTACTGCAACTAACTCCAGTGAAAGGACAGCCGGTGTTTAAAATGCTTACGCATGAAGATATCAGGGAGTGCTTAGAAATCATTGGAAATGTTAACATATGGTTAAATTTCAAATATGCAGAACTGCTTCAAATTATGTGACAGGCAAAGGATGAAGATTATAAAAATATTCTACAAGATGCAAGAATTGGAAAACTAACTGAGCATGGCAAAGAAGCTTTACATGGACAATTAATTTCAAATTTGTTTCCAAATGAAAATATTCTCCCAGAGAATATTTTTAAGAAAATTCCTGAAAACAAATCTGTGATATGCTTGATGCCAACTCTGCAAGAATGTTCAATCTTCAAAAACAAAATGTTAAAGTTGGAAAATCAAGAGATTGTGAAACTGGAAGCTATTGATAAAATTGAACATGAAGGAGCAACTATTATTTTGTCAGAAAAGTTTAAATCAAAATTGGATTCTTTAGAGAAGACAATATCTAAAACTGCTGGTATGGAAAGGACTCTGTATGCATCTTTAAATTGTCGTATAATTTTACGACATAATTTACATGTGGAAAGAGGTTTCGTAAATGGAGCAATGGGTCATGTTGTGGATTTTGTGAATTACCGAAATAGAGATGGAATTGAATTTATAAAAATTTAATTTGATGGTATTGAAGAAGTACAACAAATCAGTCGTTGTTCTGCCCGATTTTTGCTTGTGAAAGATTTATATGTCCGCAGAAAACAGTTTCCTGTTTCTTTGGCATATGCGGTGACTATTCATAAATCTCAAGGTTTAAGTACAGATAGTGCTTTGGTGAATATTGGAAGTTCTGTTTTCAAGGAGGGTATGGCATATGTTGCTTTATCTCGAGTCAGAACTTTATCATGATTGTACTTGATTGATTTTGATGAGACAAAGATTAATGCAGATCTAAATTGTGTAAAAGAATATAATAGGTTAAGAAGAGAGTATGCTCCAAATTTACCTCAATATCCTCTGTTTGAAAAGCGTGTGGGAGGCCGAAAAAGAAGAAATGAGAAAAATTGTAGTGAAGTTGTAGCAAAAAGAAAAAAGCTAGATGAACCAGTAATTGTAAGCAGAAACAAAATGGATTCAGTTAAAGATGTTGTTGGAATTCAATTTGAAAATAGTTCTGGTGTCAACTGCTATGCTAATGTAGTGGTTAATGTTGTTTTTTTCTCCAAACTGTACAAGAACAGATTGCTGAAAATCGTGATCAAACATTTTGTTGTTTATTAAATTCTGTGTTACAGAAATGTAGCAGTGATAGAACAAAAATACAAAGTGTTTCTGAAATTCGAAATGTTTTAGACATATGTCCTGGTCTAAATCAATTTTCACAGAATATTCAGCAAGATTGTCAGGAATTTTTAATGTATATGCTTGTTGTTTTGCAAGATGAAGGTGAAGGTTTTGGCCTTTCTTATAAATGGCAGCATGACTGCGACAATTGCTCCTTTTCAAGTAGTACTACAATAGACACTGAAAGATGTATATATTTGTCTTTACCAGACTGCAAATCAGTGTCATTTAATAATCTAGTTAGACAAGCAAATCAAAGCATGGTCTGTACTCAATGTAAATCAGCAATGCTATCAACATTATTTATACAAAGATATGGACAGTATGTTATATTAATGTTCCAACGATGTAGACCTGGTGGAACTAAATTGACAACATTAATTACAATTTTTGTGGCTTCTCAATTATCAATTTCAGGAAGAACCTTTACAACTGCAGCAATTATTTACCATGATGGTCCTTCAACAACATCAGGACATTACACAGCTTATTTAAAATGTCAAAAAGGATGGAAACACTGTAATGATACTCAATTGACTTTCAAACATCGTTTGCCTTCTGACTTACAAAATTCTTACCTAGTGTTCTTACAACCGAAATTTTAGGGAAGGTAATTGGCCTATGAAGATTGCAGCAGTTAATATAACTTAGTTTGCTGTTCAAAATTACTTTCTGAGTGAGAGTGATGAAGATAATAAAAAACATGTAGTTCTCATAGATATAGCATATGTATATCATATAGTGTGTGCTGTGAGTATTATACAAAATATTTATAAAAAGTAAGCTAGAGGTGGAAATAAAACTCTTGTTTCATAATGTAAAAGATGTTGGAGCTTTTATTTCAGAAAGTCGGGTAAATGAGAGATTAAGAATACTCTGGACTAATTTCCAAAGAAAAGGACTTTCCATATACTATTTGGCCTCGTGGAAAAGTGGATGGATCAAAGGTAGGTTTAGATATGTTTTTTCTAAATTTTACATTACTTATGAAAAGATTGTATGGGTTTATTAAACACAATCATTTCGATTGTGTTTTTTTTTTGCCCGCTGTTATATGATGAGTACTATTGAAGTCACTGTTTTAAGTGAAAGTCAATATATTATGAGAACAGCAAAAATAAACCATGTAACATATTGTTGAAATTATTTAGCATTTTCTATTATTAAATATTTATTATTTTCCCATTCTCTTATGCTCACTCACCTATTTCCACCCTCTATCACTCCTCTTAACTTACCCTCACTGGCCTTTTTTCACTCTCCCTCACCTCCCTTCCCTTATTCTACTTTCCTCACTTATTCTCATTATCCACTCCTTCACGGCCCTTTCCCTCTCTCCCATCCACTACTTTCCAGCTGTCAGTCACTCTACTTCACTCCCCTTCCCCTGTTTCCTTTCTTTGTTCCCTCAATATTTCCCCTTCTCTCACTCACCTTATTACACTTAACTCACTCCTTCTCTCACTTCCTCTGTCCTCTCACATCCACACTCCCTTTCCCTCACTCCCTCTCTCTTAGCTTCAGTCTCTCGATCCTCTCACTCTCTCACTCCTCTTCCATCACTCTTACTCCCTAAAACTCACCCACACTCCCTTACTTACCTTTCTTTGCTCTCTTACTCAGTTCCTTTCTGCCACTCTTTCCTTCACTACCTCTATGTTCTCACTCCTTCACTTTCTTTGTCTCAAGCTCACTTGCTTTTATCCTCTCTTTATTTTCCCTTTTTCATCAACCTCACTGTCCTTCACTCACCCTCCCTCACCCTTGTTCCCTTACTCCAGTTCCTTCAGTTATCCTCATTCATCATCTTTAACTACCCTTCTTCTTTCTCTTGTCACGCACTCACCTTTTCCCAGTCCCTTTTTTTCACTTTTCTTCCCTTTCTTCCCTTCCTTTGCTCCCTCAGTCATTCTCTTTCCTCACCTTACTGCCGTTTACTCACTCTTTCTCTGACTCACCTCTGTTCTCTCATATTCTCACTTGTCTTCCCTCACTCCCTCTCTGTTACCTTCACTCCCACTGTCTTTCAACCCTACATTCACCCTCACTCACCTTCCAAGCCTCATTGTCATTAATCCACCGTTATTCACTCCTGCTTCTCTGTCACTCACTCCCCTTTCTTTACTCCCCTTTCTGCCTTTAGTTTTCCTAATGCACATTCCTTTAGGATCTTTCTCACCTTCCGTTCATTTCTCTCTTCTGCTCTTGTTCACTGTCCCTGAATGTATCCATGTCATGATCCTTTTAGTAATTTGCTCTCTCTCTATTTCTTTTTAACTCTCTCTGACCTACACCATTCCTTTGTTTTTCTTTCTGAGTCCCTCACTTCTACTTTATCTCTTACTAACCTTTTATGACTTTTAATCTCCTTCTTTGTCTCTTGTTTTGTAAAATATATATTATAAATATTCTAACTTATTTTTTTTGTCTTTCACAGATATAAATTTTAATGAAAATATGTAATTAAGTTTACATTACTTATAAGGTAAGTTTGATGTACAAAATGTACTTTCCTTATACTCTTTTCCTGAACCTCACTACTCTTCTCTGATGCTCCCACACCTCTGTTTCCTTATTGCGCTTGCCTCACTTACTCTGAATCCCCACGTTTACTCCCCTTTTCCTCACTCCTCTCTCACACTCACCTTCTTTCAGACCTTCTCCTTTACTTTCCTTCCTCTCTCTTCTCTTACTTCATTCCTTTACTCTTTTCCCTTCCCTTACTCTCCTTACTCCACTTCACTAACTCCTTCTCTTACTCCCTCTGTTCTCTTACTTCTACACTCCCCTCCCCTCATTCTCTCTCTGTTAGCCTCATTCTCTCCATTTCCTTAGTCTCCCACACCTCTTCTGTCACGCTCACTCCCTATAACTCAGCTACACTCCCACACTCACCTTCTTTCAAACCTTCTCCTTTACATTCCTTCCTGTCTTTTCCCTTCTTTTGGTCCTTCACTCTTTTCTCTTCCCTTACTCTCCTTACTCCACTTCATTAACTCCTTCTCTTACTCCCTCTGTCCTGTTACTTCTACACTTTCCTTCCCTCATTCTCTCTCTGTTAGCCTCATTCTCTCTGTCCCTTTAGTCTCTCACTCCTCTTCTATCACGCTCACTCCCTATAACACAGCAATACTCCCACTCTCACCTTCTTACAGACCTTCTCCTTTACTTTCCTTCCTCTCTCTTCCCTTGTTTCGCTCTTTCACTCTTTTCCCTTTCCTTACTCTCCTTACTCCACTTTACTAACTCCTTCTCGTTCTCCCTCTGTCCTCTTAGTTCTACACTCCCCTTCCCTCATTCTTTCTCTATTAGCCTCATTCTCTCCGTCCCCTTAGTCTCTCACTCCTCTTCTGTCACGCTCACACCCTATAACTCAGCCATACTCCCACACTCACCTTCTTTCAATCCCCCTACTTCACTTCCCTTCCCCTCTCGTCCCTTTTTTTGCTCCCTCACTCATTTTCCTTTCCTCTCTCACTGCATTCCACTTCACTCACTCCTTTTGAATTTGTTAAGAATACAGCTCTTTTTTGAGAATTGGAGGTAGTTCTAAAAAGAACTGTTTTTTTTCTTCTTTTTTAGGTTTTCTTTGTGAACTAAAACAAAAACAGGGAATGTCAAACTGCTCAACAGGAGCAAAAAAAAGAGTAAAAATTAGGGCTGGGGACGGCAGCGGTGGTTTTCCCTTGTACGTACAATGTTCATGATACTTTGTTCTCCGTAACAAAGGAGTTCATCACAGTCCTTACATTTTATAGAAATGCCATCAAAAACAGGCTGAATGTTAGGAATCAGCTGCTCAGGTCTCCCTCTCACGGATGATGTAGTTGGTCCTCTAGTAGATGTTGAAGCACCATCCCTTGGGGCATTTCGTGCCAGAGCTCTGAACATGCAGAATCATCGTTGAGTTGCCAAAACTGTACTTTCTTCTAGGGTCTCCCCGTGAAAGCACAGTTTGGCAGATTTTACACTCCACCTTTGGAGCATTAACCTTTTTTTCATTTGGTGGTATGGTACACAACTTCCAAATGAAGTGCTTCTTTACCTTGGGCTGAGGAGCCTCTTCCTGAATGAACTCATCCGAGTCCTCACTGCTACTGGTGGGTCTAGCAGCCATTCTTATCACAAAAATGAAGAACAGAAAAGAACAGGTCTTGCTGTCTTCAAAGTGAAAGAAGAAGTGAAGGAAATGGGTGGGGTTTTCATTATTTGTAAAAAAAAACTGTTAACAACCAATGAAAAGAGTTATTTTAAGGTCACATGACTTGACATGCTTATGCTGCGCGCACCGGAGCGCTTCCGGGGGCGCTTACGCGGCGCAAACGTAGGCGCTTCCGGGTGCGCTTACGCGGAGCGCCTAAATGACATTTTGCTAGCTTTTCGGAAATGCTAAATCATTTTAATTCAGAAAATCAAAAATACTACTTTTATAAGTATGGTACTGAATGTCGCATTATTATTTAGTTTAAATACATATTTTTTTTACGCCTGCGGAAATAGCGCTCTCGCTGCGCTCTCGGGTGAGCTTACCGGTGCACGCACCCTGAGCGCTCCAAGACAAAATGATTTTTAAAAAAACATGAAAAATACATTGAAAAAAATATTTTTGAAAAAAAAATTATTAATTAATAGTTATAAAAAACAACTAATAAAAAAAACACTTTAAAAATCGTAGGTTACAAACTTGATATACAAAGGAATTAGCTTTTAAAAAACCTTTGAAATTCACTGAAAAAACCATAGGTTTCACAATCATTATAGTTATGAATTAGCATTTAAAAAACCTTTGAAATTCACTGAAAAAACCATACGTTTCACAATCGTTATAGTTAGGAATTAGCATTTAAAAAACCTTTGAAATTCACTGAAAAAACATAGGTTTCACATTTGTTATAGTTAGGAATTAGCATTTAAAAAACCTTTGAAATTCACTGAAAAAACTATAGGTTTAACATTTGTTATAGTTAGGAATTAGCATTTAAAAAACCTTTGAAATTCACTGAAAAAACCATAGGTTTCACACCAGTTATAGTTAGCTAAACATTTTACTCATACAAAACCAATGAAATTCCCACGTTATAGTTAGTTGGACTCACTATAACTCACGCGCCCGCAATCCACTGCTGATGATGTCACATATTACATCATGAATGATGTAAAATGTGACATCATCAGCAGTGGATTGTAGGCGCGCAAGTTATAGTGAGTCCAACTAACTATAACGTGGGAATTTCATTTGTCTTATATGAGTAACATGTTTAGCTAACTATAACAGGTGTGAAACCCATGGTTTTTCAGTGAATTTCAAAGGTTTTTTAAATGCTAATTCCTAACAATAACAAATGTTAAACCTATGGTTTTTTCAGTGAATATATATAAATATATATCCACAATAATGCAATGGGCAATATGCTGGTTAGGCAGAAAGAAACACTGGAGCCGCGGCCACTGATTCAAGCGTGTTTATTTTCACCACTAGGTCCCAAAGCGTTTCGGAGTTCCGTCACTCCTTTCTCATGGGCAAGCATTAGTGTATCATCAGTTTCATTTAAAGAGCAAGTGCTCGTGTTGTGCAATAAATATAGAAAACATACTAGTGTTCATCATCACAGTCAATAAAGTTATAATACATCAATCAGTTGTATGGGATGTGAAATGCTTACAATATACACAATTATACACAGCCAAAAAATATAAAGCTTTCACCATGTTTATGCAATTCATTGCGTTGTTCGCATATCAGTAATAGAAGATCAATCCTACTGCTAAACTCACAGTAAAAAACAAATGTATTGTAATGCAAGCACAAACTGTGCCATTGCAAACAATTAATGGTGCGTGAGCGGTCCATCGTAATTAATGATGAACGTCAGGGTACAGCCCCAGTGGGCAATCAATAATCATAGCGTCTTGTACTATAGACATAAAAGACATACTACATTTGCTGTAATATTCAGTCAAGATGAAATCAATACAAGTGTTGATGAGCCTTATTGCGGTTACTCGGTTTAGAAAAAACAAGTATAACAGACTGCTAGATGTATAATAAAAAGAAAAATGCTAATGCTGCTCATGCAATTAGTGGAACTGCAGTGTAATCCAGTGCATGTGCAGCTAATCCTATTCCATGACAAACATCAAAGAAAGCCCCAGTGGGCCAATATTGTTCATTGCTAGTCGAACAGCCTCCCTGACCACTCACTATGAAAGTAAACAATCGGATCATGCTCCAGTGAGCAAAGGTATCAACCGCAACAGATGTGAGTGTTATAGATGAATATAAACAGCCGGTTATTGCATACAGTGTCAAACGCATATTAGTGCTCCTCAGCATTCCCAATCGACATCTGTAAAAAAACAGACAGAGATGATCCTATTAAAATCAATAACATAGTGCACAAAGAATACAATTCTAACTGAACACAAAACCTTAAAAGACAGAACAGGAGAACATGGGAAAAGGGTATCCATGGAAAATGTTACAAATGTACGGACATCTCCTCATCAAGGTTCAAACCTATGGTGGATAGAGTGTTATACTTGACAATCATTTTAGATTCTAACCTCCTCAGTTCAATGGTTCTATTGCCCCCCCCCCCTGGTCCGGATGGTATACTGTCAAGGTCACAGAATCTAAGAAGGTTGGCATTTTGATTGTGACTCTCTCTGAAGTGACGAGCAACAGGATATTGCTTATCGTTTTTCTTTATTGCCCTTAGATGCTCTAATACTCTCTTTTTTCCTTTATGGATAGTGCTCCCTACATCAAATCTATCACATGGGCACCTCAATGCATAAACCACAAATCCACTATTGCAGTTCACATGTTTGTTAATTAAACCACCATTTACAATGCAATAGGTCTCGCAGTGACATTATTTTGAGCTATTAATATTGTAAATCACATTGTTTTTTGTTGTTGATTTTCTCTTGTAAAACATTAATAAAAGGCATTTGCTATTGACATTGCAAATGACAATGCCTTTCATTTGTGTTTTTTTTTAAACATAAATAAAAGGCATTGGTATTAACAATGCCAATAGCTTAAAGTAAACATTTAGCTATTGGCATTTTAGATTACAACGCCTTTTATTTACGTTTTACAAAAGAAAACCAAAAAAAACCAATGTCATTTACAATGTCAATAGCTCAAAATAATGTCAGTGCGAGACCTATTGTATTGTAAGTGTGCTGCCCAGTACCTGCAACCACCGGCACACATTAAGCACTGTATAGCTTCCTAGTACATAGGCTGTGCTTGTTTGGAAGTGTGTGGGATTCATAATGCGAGCCATGTGAGAAGTGTTACTCCACAAAAGTAAGAGGAGAATGGTAGGGCTTAGCTTAAGCTGAGACATAGACTCTCCCACCCAGTAGGCATTGTGCTCCCTCGAAGCCTGGCAGTGTAAGGCAGCCATAGTTGAAGACCTGAGTCTTACAATAGGTAGCCCCACTACAATGCACATTTATGCCACTGGGCTACAAAGTCATCCTTCATCCTTGCAACGGGTATTCTGTAGAGCTGAGTTCGACAGGCTGTAATCTTGCACCTGGGCCTGTGTTCCTTGGATCGGCAGATGGTCAATGGTCATTAAGGTAGTAGGAGCCTTACCCGCTGTGCCTTTTCTTATCTTTTTACACCAATAAAGGAGGGGAGGAGCACAACAGTGACGCCATCTAATTACTTTATTGGCCCCCTCACCCACCTGAACCTGCAGACCCGGGCCCTTCTCTGACCTTCTGCTCTAAAGCAGAATCCCACAACCCCTCCCGCTGCTCCCTGGAAAGCACATCTGTCAAACTCAGAGGATTGTCAGAAACATGGGGGTGGGGGCAGCAGATATGTTTGTGTGGGGAGGGGGTGTCGGAAACCTTGTGATGAGCGAGAAAGCGGGAACAGGGGATGCTTTGCTGACTAAGCGCATTTCACGTATGGCTGTCGACTCTCCTCGTGTCATAATAGGGGCTTTCGGACAGTGCTGGTTTTAGAAAAAAAACACAAAGCATCCTGAGAACTGTAGTGTAATCATTCCTATTGGTAGAGTTCACAGGTACCGATAAGCCAAGACTGTCTATATATCATCCATGTGTCCTGTGGCCTCGTTAATAGTCACACGCTTCTAGGCTGAGCAGCAATCCTTGTGTGAAGTCACATGCAATGGACAACCGACCAGCACGCATACTGTACACACTCAGCCTCCTTGTGTTTCCAGCACTGGTCAGTTCCTCCTCTCCCACTGTGTGCGTGTCTCTCTCTCCTCACTGAGATGGTAGCCATGCCCCTCTGGTCCAAGTCTCCATCTGTTCTAAACCCCATGTACCCACAGTTCCGTACCATCCGCCTCGAACAATGCATTAACTCTGTCACTCTGACGTTACAGGTTCGGAAGGAGAGGTGATAGGTGGGCTCCTGCAAGCGGCAGCTGCCCCAGCATCAGTCTCTCTGACTTGAGGTCTGTCAGGCTGGGTGACTGGCACACTGAGCTTACGGAGCCAAGAAGAAGTTTGACCAAACCTTATTCTGTTTCTAATTGAATTCAGCGAGCACTTCGGTTGCTTGTCAAACATTTACAGATGCCGCCCTTGTAAGTTTTCCTGCTAATAAAGTGTCTGCCGTCAGAGAGGCATGGGTGGTGCCACCGCACTACAAAACCATCCTGGAGATTGACATTTATAGTACACCAGAAGGTCTATGGGGTAATTGCGCTAGAGGGCAGAGGTGCCTGGCGCTGGAAACTCAACACTGTAAATCAAATACAAGCACCTCTCTTAAATATATAATGTATTTTAAGGCTGGATCAGTCACTGCCCGCAGGCGACAGGTTCGCATCCAAGTGGGGCTGGTTCAGGACTTCATCCTTAGAGATCAATGTGTGAGTTCTATCGGGTTTAATAATAACACATTTTAAAGCTTCACGCTGCCACACATTATCATACAAAACAATAAGCTAACAACAAGTGCTGATGGGCCTACTGCAAGAAAGGAAAAGTAGTAGTAAGTAGTAAAACAAGGGCCAGCAGCTTGTGTGCTCTGAGCAGGGAGGGGGTGGGGGGTGGGGGAGAGGCTTCCTGAGCGGACGTGTGCTCTGAGGGGGGCTCAAGCTAGGAGAGGCTGCTTGTGCAAAACACAGAGTCTGCCGGGATCCCCCTGTCCTCTCCGTGACCCCATGTGCCTTTCCACTCCGTGCCTGCTTCAGGGCTGTACTGAAGAATTTTCTTATCTGCTTGTTAAAATAAACAAGCAGATTAGAAAAAAGTCTTCACGACAGCCGCAAACCAGGCCATGGTGTCCGGAGGGGCTGTCCGAAAAACAGACAGGGTGGCACCCAAAAACACTCCTTTCCATTGGGAAGCCAGCGTTTACCATAAACGCTGACGCTACCCAATGGAAAGGAGGGGTGGGACTTAGAGTCCCTTTTGCAAATCTTGTATTTACAAGATCTCTCGCAAAGGCGGAGCAGGTCTCTGCCCTGCCACGCCCACGAGACCTAAAAAAGGGGCTTTGTCCTTACAGAGTTTGATGGATTTGCAACTGGTACAGTACTTGCATGCTTTGCACTGATTGCAGGTAAAAAACCCTTTGATATCAGTTTGTTTAGTATTTTTTTGGCACTTGATTCCTGCTCAATGTGTCACCCAATGATCAGGGTTTTCTAAACGTGATTGAGGGGTATTCTCTCATGTATTCCCTCAAATTATCATCATTCCTTAAGACCTTCCAAAACTTTGTCAGACTCCTCCTAATCACCCAGGCTTGATTGTTGTATTTGGTAATGAACCTCATAGGCACATTCTGCACTGTACTCTCTCTTCCTTTTGGAATAAGTACCTCATCTCTGATGAGTTTTTCAACTTTGGCAGGGGCTTCTTTGATAAGGGTTCTACTGTACCCACGTGCCAGAAATCTGTGGGTCATGATCTGTTTTCAGATGGTAACTTTCTTCTGTTCTACAATTCCTCTTGGCTCTTAATAACTCACCAAAAAGAATGCTACGGATTAGGTTTTTGGGGTGGTAACTGTTGGCGTGAAGCAAACTGTTGCCCGCTGTAGTCTTTCTGAACAACCACTTGCAGGTTTTTCAGAAAGACTACAGTGGGCAACAGTTTGCTTCATATATGAAGGGGACTCGACGGGGCACCAGGACATTATAACAGCCGGGAATTGCTACTATTGGTAACTCCGCGCCTTGCCCTGCACAGCACTCGTCCATTATGGCATCTAATATCCTATTTCCCCCACACAACACTTACCCAGCAATGGAGAACTCTGGGAGGTGTAGTTTCCATCAGACTACATCAGGTGTGCGAGCACATGACGTGGGGTAATGAGTGCCCCCACCAATGGGAGAGATGCAGGAGAATTTTAAAGGCGGGGCTGGACCTCAACCTGGAAACGGCGGCATCTGAGGAAGGCAGAGATTGCCGTAATGCATAATGCCAAGCTGTCCATTAAAAGTGCTTCCCAACAGATTCCCCGAGTGGCCTCCTCTTCTTCCTGCATGGAGGGATTTTGATAATTGTTTGGCGCATCAGCCAGATACGCGCAAGGAGGCCCCGTTCTGCAAAGTTTGCCGGAGCACACCTGGTATCTGCATCTGCAGTTTCTTTGTTTTCTGAGGGATCGGTATCGCTCTGGCCCGCCCCACAGTGCAAGCCAAGCAAGGGTTGCTGCCAATGGCAGCTCGTGACTACATGAGAGGGGAGATTCACTGAAGTCTAGTCTGCGGCCCGCCGGACACTTGAATTGGGGGCTGGAACTTGAAGGGGACTCGAGGGGGCACCAGGACATTATAACAACCGGGACTTGCTACTATTGGTAACTCTGCGCCTTGCCCTGCACAGCACTCATCCATTTTGGCATCTTACATCCTATTTCCCCCATGCAACACTTACCCAGCAATGGAGAACTCTGGGAGGTGTAGTTTCCATCAGACTTCATCAGGTGTGCGAGCACATGACCTGGGGTAATGAGTGCCCCCACCAATGGGAGAGATGCAGGACAATTTTAAAGGTGGGCTGGGACCTCAACCTGGAAGCAGCGGCATATGAGGAAGGCAGAGATTGACGAAATGCATAATGCCAAGCTGTCCATTACAAGTGCTTCCCAACAGATTCCCCAAGTGGCCTCCTCTTCTTCCTGCATGGAGGGGTTTTGGTGAATGTTTGGCGCGTCAGCCAGATACGCGCAAGCAGGCCCTGTTCTGCAAAGTTGGCCGGAGCACACCTGGTATCTGCATCTGTAGTTTCTTTGTTTTCCGAGGGATTGGTATCGCTCTGGCCCGCCCCACAGTACAAGCCAAGCAAGGGCTGCTGGCAGAGATTGCCGAAATGCATGATGCCAAGCTGTCCATTAAAAGTGCTTCCCAACAGATTCCCCGAGTGGCCTCCTCTTCTTCCTGCATGGAGGGGTTTTGGTGAATATATATATATATATACACACTGAAATAAACATAGGTTTCAGGAGTGTTATAGTTAGCTGGACATTTCACTTGTACAAAACCATAGAAATTCAACTGTTATAGTTAGTTCAGCTATCATTTGAGATGTCGTCAGTGATGTAATCAGTGATGTCACTGACCATGCCGTGAATGACGTAATATGTGATGTCATGAGCAGTGCCTTGCAGGGGCACGAGTTATAGTTAGGAATTTCTATGGTTTTGTATGAATGAAATGTCCAGCTAACTATAACTCCCCTGAAATCTTTGTTTTCTCAGTAAATTTGTAAGGATTTTTTAAATGCTAATTTCTAACTATAACGGGCCTGAAACCTATGGTTTTTTCAGTGAATTCCGACGTTTTTTTAAATGCTAATTTCTAACTACAATATCCCTATGAGATATAATGTTTTTTAAGTAAATTTGAAAAACACGTGTATACTTTTTATAGTGAAAACAAACTTAACAGTAGTCTTTTATAACTTATAATTATGGCTCCTGGTTTTATGGTATTTATTATTTGGGCATTTCCGTCTGTATTTATCCATATTTCTTTTTAATAATTGTGCCTGTATTTACCCATATATATTTTGGGTTTTGTGAAAAAAATGAATCTGAAATGAGTATATTTCCACATGTATTTGTCTGATAAATATGCACTCATGGTTGAATGACTGTCCGTTTTCAGTCATATAAACACTCTTAAATGATAAACTATAGAAAACCTTTGATATTAAAATGTGCATGTTTTCTTATACGAGCATATATATTGCTCTTTAAGGCTCTTTACTAAAATTTCTTTATTGTTTTAACCCTTTTACTTTTAGAACGACAGACCTATTGGCCTGGTACTCATCATTGACAGCATTTAGAATCGCTCAATAAATAACCCAAATTCCGTTTTTATCCACATTGTAAAATAGAGAAAGAGAGGAAAATAAAAACTTTTCTGTCTGTATTTATCTGTAAAAATCAGTGAAAAGGGAAAACAAGGAGCCCTACTCATAATTTACCAATGTTTTCAACTTAATTCGAACAACAGCGTTCAAAGTTCGATTCCCGATTCCATCAGCATCTTAGCCCACCACTATCTCACTGTGGGTAACACCTTGCTTAATCTTCCCAACGCCCCTGTGCGCCGGCACACCTTTCCGGGGTAGCTTTATGCTTTACAAATGCTGGCATTTTTTAAATTTAGCAGCATAGTAATGACAAATATTAGCACTTTTTTTTTCTATTGTGAATGATATTTTTTTTGTGTCTTCTATTTAGATGTTTTTAATCATGAGAATGCAAATGACACAGTTTGCCGGATAACAGTTTTTAAACTATCCAACGTATGTACATATTAAGCACCTTTTACACTTGTTACGATGGAAATCGAAACCTTTACAGCTTCACAGTTTGTAACTTTTCCCAACACGTGCACAAGTTAAACAGTTAAAATGTGAGCACATCTTAACTATAAAACGTGACATCTAAATAGGTGGAGCCGCATCTCCCTTCCATAGAGTACTCAACAACCAGAAACTATATAAACCACACCCGTTGTGCGAGTATTTTCGTTTTCGCGAGTTATTTCTCCATGCCCATTCTGTGATGCAGGTTCCCTTTTCTAGCGTTGGATTCTCGTTTTGCATCAACAAAACATATTCCGGAGTTCTAAATTGTTTTATTATGGCATAGTAGATATTTATAATACGTAGCTATTTGTCAATATTTAAACATTTATATGTAGAAAAAAGGGTTTTTGTGTGTTTTTGCCTTTTTTTCTGTAAAGTCATCAGCTTGTTTTCAGAAACAGACAGATTACAGCAAATATTGCTCCTTTTCTGGCTCCTTTGAGCTCATATACTGTGACTTTGTATATTATAATAATATAATATTAACACTGTACTTGACCTCAGAGGTGTTGGTGACCCGTTGGCACAAACCCTAAACATTTACAATTAACATCACCACCTTCCAGTTGTTAGTCTGTTTTCCCCTAGGAATCATATACTGTTAATATGTATATTATAATTTTAACAGTCAATGTGCTCAGGAAGGTCCTCCTTACAACATGTGAGCCAATTAGATGTCCCTGCTACTCTGTGCAGCAGAAGTGAATGGCAGGAAACACTTCTACTTTCGATGGCTCACACCCAATGAACATTAATCTTGTTGGAACACCTCAGCCAATTAAATGTTAATTTTGTTCCGCGCCCACATACAGAACACACCCTCCCACATATTAATACATTTCCTCTAACAAAGTGACTTTATCTATGACAAAAGTGAACACTGAATATTAAATAAACATTATTCCACATTATATAAAAGAAAGGCCGCAATACGGTGCATTGTTGTTTTACCAATATAATTTCCACAGCCTACTGCACCCCCCTCGCTCCCAACATGAAGACCCGGGACTCTGGGCCCCAGCGCGCCCCCACTAATATTTTAACAAATACCCCCAGGACTTATTTCTACAGCCTACTGAACCCCCCTCCCAACATAAGATAACCACCCCCCTCCCAACATAAGATAACCCCCGGGACTTCGGGAGCCCTAGCGTGCACCCACTATTATTTGTTTAACGAATACCCTCAAGACCTAGCCCGTCCAGGGGCCTCATTAAAATAAAACGCAGAAACTTGCGACCCCTACGTCAATTGTGCTGATTTTTAAAAACAAATGTATGCTTTTTTTGCGCGGGGTCCCTTTGGGGCCCCCTGAGCAGGCCTAGGGGGTCAGGGTGTTTCTACCCTGCCCCCTTCTCTTGTTTTATACCTTTGTTTCTCAGTTTTCTGGTGACTCACTAAAACCGAGCCACAAGATGGCTGCCAACACTTCCTGGTTTGGAGTGCTGGCAGCCAATCACAGTGAAGCTCACGCACGCGACTTAGGCTCTGCCCAGATATCAAAACTTTTATTTTTCTAATTTCTCAGCAACTACTGAATGGATTTCCACCATGAAGGTCACTTTCTGACCCAAGCACTTCCTTTCTGATAAATTTGGAGTCATTCCGTTCAGTAGTTTCGGCTGTAGCCTTGCACAAAATTTCCTATCGGAAATTGATTTTTTTTACTCTTATTTTTGGAATTTCTCAAAAACTACTGAATGGATTTACACCATTTAGAAAAAGGTCGCTTTCTGAACCAAGCTCTACCTTTCTGCCAAATTTGGGGTAATTCCGTTCAGCAGTTCGGGTTTTAGCTTGTCGCAAAATTTCCTATGGAAATTGACATGGGGGAAAACGCGTTTTGGGGACCCCCTTTTATGTCAGACCCCGCTTGACGAATCACCCCCAAACTTTCAGGATAGGAGTTGACCTGGATAGATTTTTTTGGGGAGAATTTTACCAAGATTCTTCAAACGACGCCAAAGTTATTAGCAAATCAAAAAATGGTTTTCCTATGGAAAGTAGGTTCTAACTATAACTACCTACTGGCGACCACTAGTAGGTGATATATTTACATATACATATATGTGGCTTTGTGTAAGAAGTCATGCAGGAGAGCTCCAGTGAGTACTGAAAAAGTTTAGTCTTTTTAAAAAAAAAACAAAGAGATCAATATAAAATTGGTAGAAAGCGCCCCGTAATATAAGCATGCAGTCTATGGTTCATTTTAATTAGATTAAGGTAGAGAAAATTCCATACAGTGGTATGGAGGCACTATTCAATGCATCAAAGAGATGAAGTATTGTGCACTGAGTGAAATCATTAGTCAGATAAAAACATACACAAATGTTTCAGTGTGAGCCTTCAGGAGAGTTGGCGGTGCTAGCAAAAAACAAGTTGAGGGTGTTCTGTTAAGCTGAGTGAGGAGTAAGTGCTGCACCTCACACACCATTCTGAGTGCAGAAAATGTCAGGGGCCATGTTGCGATGAGCCACGTCACCATAGAATAACACGCTACTCTCTGGTGCTGAAATGCGGCTTATAGGTCCCGGTAACAGTATAAGATATTTGCTAAAAAAAAAAAACAGGGTCCTTAAAGTCCGGGGTCACCACACCATCACATTTCTTCTACCCGTCCCGAGGAGAGTCACTTAAACAGGGCCATTTCCCTTGGGCATCAAGCCTCACCACTAACTTTACCATTCAAGAGGATTTCAATTCTAATGCCAGTAAGTGTAAGAAATATTTCTCTAGCTGCTCCCATTCTGATTCTAGCCTTTAGAGGTTTGGGCATAGGGTGTTAGTCAATGGGAGTCTATAGGAAGGCCAGGCCTTGTAACAGCAAAAGCTGAATTTGGGAGATTTCACTGCTAGGATATGTACAACTTAAGTTAAATGTGTCCTTCTTTTTACCTACACAACCCCTTGATCTCTAAGCTGAAAGTGCCTACTCTAGGGGTGACTTACTTGTAATCAAAAGGAAGCTTTAAGGCCTGGCAGGTGCTTATTCTGCCAAGAGAAAATGGTAGTTTAAAACTACTTTACAAACTGCAGAAGTGCAGGCCTGAGCCATAGGTTTAGCGCTATAGTAGTGGACGGCACAATATATGCTGCAGCCCACTAGTAACATTTAATTTACATGCTCTGTGTACCACAGTACCACTTATCAGGGACTTACCAGTAAATTAAATGTGCCAAACAGGCGTGTATCAATTGTAGAATATTTAGGGGGGAGAGCATAAGCACTTTAGCCCTGGTCAGCAGTGAAAAGGGCCCAAAAGGGGAAAAGTCTGAGCAGTGACCACTCAACTGATTTTCAGTCAAACAATCGACAAACTCTAATGTTTTTGGGCAATTATAAACATTCTACAAATGTATTTTCACATACAGAGGGAAATATTTTCAATGTGGATAACAAAATTAAAGTTACAATTGAAAATGCATATTTCCACATGTATTAATTATCTGTATTCACTAGAGCACTTCCTGAAAGCTATGAATATCACTGATGTCAAGGGGAACACTTGGGGGCCCATTAGGATGGCGGTAGCCACCGCCGGCCTGGCGGGGGGGATCCGCCTGTCATCCTTGCTCTGAAAACCCCCTGCCATATTAGGATGGCGGGGGGGAGGGGACCACGGCGGACGGTAAGACCGTCCGCCGCTTTTCTGCCCTGGTCACAAGGCGACCGGGCCGAAAAGGTATAATATGGTGGTGGTGTCTATGAGACACCGCCAGCCATATTATGATGGGCCAATGTGAATGCCTTTCCAAGGCATGCGGAGAATCCCTACGGGGGCCAGTGGTGGACCCCCAGGGACTCTAGGGGGGTGGGGGTGCACATGGGGGGTACCTATGGTACCCCCCGCATTTCAAAGTGCAACATGGCAGGCGCCGCCCGACGCAGTGGTAACAATACAGGATGAGCCCGCCACTATGGTAGGCGCATCCTAATGCCACCCTCGGGACCCCCGTCTTTATGGCGGGCGGTCCCTTTTTCCAATGGGATGGCGGGCAGACAAAGTCCGCCCGTCATCGAATGAGGGCCTTGGTATTCATTATGAATCCCAATACATTTGGAAATGTACTCTCAAAATAGCAGTGAACTGATGGGAGTTTGATTTATACATTTTCAAACCAGGGCTTATGTTGAGGTCGCAATGTTACTGTCTGCTCCATGGTGTATCTGTAAACATGTGCACCATGCAAGCAGGGACAGTGCACCCTATTACAATCTATGTGCTGCCGGAGGGGAGTTGTGAACCCACGGCTATCCTGTGGCAGCACATTAATGAAAGACAAAGTAACTGCTTGTAGCAGTCAGTTCATCTGTCACTGTACAGATGACATCTGCCTGCACTTCAGAGGGGAAATGCGGGTGCAGTGAGTGACTGCATCGGCCTACAGAGGGATGACTGGGCAGTCCATGGGATACCGTGTCACCCATCCAGAGGGCTGCACTCACTTAGCGCAGTGACTGTGAGCCACCTATTTATGACACATTGTCAGTGTGCCTGCTGAAGGTCTCCTTGCCTATGTGCTCATGTCCATGAAATGGAAGCAGGCATAATGATGGATGGAATGCTTGAATTTATCTTAGTCACTGGTAATTTCTCTGGGCTGCATCCCAATCCATAGCTATTTTGAAAACCATGTCACCTCAGTTTGGACCTGGAAATATGCAAATGAGTCTTGACCCTGCTCCAATAGGAACAGTCCAGCCTGAACTGCCAGGCCAGGTCCTCCTTGAACCAGATGAGAAGCAACCCAAGACTGGTTTCACCCTTGTTTGGGCTCAACAGTCGGGTGTATCTTGGTTCCAGTGACACTATGTGCACAGGACCCACATCTAGGTACACTCGTCCCACCTAGGGTATTACACTGAAGTATACAAAAAAGTGATGAATTGAATGGTTGAATTAATTGGGCCCTTGAGTAATTATCAGTAGCTCAGATTCATTCAAGCAATCCATCCATCACTTTTTTGTATAGTTCAGTGTGACCTCCATAAAATGGCAGGGGCGCAGAGGCAAAGTTTCCTTCACTTGCATAGGGCTATGCCCCATTCAAATAAGGAAACACCTCCGTTAATTACCAGCAGGACTGGGCCTATGCCAGAACTATCTGTATTACAGGACATTGTCCACAGCGTGCTTCTCTGAGGAAGGCCTAAAAACACAGTCTAAACCTCTGATCTTGTTTTCAGGTAGCAAAATTACCATCAGCCAACCATATAGAACTGGAATTTTAAATTACACCTCAAGTATAATTTCTGGTTTCATATGGTCAAAACATATTAATTAAGACGAGAGGTCAATGTTAAATTCATAGTTCTCTATGTTTATTGCCTTCTTCTGGCCTCTTCTACATTGCATTTATTCTGTCCACCAAGTTAACTATTCCTAAAACATGTACTTCCTTACTCATCGCATGTATCAAACATCAATCAATAAAAATCAATTTAGTTTATTAATTTCTCCAGACTATTTGCACATTTTCCCTAAAAAACATAAGGCCAGATGTAGGTAAATGGTATTTACCGATTCGTAAATACCTAATTTTACCGATTCGGTATTTACAAATCGGTAAATGCTATGTAGGTATTTTTACCGATTTATTTACCGAATCTGTAACATTCGGTAATTACTGAATTGGTATTTACCGATTCGGTAATTGCCATTGATTCCAAATGCCATAGGAACCAATGGCAATTACCAAATCGGTAAATACCGGCTCGGTAAAATTACCGAATTTACAAGGGGGACAGGGTGACACTTTGACACCCTGTTGCACCCCTTATTCAGGCTTGTGTGCCATGTGACACACGTACATGCCCTCAGGGCATGTATCTGTGCCACATGGCACAGGTGTACATGCACAGATGTGCATGTACACAGGAATTCGTTATTTACCATGCAATAGTATTACATGGTTAATAACGAATTCTTAGGGGCCTGTGGCACTGTTTCCAGTGCCACCTACATATAGATTTACCGATTCGGTAAATTTACCGATTCGGTATTTTACAGAATCGGTAAATTTACCGAATCGGTAAATTTACCGATTCTGTAAAATACATGCCCCCTACATCTCAATCACCAAATACCGGTCGGTAACGGCCGAAATCGGCCGTTACCGACCGGTATTTGGTGACCTACATCTGGCCCATAATGTTTAGACGGAATGTCTACTGCTCTCCTCTGGTTAGCTGTGCTACCCTGTCCCGTGTTTTAACTCTGGTTGTCTCTGTGCACTTTGCATTTATATCCCAATGATCTTCATAATCCTGCAAGCTCACTGACAAATCTACATAAATAAATAGAGAGCCCAAACCTCTGCACTGAGTGTGTGGTGGCATCCCAAGTTCAACCTTTTTTTGGAGAGTGGATTCCACCCTAACCGAGCAGTTTTGTCCCTGACCCCAGAAGTGCTACAGGGAAACCTGTACACACCCTCTTGTAGCTTCCAAGAGCTTTGATAATCACATCTGCTTCAAAGTATGGCCTGAGATTTGAAGAGGTGGCCGGAGGAGTACATTTTATTTTTTAGCCATGGGTCACATCAAAGTATATTAAGTCTTTCCTAAGACATTAATATTAGAATTACCAGTTCTGTTGCTTTCGTCATTATCTAGGAGGGAGACTAGTGGTTTCAAAGCCATGGGGTTTTGAAGCGTTCGGTACCCTATGAAGAGCAATCATGATATGGCCTCCTTCTCAAGGAACACAAATTAATACATTTCAGCTTGGAAAAATAAACCCCACCACAAAATGAATTCTATTTCACAAGTCTCATTTTCTCAGTTACTGCAAAACAAATGTCAATGCAGGTTGACTTCAGCCTAGTCATGTCAATGGAAGCATGGGTATGCTAACTAAAACATATTTTTATATAGAATTATTTTCTATTCATTAGGCATGCTCTGACTCAACCAAGATGTGAGAAAACAGTTAACACATCATGCCTTTTGCTCTAAACAACCTATTGCAGCCGCCACTTTTATGATTGCATGATGTTCAGCTTTATATTGCTTCTCAAGTTGGTTCAAACCCGTATTTTAAGGAAATAAAGCAGTAGCACATTGGAGAGAGCCTACCATAAAGCATGTTATGTTATGTTATTTTAATTTATTTTGTGCTCGAATCACCCCCGGAGTGGTATCTCGGCGCGGGACCAAGACATACGGACAGGCTGAAAGCGCATTTAAAATAGGTGGGTCTTAAGCACTTTTCTGAAGTGGGAGTGATTTTCACAGAAGCATAATTGTGTAGCCAGATAATTCCAGAGATGGGGGGCAAGGAAGGAGAAAGATCTACTGCCTGCTTTAGACTTCTTAAACCTGGGGACTTTGAGCAAGGCCTGTTCACGTGATCTTAGAAGTCTCGAAGGAGTGTAGAGGAGAAGCTTGGAGTCTAAATATGTAGGACCTATGCAACACACAAAAATCCCAGTGTGGAAGTCTCCACATTTGAATAGCCTTCAGACGGGTCAATGGTATGTAGCCAATTCAAATGTGATGGATGACTGCCCCACTAGTCATCTAGTAACAAACCTGTAGGGCCAGTATTTTAAGAGAAATAAATTACTACCATCTAGGCTGATTCAATATGTCAGCCTGTGCAGTAATTAATTTTGCGGAAACTGAATTCTCAAGTTTGGCTCACATGAAGGGCTCCTACTCCTCCCAGTCAAGCATGCATCAGTCCCCTGCCTGACCCTCCAAATCCACACTGCTTAGACATGGGCAATGTCATGAATCCTTTCTTCAGTAAAAAAATACAGGAGAGCAGACAGCACATTGACATCTCCAAGCCTGTGTTTTCTCGGAGGCTCCACTTACTGTTGTCCTTCTCACAATAACCAAACAGCAATTTTCAGTACATAAAGTAATACCACAGCACCACTATTTACTTTCTTCAAAATGCAATTCTCAAACCATCTCCACCCCTCATATCTTCTCTAAGGGGAGACCTCCGCACATGCAAGTGTCCTACTTAGGGCTAAATGTGGGATGAACCAGGAGGAGTGCTGGTAAAATTGGGAACATCTACTGCAAAATGGGAGAGGTTTAAGGAAAAGTAAGGAGGGGTTTAGGCAAAGGTACACTACTACAAACACCCACCCATCCACAAAAGAGTAAGGGGCCTATTTCTTAAAATGTAACGCAGTGCAGCAAGTCACCTCACTGTGCTCTATTACAGGGAAAGGGCAGGAATGTCTCATGATACAGCACTTCTTGCCTCTTCCCCAGCGCTGGTGCACAATAGACTGCCAAGTGCCAACTCAGGCACCCTTGCACCATGTTGCAAGAGTGTCTGTGTTGCATGCAGGATTGTTTTTGTGCAGGAAGGGCACCTTTCTGCACACAGTCAATCACCTGAGGCATATTCCTCATTCTGCAGCACACATGGAAAGATTAAGTAATAAGGAAACATAAAGATATTTCTCCCCAGTACACCACACCTGAGAAGCCGTAGCATTATGGTGCATTCTTAGTTCTACCAGTAATGGTAAACATGGAAATGCATCAAAACAAAGCAACACCCATGGAAGGCCTCCAAGGGGGAGAGTAATGCAATGCAATTCAGCGATTTGCACTGCATTGCATTACTTCAGATTTATCAAGGTACTCAGGGCCACTCAAAGTGGCCTTGCTTGGCTTGATAAATAGCATTTTGGGATAGTGTCACACATGCACAATGTTGCATGGTGCAAAAGCAATGCAACCACTTGATAAATATGATCTGAAAGCCATTGCTGTTCACAAACACATTTTTTTAAAGTCGCAACATTCCTATGCAAGACAACATAGTAGTCAATGCACTCCAGTCCAGCCTTGGAGTAAGGCAGTGATCACACATGCCCACTCACCAGGACTGCAATAAATTCCCATGGAAAATAATGTAGACACAGATTTAAACTAACAACTCAATAGCCATTAATGTAAATTTATTTAGGTTAAAATTCTGTTATATAAATATATTTTTTATTATCTGTAAATGTAACAATACAGTTAATTAAAAAATTTATTTACATTAATATTTTATACTTTTATTAAAACATTTAAAATAATGTAAATGAATTCTCCGCATATCATCCACACAATGTAATGCATGTAAAATATTTTTTTTACTTCTGGGAGAATAAATGAAATAATACACACTTAATATGTTAATTTGATACAACATTTTATTTGATTAGTTCTAGGTTTATAATATATATATGGTGCTGCACTACAGGGGTCATCACACCTGCCGGGCTTAGCTCCGCTGAGGCGTGCGAGGCTCACCTAGTTTGTTCTGTGTGGCGGCCGGGCATCGCTCCGCCGAGCGACCCACCCCCACTGCTTCCTTGGCTGGCCGCGCTTTGCTCCGCTGGTCAGGACTACGATTCCCAGCAGCCCCAACCCAGGACGCCGCCACCCTCATTCTCCAGCGCCAGGAGGCGCATAAAGCCCAGCGTGCTGTTGAGGACTCTGTGCTGCACTACGGGGGTCATCACGCCGGCCGGGCTTAGCTCCGCTGAGGCGTGCGAGGCTCTCCTTGTTTGTTCTGTGTAGCGGCCGGGCATCGCTCCGCTGAGCGACCCACCCCCACTACTTCCTTGGCTGGCCAGGCTTTGCTGCGCTGGTCAGGACTACGATTCCCAGCAGCCCCAACCCAGGATGCCGCCACCCTCATTCTCCAGCGCCAGGAGGCGCATAAAGCCCAGCGTGCTGTCGAGGACTCTGTGCTGCACTACTGGGGTCATCACGATGGCCGAGCTTAGCTCCGCTGAGGCGTGCGAGCATCACCTTGTTTGTTCTGTGTAGCGGCCAGGCATCGCTCTGCCGAGCGACCCACCCCCACTGCTTCCTTGGCTGGCCCCGCCTTTGCTCCGCTGGGCAGGACTGCGATTCCCGGCGGCCCCGGCCCGGGGTGCCGCCACCCTCATTCTCCAGCGCCAGGAGGCGCATAAAGCCCAGCGTGCTGTAGAGGACTCTGTGCTGCACTATGGGGGTCATCACGCCGGCCGGGCTTAGCTCCGCTGAGGCGTGCGAGGCACTGGGAGGCGCATGAAGCCCAGCGTACTATCTCGTCCCGCGAGGACGCGCGCGGGGCGCGCCGGGCTAAGCCCGGGACAAGGGCGGGACAGTCTGTGACAGTCCGGGACAGTCAGGGACAGGGCTGGGCCACCCCCCTAAGCTGTGGAGCAACATAGCCCATCCAACAAAGAGGTACTGTGTCAGCTGTTGGAAGGATAATTGGATGTTGTTTCCCCTATTCATTTCGCAGAAGGGAGCGAGGTTAACATCGTATGCAAACCTAGAGGACTGAAAAGGGGAATGGGTAAAAGAAAGACTACAGAGGGAGGTATAGATCATGCAAATGGGAAAAAAGGGAAAAAGGCCAAGAAATCACTACATGCATCTTCAAATTGTGTTTTATCAAATATTGAATTGTTAGTGGAAGAATGTGAATAGATTCTATCGAGGGCCCCAAAATCTAAAGACGGAGGGAATATAGACCCCTTATCAGAGGCTGTAGCACAGAAACAGGGTAGAGTAATCCCGGTAATGTTTCAAAACAAACGCCTCCCTACCCACATAGAGGTTGAAATTCACCATGCCCCAAAGAATACTGCTGTAACTAATACTATTGATACTCCAAAGGGGTGTACTCTAAATAATGGGGTAGAGATCCCGCCTAAAATAATAGAGTCTCCAAACAGGGAGGGGGTAGATGCTTTATGTGATATAGGGATTGTCTGCTCCAACAGATATGCTATACTAGAAGGAGAAACAAGAGAATTATCCGAAGTACTAGAAGTAGGACCAAGAGACCGGGAGAAGAGCCCAGTTAGCACAATAGAATGTACAAATTGCCAGAATTTCAAAAATAGTTTCTTTAAAAAAATGGGCTGTCTGGAAGAGGAAATAGTGCAGATAAGGAAATTGTTGACGGGATTAATAAGCAGGGTGGTAAACAAATCCCATGTGCACCTCAAACAGCAGTGCCATCTTTACTGGCAAAAGACCCAAATACCCGGGCAGTACCAGTGGCTTGGTCAGCAGCTGGCCTTAAAACTTCAGGACGGCCGGGTGCTTTAAAGGCCCCTCAGACAGTTACCACTTCCAAATCGGGAAAAATTCCCATCACGCAGGCAGGAGAAGCTAAGGTCGCCAAAATACCTGAAGCGCCGGCAGTCCAAATGCTAACTAAAGTACCATCAGGCAGGGGGACAGCAGTGTGGGATAATGCCAGCCCTTATGCGGGTGCAGTAAAACAGCTAGGCCCCTTGCCAAAAACCAAACAAAGGACCAAAGGTTCTTGGAGTGACCCCAGAGCAGGAATTAAAACATCAACTGCAGGGGAAAAAATGTATAATGCCCCAAAAAATACATCGTATAGACCCTTGAACACCACTGTCTATATGACTGGGGTGCCGAAACTTAGCCCCAAAGCATATGAGAGTAGGGATTCTATCTGTAACAAAGCAATACATTGGCTGCGCCACATAAGAGGGTGCAGATCAATTATAAGGGAAGACATGACCAAAGTTCAAAGATTGTCTTTGCCGAGCTCTGATACAGATTGTATTGAAATCCAATTAAGGGACAGGACATTAGCAGAGAATTTGGTAGCTCTGGAGTACAGAACATCTCCTCCCTGATACTCCAATATACAAATTAGACAGTCACCCTGGTGGTCAAAAGTTAACTACCAAGAAGATTCAGACTTGAACAACATAGACTGACTAGGAAAGAGTTACCAGACAATTAATTTGCCACACCCATATAGTGCCCAAAGGAGTGAGCATAAGAGGGAGACCATAATAATTACCATAGAGTGGGAGGAGACGGCACTTACTAGAGAAGAGAGCTTTGGGAAAGGGAAGGAAATTACCAGCAAAGGCCATAAAACCCCAAGCATAGTGGATGAGGGATCCCCTTCCCATGCAGCATTGAAAGGAATGGCTCCAATATCTAATGTTATCAATCTCCTTTCATGGAACATAGCAGGGCTTCATAAAAAACTGGCCATTCCGGAATGGAATGAATTCATTGATACCTTTAATATCTGCATGTTCCAAGAAACATGGAGCATGATCCCACTTCATAAAAATGGGTATGCCACTTACTTTATCCCAGCAACAACGGTAGGGAAAGGACGCCCCTCAGGTGGGCTTCATATATGGTTGAGTGTGGCACTGAATTGGGCGGTCACTGTCCATAATTTACCCTCAGATGATATATTATATATATCCCTTAAAGGCCCCAACGGGGGAAATACAGTGGAACTGTTTTGCGTATATGGTAGAGGTTCCCCGGGTGGCCAAACATCGTCAATATTAGCATTATTGGATGAAACACCGGCAGGCATTCCCCCCTGTTCTAATGTTATAGTAGGGGGAGATTTTAATTGTACATATGAACCCCTAACTGACGAAGACCTTCTTGGTCCTAGCACGGACGATTGGAAGCAGCACATCCCGGCTTTAAACTTGGAACCTATTAGGAAATGGTCGGCTAGAGTAATACAAATAAATGCCCTAACTATAAAACATAATCTGCGTCCACTCAACGGAAGGACAATTTCCGACTCTAAAGGGGAAATGACGTATAATAAATTAAGTTGCCCGTCATGCATAGATTACATATTACTTGACATTCGACCATGGGATAAACTAGTAGATATGGAGGTTAGACAATCGCAGGATAGTGATCATAACCCACTTTGTATGAAAATCAATTGGGGGAGTGTAATTGAAGTAAAGAGTGCCCCGGTAATGATCACAAAAGAAGTAATTCCATCGAACTGCAACTGCAAACTAAAATGGCATAGTGTAAGGTGTGAAGAGGCTACATTGTCAAGTATTAAAGAGCTGGTTCAAGTAGAGACTAGAGTCCTTACATCTTCTAGGATTACTCTGGTTAGCGACCCAAGCTTCAAATTAACTGAGTGCTACAAGAACTTAATTGACAAAATTGGTCTGCATTTTACTGTGGGGGGGAATAGGGGGTTTATGAAATCTAAAAAAAAAACTCAAACGGCACACCCTGGTATACACCCGAATGTAGGGAAAAGAGAAAGGCAATAGCAACTTTCATTAAGAAAAAGGATGTAATAGCAGTAAGGCTAGCCAGAAAATAGTACAGTACGAGCATTAAAACAGCTAAAAGGGATTGGGAGGAAGAACACTGGCAGCAACTTATGCACGCTGCCAGTATGAAAGATTCATCTGTGTTTTGGAATCTGGCCAATAAACTTGATAGAAGGGCTGCAGAGCCTGTACCAAACCACATAACGGAGCAGCAGTGGCATTCCCACTTCTTAAAACTGTATTGTGGTGAAGCAGATGCGAGGCAAACATTAGAGCCATCTATTTAATTTGGGATGGAGAATGAAACACATATAGAATCCTTTACCGCCCAGGAAGTGCATTATGCTATCACAAAAATACTACCCGGTAAAGCAGCAGGACCGGACGGGTTACCAGGCGACCTACTTTTGCATGACCCTAACCCCTGGTCTGACTTTATTGCCCTCCTGATGAATCTGATTCTCCAGGGACATCCTGTCCGTGAATCATGGAAGGGCGCCGAGGTAGTGGCTATATACAAGAAAGGTGATAGGGAGGACCCTGCCAACTACAGGCCAATAAGTCTAATTGATACAATTCAGAAAGTAGTTGGCAGGGTAGTTGTCACTAGAATAGGGGCGTGGCTTGATGAAGACAATATTCTGACTCATTTCCAGGCGGGTTTCCGGCAGAATGTGGGCACAATGGACCAGGTTTTCAGGCTCTTCGCGATATACTGGAAATCTGTGACCATCGCGAAGGGCACCTTATATCTAGCTTTTATTGATTTAAAAACTGTGTTCGATGTAATCCCCCGTGACAAGCTTTGGAAGGTGCTGCTGGATATGGGGTTCCCATGTTATCTTTTGGAATTTATTGTCAGGCTCCAGCAAGACAATTACGCCAGAATTCGGTGGGGGAGTCAAGGACAGCTAACGGGGAGGGTGCCAGTGAACAGGGGGGTCCGCCATGGCTGTGTGATGGCTCCGACATTGTTCTCCCTCTTTATCAATGGGGTGGTAGCCCATTTGAGGGAGCACTCTGCGGATGCCCCAGTCCTGGCAGGGGAGAAAACACCGACCCTCCTCTTCGCAGACGACACCCTCCTGTTGTCCAAAACCCCCATGGGTCTCCAGCAACTACTGGATCGATTCAGTATGTTTTGTAATAAGCGGGGGCTAACTGTTAACACCACTAAAACTAATCTGATGGTTTTATCCTCCCAAAAAAAAAACTAGGAGAGTAAACATTACTTTAAATGGGTCTCCGCTTGAGGTGGTGGAGGAATTTCACTACTTGGGAGTCAGGATAAACAAGAAAATGAAATGGGACTCCCACGTGGCCAAGATGCTCCTAAACCTCAAAAGAGCTTCGGGAGTCATCCTGAGGAACCAACGGCTGTCTACTAGTAGGCCGATAGCCCCGGCTCTTACCATCTACGAGGGCAAGGCGCTGGCATCAGCGGTTTATGGCTCTGAACTATGGAGATGTGAGAACACAGTGGATCTGGTAAGAGCAGAGAATAAGTTTGTGAGAGACTTAGGGGTCCATCAGGATGACGGGTCCTACCGGTGAATGGGACCACCCGCCATAAGGGCGGGGGTCCCGTTTTACATATTAAGATGCGCCCGCCACAGTGGTGGGCGCTTCCCGCATTTTTAGCATTGTGGCGGGCGGTGCTCAAAGCACCGCCCGCCGCAATGCTAAAAATGCACGTTGTGCATATCAATGCAGAACATGACAGGCACCGCGAGGAGCCTGTCATGTTGTGCATTGAAATGCAGGGGGGTACCATAGGTACCCCCCATGTGCACCCCCCACCCCCACGGAGTCCCTGGGGGCCCGCAACGGGCCCCCGCAGGGGGACTCCGCATGCCTTCCGCTACGGAAAGGCATTCCCAAATGCCTATCCTAATATGGCTGACCGCCACCATATAAACCCTTTTCCGCCTCGGTCGCAAGGCGAACGGGGCGGTATAGCGGCCTACGGTCTTTCCGTCCGCCGCGGCCAACCATGCCATGATAATTTGGCGGGGGTGTTTTTAGTCAGGATGGCGGGCGGATTGCCCCCGCCAGGCCGGCGGTGGCTACCGCCTGCCTGGCGGGGGCAATCCGCCCGCCATCCTAATGGACCCCTTAGTATGCCTCCCGCTCTCGACCCCCCTGAAACCACTATTCAATGATATGGGCAAACGCCCAATCGCAGACATAGTACGCCTCCGTCCTTTGCTGTTCTGGGTACGCCTAAGGAGGACACCAGAACTGGCAAAATATGTTTTGGTGTTGGATGAATTGATTGCCCTGAATACCGCGAACAAGATACAATGGCTGAACAAACTGAGACACTTGGTAGTGAGTTTAGAAATATCCGAATTCTGGACATATTGTAGAGTGTTGAATGTACTGGAGTTCTCAAACAAAGTGATTCAGATGAACTAAAAAGAGCACAACCTAGCATGGTCTCATTGAAAAACAAATGCATGAGTGGAAGGTCATTTGAAAGGGGACATCAGTAAGAGGGTGCCCCCATGGAGATGTGGAGTGGTGCTTACCTAGAAAAAGCTTTAAAGGCACGTTATGCAGAATTCTGTACTTTGCATGCAAGCCAGCAGACTTCTGTATGCTTTGTATGTGGGCTGTGCATGCAATCTTAGCATAAGGAGCAGTTTGACTATGCCAATGCATGCAAGCATCACGTCTCGCACTCAGGTTCTTGGGATGGGGAGTTCAAGCACGTAGGAAGGAGGCCTACACCGGTGGGAAGTTATAGGGTGGGGGTAACAAAAGAAATCTTATGCTGACTTGCACCTGATTGTGTGAACCTCAATAAAAAGAGAACATAAGAAAAAGACCACAACTAATTGAATTGAGGGAAAAGTGGATGTAATTCTTGGGTATTGTAGTTTTTAATTAGAATTAGTGCATAGACATATACTTTACTACCTTTTACTTGACTATGTGAACAAAAAAGGGGACGATAAAGACCACAAGTGCTATTGAATCAAGGGGATATGGTGGGGTGGATGGGTGGGTTGTAGTATTTAAAAGAAATAGTAGATGAAGATCTTAATATCACTACAATTGTGATGGTTGAGGAGAATCCACCAAGACGAAGGTGAACAAAGGAGTATTCTTTGGAGGAATACAGTTGGGTGGCATTCACATGCTTTGGAAGTCAAGAGTGTGTCATGGCAAACTTCATAATGAGGAAGCCCTCTCTTTTCAGTGGGTGTTAGCTCATTTCACCTCCCCTGGTGTCAGGCTGCATGGTTTCCAGAATTGACTAGTTTATGTCATTCTCAGTAAGAGAAATCTCCTAAAGTGTTTTGCCAATGTTGCTGTCATCACTTTACATCTCAGGTGAGATTGGTTTTATTTTGTTGTTTTTATGTTTTTTTAAACCATTTTATTTGATTTTTCTTATCACATTCAATTGCATTGCCATTACATAGCGTTATTTAAAACAAATTACTTTTTTGTTTCCAATAGTTGCATGTGTGCTCTTGTCAGGATACAGGTTGTTTGTTGGGCATTGGTAGATAATATAATGATAATCTTTTTCATGCCTCATGTGGGATCATCCTTCCTGTCTCTTGTCTGGTGTGTAGAACTACCAGGAGACTCAGTGTATTACTAAGTTTGGGTTCAAACTGGGTAGCAGTGGTTGGGAAGGGGTAGGATGTGTTTGGGTAGGCGGTTATTGTTGCTGGTGGCTTCTATTTGAGTCTTAAGGGGACTCGTTTCTGCAAATGGTAGTCATACCTTTGTTGGAGCTGTTGAGGGAGCTCTGTTTGTTCTTTGTGTGCGAGGGGTTCTATGGTGTTTGGGGTTCCATGCAGATCGCGATTGGGTGGGGTCTGAGTTGGCTCCCCTGTGGGTGTTGGTGAGTCTTGGCGCAGTTGAGTGTCTGTCGTATTGTGTTGGAAGCGTTGCAGGAGTGTGGCCCATTCTGTGGAGATTTTACACTTTTGTACACCTTATATTTATATATATTTTATACAGGATTTATAATGCGCATGGCTGCCTCAGCAACGAGGCATCCCAGCGCAACCAGAGACTAGAGGAGAACAGGGGGATACAACAAGCGTCCTTTGTTAAATGGCAGGGAACAACCATGTCTTTACAGACTTCCAAAACGTCAAAAGATTGGATATGACTCGGATGTTCGCAGGGAGGGAATTCCAAAATTTGGCCGCCAAAAGGCCAAACGAACGGCCCCCCGCCCTAGCTTTTCTTACTCGAGGGACACAAACCAGCCCGCAATTGGTGGATCTCAGAGCACGCCCGGGCAAATAGGGCTTCAGTAAACCAGAGAGCCCGATAGGGGCTTGGTGCATCAGGATTTTGTGCACGATGCATAGCACCTTAAAGTGAATGCAGGCTTCAATGGGCAGCCAGTGCAACTTACAGAGCACATGAGCCACCGACTGCGATCTAGGCAGTGCTACTAGCATACGAGCTGCTGCATTCTGGACTCTCTGGTGGCATTTAATACTCGCTCTATTGGCGCCCAGATATAAAGCGTTACCATAATTAAGCCTCGCAAAAATGGAGGCCTGCAGGATGGTTTGGCGCACTCCGGGTGGGAAAAAACCAAGCAAAGGTCTTAGACCTCTCAGAAGCCTAAAGCAAACCGCAGCAGCAGCTCTTGTCTGCTTTTCAAAGGTTAGGCCAGTGTCCAACCAAACACCCAGGTTCTTTACCATCTTCTTCGGTACCGGAGCGGGTTTAAGATGGTCAGGCCACCACTGCTCCGACCACAGCTCTTGGTCTTTCCCATAGAGAAGAATCTCAGATTTACTGGCGTTTAATTGAAGGCAGTTAGCCTTCATCCAGTCCGAGATAACAGACAGATCCGTCTTGAAGCTTTCCAAATTTGGACAGCAAATGGAGAAGGCGATCACCAGCTGGTTGTCGTCAGCGTACAACACCAAGAATAGCCCCCAACCTCTGGCCACCTCCGCCAAAGGTCCCACATAAAGATTGAAAAGAAGTGGGCTCAGGATGGAGCCCTGCGGCACCCCACGAGATAGAGCATGATCCTGAGGGTGGAAAGGAGGTACTGACACTTGAAACGATCGCCCAGCCAGGAAGGAACAAATCCACTCCAGGGCAGCATCCCTGATTCCGATCGTCCAAAGGCATTCAAGAAGGATCACATGTGACACCGTATCAAAAGCAGCACTTAGATCCAATAGGACCAAGGCCGCGGAGTCTCCTGCATGCAGCCGGCTACGGATAGATTCCGTGACCGTAAGGAGAGCTGATTCAGTGCTGTGGCGGGGGCGAAAGACATGTTGGGAAGGGTCAAAGATGTTATGCGTGTCAATGTATTTAGACAGGATGGAATTGACATGTGCCTCCACCACTTTCGCCATAAAAGGTAACTGAGATATGGGGCGATAGTTGCCAGGGTCGTCCAGATCAAGCGACGGCTTTTTTAACAGTGGGGTCACTTTTGCATGCTTCCACGCCCTAGGGACGGAGGCTGATTTCAGTGACAGGCTGACCAATTCTAGTGCCACAGGGGAAATGAGAGGAAGAAGCTGGTGAAAATGGGTCAACGACATTGGGTCCGCTGGCGAGCCCGACTTGATTTTAGCACTTAGAGCTCCAAACTCCTGCAGCGACAACAAAGGAAAAGCCGACATACAGTTGTCCACCCTAAAGTCAGTCCCTGTCAGCACAGCTTTCTCAGTAGGGGCAATCCCAGTGGAAAAGCCCTGATAAATAAATTCCACTTTCTTCACAAATTGAAGTGCTAAATCTTCGCAGTGATGGTTCGACACTACGGGGAGAGATTGGTCATACCTGCACTCTTCATGTTTTTTAAGCAAGGTGAAAATGGTCTTAGTAGGATTAGAGCTAGCCATGATTTTATTGACTACAAACTCTGCCCGTGTTTTGCAGATGAGTTTGTGATAGTCTTTGACTGCTTTTCGATACACTGCTTTGGCGGAAGGCTCGTAGTAACGGCGCCAGGCACGTTCTAGTTGTTTACATCCCTTCTTTGCTTGGGTTAGAAGGTCAGTGAACCATGGATTGGATAGTCCACGTCCCTTTCCACCCCGCTTAGCTGGAATACAGCTATCCAGACCAGCTATCAGCCAATCATGAAAGCCCATAAGTGCCCTCTCAATATCAGGCAGAAACTGGGGGCTATGCTCCGTTAACCAAGTAGCGAGCAGCTCCTGGTCTAATGCCAGGGCCGTTTTGCCACCGTGATTTTTAGTGGAACCTAATGGCATCCTCATCTGCTGCTCCCCATTTACTGACCGCTCCTATGCAAGCTGCTATCAGCAGTCCTGCTGGGGCCCGCCAGTGCATAGCTATCCCACGTTTTGCTAGGAAGATAGCCAACATAAATCGCTTTTTGTTTTTTGAGCTGCTTTCAGCATCTGAACACCCCCAGTGCGCATGCTTCCCAAGTGTTGGTGGTTGTGAGTTCTGCAACCTCACATATCCTGTCATGGACTGTGTTCCAGTTTGGGGCATCTCCAGAACATGAGGTGAGATTTGTGTTTGTTGATCCAATGTCTCACTTCCGATCAGTTTTCCCAATGTATACCCTGTTGCACGGACCATGTCTTAAAAGGCATTATTGGTTCGACTATTTGTAAGTGTCTTGTGCATTATTTTCTTTCCTACATGATGGCTTCATAACAAGCACAATCTCTACAGGGGTGATGCCCTTATATGGGCTAGAGGTTCCATATTTCTCTGATGGACATTTGGTTTGCTCATGTTAATGATGTATAATCTCGCACTGGATGGTCCCTGCAATGCTTTCTTTTCTTAAGTGCTTAAGTGACAGGCATAAATCCACAATTGCTTGAGGGTATTGTAGGACAAGAAGAACACAATCTCTATTGAGTTGAGATTGAGAAAGATACTTGACATCCGTATGTGCATTAGTTTGTGCAACAGGAATGCCTAGACATAGGCAGACTACTGTGTGACTAGGTTACTATTTTTACTGCTCTTTTTTTGATTCAGCATATCAGTGCATTCTCGGAACTGTAGTCTTGGTTTGTTTCGCTTGTGCCAATTAGATCAAAACACTCTATAACAATGATATGTGAAAGCATAATCTAGGAATGGAAAAGTGGTGTCCCAGAGACATTGGAACCATCTGATCACCCTAGACATGGGTCCAGTGCTCATTGTTCCTCTGCACTCAAGCTGGTGCCAGTCTGAGGCTGCTTTTTTCCAAATGCAATCCATCAATGAAGGAGCTCAAAAAGACTCTCTCTGTGATCTATGGAATTCAATACATGTTTTTTTTGTCATATTTTAGGCTTCTCATTTGGAGATCCTCATTTGATCCTAATTAACAGTGTCTGGCATCGGAGTAAAGATACACCGCCCAAAAATAGCTCAGTGTGTCATTGAAGGTCTTAGAGGAAGCATGACTTTGATGAAATGAGTAGGATCTGCCAATAAATTATATGGGCTACCAAATTATTTCTCATTTCCACGAAGGTTGGGGGATCGGATAACTATTAGTCTACCAGTTCATCCAGGTTTATACCACTCAACAGTGGGTCATAATCACAAACACTGACATTATTGCCCATGGCATTTTTCATTTTCCGTAGACTTCATCTGGCCTTCCATCTGTGTTCCACTTGTTGATATTTGGGACCCTGTTATAGGCCTGTCTACATTGAATGAATTGTCACTAGGATATCCTAGGATGCTTGATTCCGGTCCAGGGGAGACATGGCTTGGCAGTTCGCGCTGGACTGTTCCCATGAGGCACAGGGTCAAGACTGATTTGCATATGGCAATGTGTGCACTGGGATGGCTTTGTGAGCAAAATAACGATGGATTAAACCCAAATCTGTGACTGGGGTGAATGTTTTGCCATTATGCACCATTCCGTCCATCATCTTGTGTGTTTTGCTGTTCACCCTATGTTGGAAGGGTATGCCCAGACGTGGGTCTCGTGCTCACTATGCCACTGGAGTCAAGCTATCCTGGCTGAAGACGGCTGATAGCCAGAAACCGGTCCTAGGATGCTTGATTCTGGTCCAGGGAGGACATGGCTTGGCAGTTCGGGCTGGACTGTTCCCATGAGGCACAGGGTCAAGACTGATTTGCATATGTCCATGTCTGAACTGGGGTGGCTTGGTGAGCAAAATAACGATGTATTAAACCCAGATCTGTGACTGGGGGTGAATGTTTTGCCATTGTGCAACTTTCCGTCCATCATCTTGTGTGTTTTGACGTTGGTTAAGGTGGCAAATGTGGCAAATATATATCTATGTAAAAATCATCGCACAATTGTATAATTCCACCAGCCCTGCATATAATGAGAGAAATAAAGTGTCAGGCTATCTAATTTTGTCTCTTTGCACATATCTTAGTCAATCCTGGCACATTTCTGTCTCTGCAGTCAAGGTTAATACCAGTGACCTTGTGGCCTACTCATATCTTCCCACTAATCAAAACATATTTGATGCCTTTTTGCTGAAATTGCTGAAAATAAAAATAAATTCTTATTAGTATACATAAATTATGGCTTTTGATGGTCTTTATTAGATTTTAATGTAGATAGCAGATGGTAGAGACACTCCTAAATTCTAATATTTCCACAGTGTTTTTGGATTCAAATATAGCAGACAATGTATTATGTTTTAGCTTTTAATGGTGCACTTTACTGCAAACTGGTTGTAATGTCACAACATACCTGCACTATAGAAATGTAGAGATTTATATTAAAGGAATTGGAATTTATCTTGCATTGTTCAATGCCCAAAGCTAAGGATTAGAGGAGCTTTTACTACATATTTTTAATTTAAAAAGACAAGATATACAAAATACGATGTGGCTTATTTATAAGAGGGTTGCATCACGTTTGCACCACGCACACATGTGTGATGCAAACCTCTAAGTAAAAAATTGAAGCCATGAAAAACCACTTTGCGCTGCTCTGAATAGCTTTAAAAATCAGGAGTACAACACTGCACAACTCACTGTGTTGGTTACTCTGCCCTGCGAAGGGGTTCCATAAACGTTTCATGGGCGTTCCCACACAACTCCCATGGATTTTGACGCATCCACAGATTTCCAAAAACTTGTAAACCAGGGGATGTGCCAATATTTTACACCTTCCCAGGAAAGGTGTAACAAGGAGAACATTCTCTATTTCTCCTTGTTTCTTCCTCATTGTGCAGCACACACAGAATGAGGAATATGCCTCACAAGATTTGTTTTTTGCAGGAAGGTGCTCCTTCCTGCACAAAAACACTCCTGCGTGCAACAAAGGCACCCTTGCAACATGTTGTAAGGGCGCCTGACTTGGCGCTAGGCTGCCAAAAGGGCACCAGCAGAAGGGAAAAGGACAGGAATGTGCAAGAATTGCCTTAAATATGGGACATTCCTGCCCTTTCCAAGTCACAAAGTACCGCACAAGGTGACTTGCTGCACGGTACAGTGTCATTTGCTCATAAATTATCCCCTATATATGGATATTTACCGAGAACTTTACAATCACAGCACGCAGTGGATTTCACTGTAAATATAAGAGTTTCGGCGTATACCCACAACCACAACATAGTTTAAGTATTACCAACTAAGGAAAGCGAGACAACAACAGAGGGGGAGAATGAGAGATAGAGGGAAGGAGAGAAAGATATGAATAGTCTCAAAAAGATAATATAAAATATTTATGTAAATTATGTTGAATAAATTGTAATTACGAGTGCAAGGAGGGAGGGCCACCTGATAATGCTTATTTTATATTACTGCTAACTTAATTTTATTTGCTTGTCAGTTTTGCTCAAAATGTGTTCTACCCTAATGGTTCCTACTGAGAATTAAAGTATGATTTGGCCCAAATAAATATCCATATGTTTCATACTGCATTGAGACAGGCTAGAGGTACAAGGGAGACAAGCAAATAATGTAGCAATAAAAATGACTGGCATGTATTTGGTGGTAACCCACAACTTTCCATTTCTTTGCCGCTTGCAACCTGTGTGGCATATTCAGCACGCACTAAGCTATATATATTAGTCACACATTTAAAAGCCAAGCTCTCCTGACAACCTTTCACAGCTATAAACTTAATGGTTTCTGGACAGAATAAATCATTTTCAGAAATAATTGTGAATAATAATAGAGACCATATTAAATGCATTCCTGATGTGTTCGTTATCTTGAGGTAAAAGAATAACTATTCTTCACAACTTGTGTGTTAGTGTCTACATGTGTGCTTGTGTTTGAGTACTTATATGCAGAAAGTTGAATCAGTTATTATTAGAAAATTCATAATTAATGTTTGCATTTTATTTTTAGTACCAGAGGCATCTATGGGTTGTTCCTTCCACACTAAACAGCTAAGTTTCCTTCTACACTAAACAGCTAAGTCTGCCTTTTACATTACATTACAGTCTGATAGTCAGAAGCAGTTCTTTTTCTCTGTGTGCTCCAGAACAGGCCCCCATGATCACGTGGCCACCACTGATTTCACAAGAACAGTAATAAGCCTGGTGACCCAGGAAAAGGAGGACTAAACAAACAAGGCTCTATAATAATGATAATAATAATAATATTAAGAAGAAGAAGAAGAAGAAGAAGAAGAAGTAGAAGAAGAAGAAGAAGAAGAAGAAGAAGAAGAAGAAGAAGAAGAAGAAAAGAAGAAGAAGAAGATTATAACAAGGTTGGGCGGTGCGCCTTGGCCTGTGGAGAGAAGCAGAATATGCGATTCATCACTTTTACCTAAACTGTTTGTACTTCCTTTTTTATTATTATTTTTTTTTTATTAACAGCAAGACAGGTGGAAAAGAATAAACGATAATAAAACATATCATATATTAAGAGGGAAGAGTAATTTTAAACATAATACGGCAGAATGAGTATGTTAGGAATTCTTTCGAAATCAGATTGCATTCATTAGAGACAATCGAAAAAGAAGAATATTACAAAGGACGCCACATTAACATATTGAATTATAAAACTGGAAAAGATTAACAGTACATTAACATTCTAAAGAAAATTACCCCAAATTTTTCCAAATTTACATAAAGATCGTACCCCTCTGAGCCTAGCCAAGGCCGCCTCCGTGCTATAAATTTCATTGACTAAGGCCCACCATTCCATTATATGTGGAGGCTGAGGGGAAATACAAGCACGAGCAATGGTTAATTTTGCGCAGGATAATAAGATAGTAATTAAGGCCTGTTGAGGGAGAAAAACATCATGTATGTCTGGTAAAATTAGAGGAGACGAGAGAGAAGGTGGTATAGCCAGTTTTAATTTCAGAACTTGATCAAAGGCAAGCCAAAATTCATTTAGAACGGAGCAAGAAAACAACATATGCTCTATATTAGCACCTACCAGATCACATTTAGGACATTTCGTGTGGTCGCTAGTTGGAGCATTTGCCGGCCATTTAAGGATCATTTCAGGAGTATAGTATAACATACAAGTCGTTTTGAATTGTTGTAATCTTAGACTTGATGACTGCACCAAGTTATTTAAATTTGAGAGAGAGTGAGCGATCTGATTGGAATTAATCGGAAGTCTCAATTTCAAGCTCCATTTCTCCGCCAATTTGGAGCAGTCATCAGTCTTATATGAAACAAAACAACTATACCCTTCACTGATCAAGGATTTTGTTTTGGATGAATATAAATAGTTCCATATATCCGAATCTACAACGTCCAAGATTTTCATCTTACGTATCAAGTAGTCATGAATTCGCATATATTTAAACCTCATTCCCTAGGTCAAATTATGTAAATTTTTAAGTGCAACAAAATCTAGGAAGCCCTGAACACCGTAGAGATCCCTTAATGTAACGATTCCAAAAACAGACCATGATTTTGCTTGACCATCATTAAAAATCCAAGGAAAACCCGGGTTGCCCCAGAGCGCTAATTTAGGGTGAAAAAAAGAGGTTTTACAAAAAAACAAGATATTAGACCATATTTTCGCAATATCCCTAGCAGTCTTAAATCTGACCCTTTTAAAATAATTGGGGTAGTTCAATCTTAGCAGAAACATTCTGGCGTCTGATTTTAACAAAATAGTATGATAGAAAAGTTGCATTTCTGGATTAAGCAAAGAACGCAAACAACCAATAAAAGAAGCCCAAAAGTATAATTTAAAGTAAAGTCTGGAAAGTTGAGACCTCCTGTGTCTAGAGAACCTTTAAGTAGCATTAGAGATCTGCGTGCTTTCCTATAACCCCAAATGAAGCTGCTGAACATTCCGTCAAGCTTCTTAAAAAAAGAATTATTTAAAGCCAGCGGTATAGATCGAAAAAGATAGAGAAACTTCGGTAGTACTTTCATTTTTATCAGGTTAATTCTGCTTATAATATTTAAGGGTAATTTATGCCATTTTTTAAGTAACAGCGCTGTTGATTTCACTAAAGCATCATAATTTACTGTAATGATATCACTGATTTTGGCAGAAATGTTAACCCCTAAGTAATTTGCGGCTTTACAGATTCCAGAAACCGAGGCCGGTGGTTTATAATTGGCCACTATTTGTGTTTTATTTATGTTAAGCTTATAGCCTGAGACAATACTAAATCTGTCAGCCTCAATGGTTGTGCCCACCAGTGCTTCTATGACATTAGTAGAATATATAGCTATGTCATCCGCATAAGCAGTAATTTTCAATGTATGCGGTCCAGATCTATATGGGATTATTCGAGCCTGAGACTGTAGAGCAGATAGAAAAGGTTCCATTGAAAGTGCAAACAGTAGGGGTGACAGAGGGCACCCCTGCCTGGCGCCCCGAGAAATAGGAAAAATAGATGAAGACAGACCAGCATAACTTATACTGGCAGTAGGTATATCATATAAAGCTTTTATCCACCTAACCAATTGACCCTTGAATCCCAAAAAGGACATTACCAACCAGAGATAGTTCCACCCCACTCGGTCAAAAGCTTTTTCAGCACCTAATAAAATCATGCCGAGTGGGGTGGACTCTATCTCAGCCATGTCAAAAACGGTAATAGCTGTATTGATATGGGTCGTTGTGTCCCTACCCAATACGAATCCATGCTGTTGTGGATTGACAATCTTTGGGATAAACGGAGCCAGTCTACTTGCCAAGATCTTAGCGAAAACCTTGGCATCGGTGTTAATAAGTGAGATGGGTCTATAGGACCCACACTCATCTGCTGGTTTATCCTTTTTTTTTTAAAAAGACCATTTTTGCTATATTCCAAGATTTAGGAGCCTGCCCAGTAGCCCTAATTGATTGGATTACCTGGGAAAAAAGGGGAATCAGTTCCTCAATGCATATTTTATATAGTTCAATTGGGAGAGTGTCTTCCCCCGCTGCTTTGCCTGATGGTAAAGATAATATAGCTTGTCTAATCTCGGGCAGAGTGATCTCTTCCGATAGTTGCTCCAATCCTTGAATGTTATGTTTGTCCTTAATGTTATTATGTAAATAATCTAAAATATCCAGTGAACTAGGTTTATGCTCAGGAGTGTATAAGATTTTATAAAATTCAACAAATTGAGCCAGAATCTGCGCTGGCTGATTAAATTTAATATTGTTAGGACCTCTAATACTCTTTATTAGGGTCTGAGCTCTGTCATCTGCCACTTTATAGGCCAGTACTTTCCCAATTTTATCCCCCCCCCCCTTCATATTGAGAGATTTTTAATTTATGTTGTTTGGCACTGCTTTTTTCAAAAAATATTGTTTTTAGGTTTGATCTATAAGTTCCAAGTGTCAATCCCAATTCGACCACATTGGAGGAGCCAGTTCATACAGCATCAGCCAAAAGTAATTCTTGAGCTAAAATGTTAGAAATCATTTTAGCATTAGTGTTTCGTCGCTCCGAATTCTGTTTAAAAATATATTGCTGAGTGAACCCCCTAATACTAGCCTTCAGAGCGTCCCAAACAATTATATAGGATGCAGAGTGAAGGTTGATTTCCATAAATTCCATGAGATGTGATTTAAACGGTAGAATATAGTCTGAGTCAGAAAATAGATAGCGGGGGCAAGAGAAACTTCTTGGGGTCATTTGAACTTGGGGATTATTGAATGTCAATAGGATTGGGTTGTGGTCCGAGGAGATCCGAGGGCCAATCTCCATAGAGCTAGGTTGTATTATGTTATCCGTGGCCCAAGCCATATCAGTGCGAGAGCAGAGTTTGTGGGGCGCAGAATAATACATATAGCCCAGAATGTTTGGATAAATAGTACGCCATACATCTTTAACATTGTGTATCCGACTAATATCAAGAATTGCGGCACAGACTTTATGCATACGCTGAGAGGTGCCCTGCCTCGTAGTGTCTAATTGATGGTTCATAATACAATTAAAATCCCCCATAATAATGAGTTCCCCTTCCCACCCCAGAAGCTCTACATTCAGTTGATCTAAAACAAAATCATCATCAAAATTTGAACCATAGATGACACAAAGCAAATATTTACTATTCCCTAAAGATATTTGTGCGATGGCCCATCGACCATTTTTATCTGTAGCAGTTTCATGTGTTTCAATTCTAAATCGTTTATCCTTAAGGATAGCGACTCCTCTAATTAATGTTTGTTGAGTAGAACAAACTAAAGTATCATAACCCAAATGACTTAGTAACTTCCTATCTTTATAAGCAATGTGAGTCTCTGATAAAAAGACTAGCTGAGGGTCATAAAGTCTAAGTTCTTCAGAAACGAATCGTCTTTTGTTCTTGCTAATAAGACCCGAAACATTCCAGGCTAGACATTTTATTTATACATTTGAGCACATAAATTAAACCGGTTCTACCATTCTGCACAAAAAAAGACCCAAAACAACTCCTTCCCTTCATCTTGATCCATTAACCACAAAGCCCCATTCGTGCTGTTATTTTATCATTTATGTCCCCCCCACTACTACCCAGCTTTGGAGAGGCTACCCCCACCCCCTCCCCCCTTTCCCCTCTCCCTAGCGAAGGAAAACCCCTCCCGCAACTGCAGCTCTGAGAGGAGCAGCCCTAGGACCACCTAACCACCCCACTTCTTCCCTTAAAAAAAAAGGAAGAAAAACAAGAAGGAAATGAGAGAGAAGAGAATAAGAATAAAAAATGACACAAGCCAAAATAAAGGCGAAAACACCAAGAAAAAGAAGAAAAACAAAGCCTGAGCTGTTACCTCAAAGATTGCGGACATAGCCCCTAGCCGAATTTAGATAGCGCATTTTCCGCTTCTTTCTCGTCGGAAAAGAAGTAGGTATGACCTCCTTTGATAATTTTAAGGCGGGCTGGTTCCTGTAAGAACACTTGCGCTCCCATGGATTTAAAAGGATCAATACATTTCTTTAACTTCCATCTCCTGTCAATAGTAGCTTTGCTCAAATCAGAGCGTACAAATAAAGACAGATTCTCAAAGACGACAGGAGAGTTAGGGCGCACTTTCAAGGAGACAGCCTGTCTTAAAAGAAAATTACCATAACAAAGTAGGAAAGGTCTAGGAAATTTACCCTCCCTGTTTCTCTGAACTAAAGGAAGGCGATGGGCCCTCTGAACCTGAGAATCCCAGTCCCAGTAAGCTAAGTCAGGGAAAGCTTCCTGTAATAACTTGACTATAAACGCCCTAGCGTCTGATCCTTTTGAACCCTCAGGTATGCCAAAGAGTCTTAGATTGGATCGCCTTTGGCGATTCTCTAAATCTTCCACCTTAAGTTGCAGGGCAATTATCTGTTCATCGTGTTGAGATAAAGAGAATTCCATCCGTGCAGATCCCTCTTCAACGTTAACCACCCTTTGTTGGAGGTCCTCGATGTCCTGTGAGATCCCTCCTAGTTTTGAAGCCATCTCCGATAGTGAACTTTGTAACTTAGTTTTGTCCTCACGAAGTTGCAGAAAGTGCTCTTGCGCTTCATCTCTATGATTAGTTAGAGTTTGCAAAATACTATCTAAAGGGGAAGAGATAGAATTATGCTCTCCAAGGATGTCAATTTGGGGTGGAATCAGGTCAGTTGATGTTATTAAGTCCGAGGTCACCAATACCGATGGAGCAGCTGGGTGACCAGATAAATCCAAGGAAGTTAGAGAAACTGTAACAGTTTTAGGGGTTAGGTCTAAAGGTACTGCCGGCGGCTTCGGGAGAGCCAGGTTCAAGCCATCAGGTGGAAGCACTGGATCAACTCCCAAGGCTGGAGGGGACAAGCTAGGACCGGAACAGCTTTTCTCAGTTTCAGGTATTGGTGGACTAGTGCCTGATAGCCGTAGGGTCATGCTCTTAACTAGCCCTTTAGCCTGTATCCATTTCCTCAAGGGGCTTTTATCAGTGAGAAGAGTCTTTTTGGGGGCCGGGAGCAATGATGTTAACTGGCAAGCCCTCCGCTATACCCACTTTCCCTTTCTTGCTCTTTGTCTTCATTTTGACTCTCAATTTTGCTTTCCCCTTTCGGCTAACCCGAAGTTTTGCCTCATCCAGAGGAGTACTGGTAGCAGAGTGGTCCAATTCTCCTTCCTCAGCCTCAACTGTCTCCTCGTATTCCTCATTCGAGCAGTCCATTTCTAGTTCTTCAGTACCGCCGTCGAGAGGAACTGAATCACTTAAACCACCCCCAATCGTCAAGTTCTACAAACACCCTGATTCACAAGCCAGTACCTCAGCTTCCTTATCCACTGTAAGACTCCTCTCATCCGGATATTCTGAAGTTGGACCTTTAGATACGGGAGCCATGCTTGCGACACGAATCTCGGAATCAGCGGCACCATCATTACTGCTAATCCCGTTATTATTAACTGAGTTATCATTATCATCAACTTCAGTAGGGTTAAATTTGTTCCCAACCAGCGATTTTGAATTGATCCCAGTACTGTCCACACCGCCCCTTTAAGTATTGATTGTGTTAAGTGAAGCAGAATCAGTTATTTCCGGTTTGGTAAAAGTGGGGGGACGAAGAACTTGCCTGTTAAATGCTGAACCCCCAACAGGTGGTTTCACTGGGGTTACTGAAGTCGCTACTGGAGTTATAGCAGAAGTGGTAACATTGCTGGGGATAGTGGGTAGACCCCCAGCCAGTGAAGCTGCTAGAACAGGTGCAGGTACAGTAGGAGCGCCTGGAGCCGTGGACGTCGTCCCAGACTCTGCCATTGCTGTCTTAGTTGCTCGCGTGGATCTTGGCACGTTTTTAGGAGCCATTCTCCCTGCTGACCCCGGCTCCGCACACTCGGTGTTTCACGTCAGAAAAGGAAAAGGAGTCTGTTGACCCAGCAGAGCTCTCAGCCCTGACCAGCCGCGCGCCGAACCACTGACAAAACGCAGTATTGCGTATCGCGCGAGCTGCGCGAGCTGGAAGGGGCGCTGGAGCAGTACAAGCCACAGCATTCACTATGCCGTGAGCTTTCCCGCAATCCCTCCGAAACTCCGGACCGCCCTGATGACAGCCGCGGGACACGGGCAGCGAAAGAAGGCAATCTGGTGTAGCCGAGATGAAAGATGTGCAGCGCTCAGGACCGCCAGGTGCACAGTTCAGTTTTTTGCTTTTGTGACTGGCATTATAGCACTCGTATCATGGTTCGTCTCCTCAATCTCTCCCGTAGCAGTCAAATGAGGTGGGTCGGTAGAGCTTAAACGGGCTGCTTCTCTACGGCGTCTTCACTCTGCCATCTTGGACGCCGTCAGGCTGCCTAAACTGTTTTTTACTTCCTAAAGCACTGACTTTGAAACCACACCTCCCTTGTCCTGCCATCAACTGGCATACTGCCTAGGTAATAGTAAGGACTGACAAGTTTGTCAACTTGCTTCAGTCAATCTACTTACTAGACTAGCCTTTTCTAAAAAGCATAGGCCAAAAGTACGGTCAATAGTAAGTGCATGCACGTACCACACACAAAACACATGGACACAAAATTGACTGACTCGTGTTTGGTTTATCAGTTGTCCATAGTGCTTCTTTACATTTCACACAACAAAGCAAACCATCAATGTGGCATCATTTCACAATTTTGAAGTCAAAGCAATCCAAACATCATGCTATAATACAGCACAACAGGGGTCAAGTCAGTCATTCTTTGTGTAGCATAAACCTAAGCCAAAAGAGAAGGCAGTCATACTGATATATTATTAAGTTCCAAACACAGTGCATAAGGTTTAGGGAAAGGGGTTTATTTCAGGAGTATAAAGCCAACCAACCGAGGGAGCAGCAGTACCCTTCCCAACCGTCACTGCCTCAACTGACCACCTAGTACAGTGATGACCACATCCCACATTCCCCTTGACGACACCTACAAGCTTCTCAGTGCCACCTCATTGTGTTCCGCCTTCCATGACATGGCCAACCTTCCAAACCTGAGCTGTAAAGACTGATTAAAATATAGCACATCTCCTCCCTTACACATAAAACGACAAGAATGAAGGAAAAAAGAGAGAAAGAAAAGAGATTACTAGGCAATGCAACAGTGACCAACCCAGCGATATTAGCATTTAAGAATATTTAAAAACATGTGTGCATAAGACAAAACAGGAACAATAAATGTGACCTGTTTAATTAGTCCAAGGAATATCAACCCCCAATAATTACATCACAAAATCATCTTGCCACTTGGGCTTGACTCTGAGTCTCTTTTGAGCACTTTCTTCCACATTAGAATCATCATTGAGAAGATAATCAGACCTTTCACCATGAACAAAGGAGTTATTGTCCTTTCCAATTTGGAAAAACTCCATACTTCTCTAGACGCCAATACCACCACGTTTTTTTCTCACTGCACTTATCACAAAAGCACCCATGAATTTTGACAACCCTTTCTTCACATTTCCAGATCTTTTCACCGGCACATTATCACCTCTTTTCCAAATATCCTTGTGCACACACTTCTTGACATCAAAATATGTCCTATACTTGCTTTGATGTTTTTATTTTTGTAGCTTCACTTCATTCTCAGGCTTCTCTACTTTGTTGCTTAACTTTAGCCAAGCTGGACTCAGCTTGCAATGAGGCTTCCAGCCCCTTAGTACAGCAAAAGGTGAAATAGATGTCACATCATTAAGTGTGACATGGTGTCCCCACCAGGATTCCCTCACAGCATCTTTGAAAGAGGACTTATCCAGAAGAGCACATTGTGCACAACTTTTCACCACTCTATTCATGCTCTCAGCCAAACCATTCGCTTGAGGCAAACAGAGAGCAGTTTTGAGATGTGCAATCAAGAGCTCTCTCAGAAAATCACACATCTCCTGGGACACAAATTACAAACCATTGTCCCTGAATAAAGTTTTCAGAATACCTTCCCTGGAAAATTCCTCCTTGAGAAATTCAATAACTGTCCTAGTGTTCACTGCAGAAACACACTTCATCACAACCGACTTAGATGTGTAATCTGCTAAAAGCATCACAAACTGTTCTTTCTGGTTGAACAACTCTAGTCCAAAGTCTTTACTCTGTAACTGTACAAGGTAACCATAAAATCACAGTACGCAAATCAATACAATAAAAAACATCTTAGAATTGTAACAGACCACAGTCCTTAAAATTACATCAACATTGATTTGTGATATTTTGAAACATTTAAAAAAAAAGCTGTAATGGAAGCAATAGTAAATTCATCATCTAGCAATTGCAGAATCATAAATGCAGGGCAACATTGTCTCAAACTATATCTTTTTAAAACAGGGATGTCCATCTTCTAGGGATTGAGTAAAATTTACAAAAAAACAATATATGTATCGTGGATTGTTCAGCAGCATCATCGCACGGGCATTTACTCTCGACCAATCATTTAGTACAGAAAAACTTAAAGATCTATAAAGAATATTCAATCTGAAACATGTTAGCAAGAACCTCTCATAGTCGTCAATTACTAATACAATTTATCGTTGTATGAGTGGAGCCGCCAAGACCATATAGTGAGCTTGAACCGTTTGTTTCTTTAATTCTATTGTGGTTCTGATTTCACCCAAATAACACATGCAGCTTGCTTTAAGGTCTTTCCTAAACATGTTCCACTTGGTGTCTGGATTATTGTAGTTTTCAGGATGGCCTAGTTTGAACAGGAACATTTTAACATATGCTAACCACCTTATGTGATTGATCCTGTCTATCGCCAATGCGTCTTTCAAAATGAGGCGATTAAAATCTGTTTCCTCTGAGGTCCAGACTCTATGCCAGAGGAGGACTAGTTGAATCTTAATAACGTCTTCAGGCTATGGCATACCTAGTTCTTGGTGGCATATATACATAGATGTACTGTCTGGTACTGCCAAGAGGGACCTGAAAAACTTGTAATGAGTTAACCCCTTCGTAACCCCAGATTCCGGCGCCATAGGTGATGATTACCACACATGTTGCCCTATAGATCTGTAACAATTCTGCAGAGGGACGTCTTCCTATTTTCTGCTGAAATTTAATAAAGCCATCAGAGATTTAGTAAAAAGCAGCCTTCTCGCTTTTATCGCCTGTCATCACGTGCCAGTTTGGTCGAAAAAAATCCCTAAATAAGAGAAAGTTTTAGTATGCTCTTTTGCCTTTGAATAAATAAAAAGTGTGTTGGGCTTCTTTCTCGATCCTGCTCCACAATTCATTGCAAATGTTTTTGAGCAGTTCACAGTAAGTCCCAGATTAGACATAAAATGTATAAAACATTTACAAACGTTTGGAGACCGATCGATGTGCGGGCCATCAGGACCACATCGTCCGCATACATGAGTGCCAGGATAGGGCGTGTCACTGCAGCTGGTAAATCCTTACACTACCGGACCAGGATGGATTCTAGTTCATTTATATATATAGTGTAAAAAGGAACAGGGCAAGGATACACCCTTGTCTGACTCCTCTCATTACTTTAAAGTGCTTAGTTCATTCGCCCCTCCCTCCCATAACGGACCCAGTCCCTTGCCCCTGAGTATAGTTGCCTTAAAAATGTGATTATTAAAACGCCAACTCCCATCCCCGCTAAAACCGGCCACAGTTTTCCATGAATCACGCAGTCAATAGCCGCTGTTAAGTCAATAAAAGTCAGGTATAGCCTTCCAGTTTTGCCCTGGTGTATTTCTCTAGTAAAATATGTAAATTTAAACCTTGTTCGATTGTGCCCAAACACTTACCACATCCATATTGTATATCGCTTAGTATGTTTTGTTCCTGTGCCCATAACTGTAACCTGTCCAACAAGACTCGTCCCACAATCTTAAGTGTAGAGACCAGTAAGGAAATTGGACGGTAACAGGCTGGGTTTGACCTGTCACCCTTTTTGAAAATGGGACGATTATTGAATCATACCAGGTCGACAAAAAACCTTGTGAGCAACATGCATCAAAAACCTGTGTTAAAAGTGTCCCCCATAGAGATACCTGTGATTTTAAAAGATCTACCGGAATACCATCCGGCCCAGCCGGCATCCCCCCCAGACTTAGAGTAATGGCCGTGTTGACTTCACTTGGGGTAAAATCCAAAGGTAAGCCGGTATGCCATACAAAGTTCTCTATTTTGGCCGCAATTGATGACGATCCCTGTTCATCTATCTGTGAGTTATTATATAACCTAGCGAAGTGTAATATAAATTCATGTTCGGGGATGGCAATCTCTACGGTTGCTTTATCACCTTCGGATAAAAACGGTGCGTTAACCTCCTTCCTTCCAAAAGGATGAAGAATCGCGATTAACAGAAGCCTCATGTAAGGCCTGCCAGGCTTCCTCTATTAGGGCCTTCTTCCTTGCTTTTATTGCCTTCTTATAATCACTTCTTGCCAATCTAATCTGTTCCCGGTATTTTACTGTTGCATGTAGAGAACTTTTAAGCCTAGAATATGCTTTTGTGCAATTATTGTCAAACCACCCTTGTTTACGTTTCGTATTGTTTCTTGCTTTCACATGCAATGTTTCCTTAATGAAGCTTGTGTTAACAGAAACGTTTTCTAAGATTTCCTGGTGGGATGACTCGTCTAAACAAGATAAAAGCATTTCTTTACATTTCATGACCACTTTATGGGTGAAAGCCTCTGAGTCCACATTAACCCATTTAAGTGCGTAACCATTTTGTCTATTTAATGTGATATTATCCACAATATGCGTAGAAGTGCCTCTGGTATTTATGCTATTATCAAGCACCATCACGTCAATACCAATAGGAAAATGGTCGCTTAATGCGATCTTGTGTGTGGTAAAATCCTTGATACGGGTAAAATATCTGCTTGATGCTAATACGAAATCTATGGTCGAGAAAGTACCTCGGCCATTAAAAGTGGGTTGGAAAGGGACAGAGGGAGACCATAAGTTGTTGGCAAAACCTATGTCAAGTGAAAAATTAATGTCATTTAAAAGATCCCCATACATAGTGTGGGGAAAATGGGAGAAACAGAGTCTTTTTCGTATGTTATGCTACGAACCCCCTTATTGGCATACTGACATATAGATGAATTAAAATCCCCGCCCCATATAATACAGGTCTCTTAGGATGGACACAATTGTAAAAGATACAGTTCACTGCTCAGCTGTCTTAAAGTTCTCCCGATCTGCTCTGGTGCAGCATTATTATAGAAATTCCCTAATGCTATACAAAACACTTTATCTGAAAAGTAATGATTTGATAAAATGGATCTGACACATTTAGATTTTTTTTTCCTATGTTCAAATAATTAGAAATATATGTGCAGAGACCCCCCCTTGCTCTGCCGTGTATTGATGGGGCTGCTGGCGTGTGGAGTGTTTTGTAGCCGCTAATGTGGCTGTGCCCTTCGGCCCAGGTTTCCTGCAGGCTGAGAATTTCAAAACTACACACAAAGTCCAACCATGTTTTATTTGTCACCTTGTATTTTAGTCCCGCCACATTCCAAAACAAGAACTGACATTTCTCTGATCTTACCGTCCAATGATTCCCCCCTTCTTCATCCCTACTCGTTGATGTGTTACCAACAAGTATGGTAAGGGATACGACAGAGGCAGCTGTGGTATTTAGAGCTGTGTCACTAGCAGTCTCTGTATTTATTAACTTAGTATCGACTTGTAGAACAGTGATTTCATTTCCAGCTGGGGTCGCCGATACTGGCTCTTTCGAAAGGACCTTCACTATAACTGAAGACTCTAGCTGCGTGGGAACGTCCTTTTGTTGTCAGTCCACTGACTTGAGGTTGGAACAACTCAAAAGGACCCGCACTGTTCAGCGCCATCTTTGCACCAAGGGTCTTGTGTGATCTCAACATAGGACACTGGAGCAGTGTGAGTCTTCTTTGACTTGTCATTGTTAGCACACTGCCAACAATCCTTAACCACTGCCTCCACATGATGGTCCATCCCAGGCCACCAGTACCACACACTCAATCTTGCTCTGGTCTTACTTCTACCCAGGAGCCAAGTTAATCAGTTTCTCCTTCAAGACACATGGATGTATAACTTGTTTATCCCTAAATATTTTTCTTTCCAAAATGCATACTTCTTCCTTAACCGTAAATAATCCACTCAAGGTCAGGGAAACATCTCTCCTGACTGGCCACCCTTTTATAATAAACTCCATAAGGTTTTCCATATCCAAATCCATTCCATCTTCCTCCCACTCACTGTCCTTTAACACTGGTTCACACACCAAACTCACTAACCCCACTACAGAGTTGATCACCCCCTCCATGGCTGACATTCTGAAAAGGCAGTCAGCTGCACTATTCTGAGCACCAGTGATATACTCTACTGTAAAGGTATAATTGGACAATCCTTCTGTTCACCTTTTGAACCTGGGAGACAAATTCACTAAATCCCTGCATGGAAACATCCTATTGAGAGGTCTATGGCCAGATCTAATCATGAAGGGCAACTCCCACAAAACAAAATTGAAATGCAAAATGGCCCAATACACAGCCAATGCCTCTTTTTCAATGACAGCATCGCTTTTCTGCCCCTTTCAAAGAACTAGAGGCAAACGCTCCAACCTTTAACTCACCATTGTCCACATTGGATTAGAGCAGTACCTAACCCCTCAACACTGGTATCAGTGGACAAAACAGTCTTTTAATTGGAATCAAAATGACCCAAAGCTGGGAACCTTGCAATATAATCCTTTATGACATACAACGCTTGAACACAATCTTCAGTCCACTCAAATCTACTCCCCTGTTTTAGTAATTTCCTCAACGGTTGAGAAATCCTGGTAAAATTCTGGATAAACGTTCAATAAAGCCCAAGGAATTAGCACACTTGGTCCTTACTCTCTGGTTTAGGAGTTCGCACAATGTTACTAGCCAAATTTAACTTGGGGCTGATTCCCTCCCCAGAGATAGTATGACCCAAGTACCTGATAGTTGGGTATTACAATTTTTCCTTCTTGGCAACCAACTCTGCCTCCTGGAGGCACCTCAACTCCTTCCACAGAATCTCATCATGCTCCTGCACATCGCCCCCATAAACCAGGATCTCATCCTAGAAAAACAGCACCTTGTCCAGACCAACAAGTGCCTTCTTTGACACCCTCTGGAAACATGCTGCTGCAGAAGCCAGACCAAATGCCATGCAAATGAAGCAGAACTCTCACAGAGGACTCACAAAAGAAGTGAGATGTCTGGAGTCAGGATAATACAGGACCTAATGATAAGCCGATGATAGGTTCATGACACTAAGGAATGTAGCATCCTTGATCAGTGCCACATATACCTATTCAATTCCCTCAAGTCCACACACATGCGTATCTCTTTCCCACCATTCTTGGTTGCCAAAACTATTTCACCAACCACTCAGAATACTCAATTTCCTCAATAACACCCTTGTTTTTTTTATTTGAAAAACTCTTGTTTAAATGGTGCTAGAGTCATATGATTAAACTTCCTCTCTTTGGAAACAAATGGCGTATCACCATTCTTCAACACAATCTTGTGCTCAAAATTTCTTAACAATCCCAACTCACTACTGAAAACTGTCGGAAATTCGTTGAAGATACCTACTGGATGTCCTTCCTTTATCATAAGCAAAACGTTCTGCTTCACATTGGGATATAAAGTTATCTCTATGTCCCTCTGATGTGTACAACAAAGAAGATTATCTCCCCTTCTGGCCACATGCACCTTTCTCACAGTTTAACAGTCTTCAAATTGCATTCTCATCACAGAGTAACCTAACACATCTATGTTTTCCACTATACCCAACAGGACTCATATCAGAATCCTGGCAATATTAGATCTTCACCAAATAACAGATCCCAATTCTTATCCCAATCATGGGGATCAGCCATAACTGACATGCTCTCTCTATTGACTACAATCTGACACCCTGGCATTTCAATTGTTTCAACATCAATCATGCCATTATTCCTTACATTGAGAACACATTTACTCTCCCCCACATCAACACAATTTACACTGTTTGAAATTGGAACCTCTGCACACTTGGGCATAGTGTCCCTTCTTACCACACTTATTACAAGTAACCCTGGGCGAAGGACTTCGCTACGCCCACAAAGTGGGCGTAGTGTTGCCTACTTCGCCCTTTGCAAAGTAGGCGAAGCAGACAACACTACACCCACTCCTTGGGCGTAGCGAAGTTGCCCGCCACCCGCCTCCCTCCCGAACATACCTAAATTTAGTAAATGGGCAATTAAAAAGAAATAAAAGGCACTTACCTTGTCCGCGGCATCCCGGGGCTCCCTCTGCTCGTTCCCGCCGCAGTTTTGATAACCAATGCGCATGCGCGGGCGGCCGCGCATGCGCATTGGTTATCAAAACTGCGGCGGGAACGAGCAGAGGGAGCCCCGGGACACCGCGGACAAGGTAAGTGCTTTTTATTTCTTTTTAATTGCCCATTTACTAAATTTAGGTATGTTGGGGAGGGGGGCATGCGGCGCGTAGTGGGGCTAGGCGAAGTGCGTGGGTGGGTGTAGTTTCTCGCCCACTTTGCGTAGCTTCACATAGCCCCACTACGCACACTACGCCCAGGGTTAATTACAAGTTGCAAATCAAGTATAACACCTTGGGCTATTTGAAACATTCCCTTCACTCCCACACCGAAAACATATTATCCCACTACTTTTGGGATCATACTGAACTTGCTTTTTTTATAATTCCATTTCCTTGTTTATAATGATCTCTTTAACTTTAACACTCGCATTTCCTTTCACTTCACTAACAGGTTTGTCAACTCCTGGAGAATCGGCCATTCGTCTGTCATCGTGCATTTCACGCACTCACATACTAGTGTTTTCCAAAACTTCCACAATAGATATTGCATCAGTGAAACGTGGATTCCTTGATAATACCTTCTCCTGAACCTTGGGATTGTTAGTGCATCTGACAATTTGATCCCTCACCAAGGAATCTGATAAAGCATCAAAATCACAAGTACAAACTAAGGTTTTCAGTGCTGCAACATAACGTCCAATCTTCTTTTGCTTCCCTTGTATTCACACTAACACGCAATCCAAAATACCTTTCCAACATGATCACTGTCATTTCAGAAACATTGTTGGTTCCCCCTCACCATCCCCTGTTGTGTGTCGATTTTGATACCGTATATAGGTTTCCCGATTTATGCCCTTATATAGACACAATTCACATTGCCTGTATTTAGGCATAGAAATCCAACCCTTACTTAGGCTTTATCAATTCTAACCAAATACAGGCATGGCCACCTATATTAGTTTATCCACATCACAACAAGTTATTGGAAAATCAGACTCTTAAGCCTTTAGGACTTCCTCTTGCTTGGATTATTGATTTCTCCAAGAACTCATTTATAATACATGAACATCTATTCCTTAGGGGTTCATTCATGACGTTCCTCTGCCCGACTTTTACGTCAATACTGGCATTCCTAAACACCTTCAAGGTATAAATGTACCTTCACTTGCCATGGCAAACCACGGCTCGGCTACACAGCTCAACACAGCTCGACATGGCGAATTCAGAATTGAGTCCCCACCTGATGCACTGACCAGATGCTGCCATCCTCCTCGCAGAGAATCCAGCTCCAGTGTTTCTGACTTCTCTTGTCGGGTGTTAGAGCTGAGACCCGGAAAGAGAGTCCAATCTCTCTCATTCTAAGGTATGGAGCAGACTAGAACCTAGAGGGACTTTTGGCATATCGTGGCAACACCAATCCTAACTATAGCTAAACTAGACTATAGACAAACAGCACCTACTTCTCACCTCGTACTACACTTAAGTTAGGTGCACTGGGGTAAACTAGCTAGAAGCACCAGATGACCATTCACATTTTAGCCTGTGTCATTTATGTATGTATTTTTATGAATATATGTCATAGCGACAAACCATGCTATTGCAGTATTATTTAGTTTCTACTGACCTCTGAGTTAGCTGACACACACAAGTAATTAAGTTTAATATACTCGATAGAGGCATACTGACCTCAGTCCTTTGCCAAAACTATGGTGTATATTATTCCAATGCGCAGATCCTATCAGGAATATAGGAACTACACTACATCCCAATTTCCACCTCATCAAGGCTTACATAAACATTCCTGCCTTCAATGCCCAAGTAATGCAGTAAAATAGCTTGTTTCTGAACAGCTGAAAATGTCTTACCCCCCGTGGCAATGATATACGAATCATACATTTGTTTCCATTGCTTCCAAGGTAAGACTGGGTCGGCCTTATCAGAAAGAAAATGTGGAGGTTCGGATGTATTAGACATGTTAAAGGATAATTACAGTAAATACAGTAACAATGTTATCTGGGGTCCAGTTTCATTAGAACCACAATACGCCGTAAAAATGCTGGACAAATGACACATATTTTAATCGAATATTGCAAACAGCACAGGGACTCTAGTATGCATATCACCGTAAATACATATGACAAACGTAGTAATACTTGTTCTTGTCCCCCTCACATACACCAGGTGTGCCAATCTCTGAACCTTATATGAAAGGCACAATTAAGTGGCCCATCACCGAGTGAACAACACAATAAAATAGGTTGGTCTATCACGAGTTAACAAAACCTCACCAAACATGAACATCCATGTAACAGATAGACAACTCTGTCAGACCAATCACCCAGTACCGACCGCACTGATGGCAAGAAACTCTTCTGACCGGTCACCCAGACTCTTCTGACCGGTCCTTCTGCAGACGATCACAGAGACAGCAAATGCTCTGCAGCAGCCGAAACTTGGAGCAGCCTGATGTTGCTACTCAAAACTGGAGATTGAAGTATAGAACGCTGACTTCCACGTTCCCTCTAAGAGGGCCGCCAAGATGCCACGTAGCATGCTCTCTAAGGGAATTTTACCTTGTTCACAAAGCACACAAACGGCATCTTGTGTTGATGGCAGGTTGGGCACAATCTGGAGTTCCACTTTACGTGTTCTAAACGTAGAAGCCACACGAAACCATGAAACTTGATGTCACCATTTGCAGCAACGCCACTGCTGAGGACAGATCTCCCAAACATTGCAACTGTTACCACTACTCCTACATCTTGATCTGGCGATAATAGGAACTGGAGTCACTCATATCCACCTCCTAGTCAGGAACTCTGCCGAATGATTCACACAGCCGCTATAACTCTTCGATCTCCACCATCACATCTTAATTTCTTTTTGTGGTGATCCAGAAATAGGAGAAATAATGTGAGTTTGTTTTATTTATTTCCTTCCAACAGTTTCTATGGATCTCCTCGTCGCCAGTATTAAGTTCCGAACACAGTGCCTAAGGTTTAGAGAAAGGTGTTTATTTCATGAGTATAAAGCCAACAAACCCAAGGAGCAGCAGTAACATTCCCAACTGTCACTGCCTCAACTGACCACCTAGTACAGTGATGACTACATCTCACATTCCCTTTGATGACACCCACAAGCTTCTCAGTGCCACCTCATTGAATTCCACCTTCTGTGACATGGCAAACATTCCAAACCTGAGCTGTAAAGAAGATTGATTAAAAAGTAGCATATATATAGCTGCATGTGCAAATATGGATGTAGTGTACATTTTTTCACTGGAATTCAATTCTGTGTGGGCATAGCGACAAATTCCATACAGTGACACCCATCAGCATAGGGAGGTAAAATACCTGTGGCCAAGCCCAATCACTTTCCTTCTGGCCAAAAATGAAATCCAGATGTGAGCAACATCCCACTCCGAGGTGGGGATAGAATGCCAGGCTGCCTGCAGGTCCAGCCGACCTTCAGCCAGCCCCAAACCCATCTCAACAGTCATTGGAACCATATATGTGTACATCCTAGGTATTACTTAGGGATTTACATCTTCTTCTCCAGAAACTTAAAGAACCCCCTTGTGGGAAATAGTAGATCTAGAAGGCAATTCTGAAGATGGCAGGAACAAAAAGGGGGGCCCAGGGCACTGCTTGGGTATATAAAGGTAGTCCTCTCCCTTCAGCCCTCTCTTGAGGAATCCCATTTAACCTCTGATCATTCCCTGGAGCCACTTGCTTGGCGGGAACTGAGCAAAGAAAAGGTGGGATGTGTCCTTCTCTGTTAGGCAGATGGTCAGTGCTGCACAATGCTCTCTCATATTGGAGGCAAAATGGTAAAGCCAACAATGCTAACTCAGTGGCCAACTCAACACCTACTATTGCCTGCCCACGCATATTTGCTCAGTCAAGGTATATCATAACTAATACAAAAAAGTTCCTTTTGGTGATATATAAATATTGGATAAATGGGAGCAGGATTTTCTCAAATTCATGTAAAATGTTACAGATCTGTTAAAACTCACACAAGGACGGGTGATTTCTAAAACACAGACTTTCAAGTACACCTTCCCAGGTACATAGTCTTATATGTGAATAGGCACTAGCACAACTTCATAGATAAATCACAGGAACCCAATCTCGAGTACATAGTCATATGTGTGATACATAATTAATGTACAATATCACACATAGCAAGGGAGTAATTTCCTTCACTACATGGCTATTCATGCCCACAATAATCATTCCCCCTTTAGAAGCCTAACTGTGGCATGCTAGAAAGCTGACTTTCTGTTAAGCCAGCAGCAGAGTCTGATAATGGGAAATTGGGACGGGCCTAGTTTTAATACTGTGTTTGCCAAAATGCAGATTTTTACTAATGATCCACTGCGTAACTGTAACTGTAACTGCCAAGCTGTGTTTTTTCAGTAAATGTCTGAGTTTTGTAAACCTACATTTAATGCTAGAAGCAGAGCTAGCAAGAACTTTACTTGAACTGCTTTTCATTAACTTTTTTATCATATATCACATTCTACAGTTTTCCAACCCACTGTATGAGGCCAACCCTGGCCTCTTTTGCCTTTGGCCAGCATCCGAAACCAACCCACCTCAGGTACCCAATCCCATTTGTCAGCACCCTGTTCTTTCTTCCTTATTTTTGTTTTTAAAATTCATTGACCTTGTGGTAAGGATATCAAACCCGTGACAAGGTTCATGGCCATGAATCACAACCAAGTGCAAGGTTTCATGGGTCTGTGTTAGGTTCCCCAATTGTCCGCAAACCTAATTTTGGATTTGCAGATCACAAGAATGGACCAATATAAGCCCGTGGGGCTCAACAAGAATTTGCGGTCTCTGCCCATAATAATTGTGCTAGTTTCACAGCCCATAGCCAGGTTTCATAGGTCTCTGGAGGCATGCTGGGAAGCACAAATTTTGTCCCTGGTATTTTCATTATTTATTTGGACCCTAGTAAGTGTCAGAAGCACCAGTTATAGTTAGCTCAGTAAACTATCATTTGTGAATTTCAGTGTTTTTTTTGCTTTTAAATGCTAGTTTTTATCTTCTTTCAATACCTGATTATATCATCACTTTAACCTTTGCTTTTTCAGTGGATTTCTATGTTTTATTCTAAATTAAAATCTTATTGCCCTGCCTAACTTTAACATCACTTTAAACTTTTTTTTAGCACAAGCATGAAGCCATCAGCCCTTTTTTTGATGCTGGTGCCAATGGTAGGTGTGCAGCCTGTCATACATGTCCAAATAAACAAGCTCACAGAACCAGCACTCCAGTGCTTTTAGCCATTGTTTATTGTGTATAAAAGAAATTGGGGAATATTCTCAAGAATGGGTGATAATTATCACCAACCTAGGTTAACGCAATTTTACATAATGTGGTCTACCGGGAGAAACTAATGCCGTGATAACAGCCTATTCTCAAAACGCCAGCAACAGGCGATAGTTTCCCGATAACGCGTCAAATGTCAGGGATGCTGATTAAAAAAAGAAACCCGAACGTGAAGAAAGTTGTGATGGGCTCAACAGCGATAAAACCATCAGCGATAAGCAGCGCCAGGTTTGCTATTCCCACGTCAGGTGGGAAAATTCACCATAAAAGCTGCAAAAAAACAAAAAAAACACAAAACCCAAACTACTGAGAAGCACCATGGAGGAAGCTGGAGCAACTATAGAGGCCAACCAGAAGCCCACAAACCCCCTGGAGGACAGCCAGGGACCTCAGGGAAGGAGTAGGGAAAGGAGAAGAAGAAGAGGAACCTGCGATTCAGTCCGCAGGAAAACAAGATACTGATTACGGAGGTGATAGAACACCACCAACAACTGTTCATCACCTCCACTGTTTCATTGGCAACTAAAAATGCAATATGGCAGTCCATCTTGGCCAAGGTGAATGCAGTCGGAATGAAGAGAAGGGAAGTGGACAACTGCAAGAAGGCCTGGAATGATGTGAAGCACAAAACCAAGCTGAAACTCACTAACAACCGGAAAGCCACAATGCAGACTGGAGGTGGGAGTCCAGCGCCACAGCAAGAGCTGGATGAGATGGAGGAAATGGTGTCCACAGTCGTCAGTGGGGAGATGGTGGCAAGTTTTGGGGGACCGGACACTGCTCAACCTGACCTGACCCAACAGCAACAGGGTGAGTAACAACCAGGGACTGGGGGGACGGGGGAGATGGGCACAATGGCACACATGCACAATTAAGTATAGCACAGTGCACACCAACAATGACTCTGGATCATGTCCCTGATCTCCTTGGCATACTGTAGCACACATAGAAACAGCAAATAGGCCCCCGTCAATGATACGCCCTAAAGGGGGCCGTCCCTACACATCACTATCCTCACAACAAACCCATACACATGTGCTGAATCCAGCAAAGCTGTGGGTTCATGAGCCACACTGACAATGTAAGTGACACTGCATGACGATTAGCTTGGCTGCAGTCCAATTATCATGACATGGTGTATGCCAAAACACTGAGGTGGCTGAGTGTGAACCACATCCGTAAAGGAGGAGGTCACACCTTGACACTTCCACGTGCCCAAACAACCCCTGGCATCAACAAGACATCTGTGGAAAAACAATGCCCAAGAGCCCCAACTCCCACCAAGAGCCCAATTTACCCAAGTCTGCCACACCTTAGCACTGTATGAGCACAGAAGTGAGAGGCACATCGCCTGAAAGGGATAAGGGCCAGCAAAATCAGACATGCAAGGGCGACTTTCCCACAATGCAGCACACACACATAAGAATCAAAGCACATCAACATTGACAACAATGTGGTACAAACTGCAACACTTTCACAACAGAACAGAGGACACAACTGCTGCCGCTTGTGTGTAGAAACTGGCCTATCACATTTGGCATTGCAGGAAACTGTGAGATGATAATGTACAAGTACAACCTCAAATCCCTGATGGTGTAGAAATGTCCACTGTCCCTCTTGAAATAGGCATCTCCTTCCAAACAGTCAAAATGTACATTGTCATGCAGTCTGTTTGTAAACGTGTCCAATGCGTGAACATACATGGAACACACTGTTAAACTGCATCCCCCCTTTACATTGCAGAGGGAGAATCAACACCTCCTGTAGAGCAGACCATACATCTCTTCACTGATGATGAAGAGGACCTCCACACCATCGACACCGACACCCTCCAACAGCTCATGGACACCCTCAGCACTCCACCCCCAGGAGCAGGGCAGCCCAGCTGCATCGAGGAGACCCCACCCCCTGCACAGAACATACAGCAGGAAGCACCCTTCACCACAGCTGTCTCCCAGGCCACCCACGACCAACTCATGGCATTCCACACAGCTGTCTCCCAGGACCCCCACGACCAACACATGGCATTCCAATGCCGTGTGTTAGAGAGCCAGCAAGAGATGGCTGATCAGGTGTGTGTGGGGTTTGACCTCATGGCAGCCAAACTAGATGCCATACATGGATGTCTAAGTCCCATCAGGGACCACTTACAGTTCCTAATGGACACCCACAGTCAGCTCCATGCTCTCCAACAAGTCATGGCTGGCATAGCTGGAGTCACACAAGGCCTGGCGCAGATGAATGCTACTCCATCCACATCTCCACCCCCTGATGTGTCAGTGCGACACAGTGCGGCAGACATTCCACCTCCGGTCCCTGATGTGTCAGTGCCACACAGTGCTGCAGACAAAACACCACCACCAACATGTGAGGCATATCACACATCAGAGGACAATGATGTGAATGATTCTGTCTTTGTGGTAAGAAGGAAGCAGTAGCATTCATCCCTGCCATATGACCTGTTTCAACTTGGTTCTGCCCTCTGCATCATGCCCTGGAATAACACCTTCCGCTGACCCCTGATACACTCTGCAACACTCACCTTGGCCCTCAACATGGACTGCCATATTTGGTTCATTTACCAATGACACAGCAATCAGACTGCGGACAGAACTCTTCCTCTTCCGATGAACTTGTGAATCCCTAAAGGACTCGGGCTGGCCCTCCCCTGGCAACAATGTAAAGTGGGGTTTGCATGGCCATGTACTGGTCCAGCTTGTCATGTCTATGATCATGCAAGTATGCAATTGAGGCTAGGCCTTTGGCTTATGCTGCAGCAATGAAGATACACACACAACAGTTGGCATGTATGAGCCAAGACCCCGAGCGTTCTTGGGCTCCTTTATTTATCCATTCGGGTGTGCCCGCCCTCCGGGTGCATGCTACATTGCAACATTGTCAATTAAGGCCCGGGTGGCGCCGAAACTATAACAGAGACACACACCATAGGTACTTTTGTGGCCAGCCCAGAACTGAACCACGCCCCGAGCCCAGAACTGAAAGCGCTGGTTGATGATGGACTGTCAGAAGATGTAGGAATCATGCACACTGCCTAGGAAGTTGGCGACGACATTGGTGAACGGTCCCCGATGGTCCACTATTGCCTGCACATTGATGGAATGCGTGTGCTTTTTGTTGCGGTATTTGTGTGCAGTGTCGGCAGGGGGCACAAGTAGGACATGTGGCAGTCAATTGCCCCAAACACATGCGGGAAGCCAGCTATGGTGTAGAAGCCTTGCTTGGTCTCCTGCAGTTCCTGCGCAGTGTAGGAGAAGGGAAGGTGCTGGGGTATCAAGCTGATAATGGCATCATGGTGTGAGGAACTTTGATAGGGCTGGCTGTGAGACTCCTCAGACTCTGGCAGTTGTTGGTTGGAAGGTACCAGAGGCCAACAGGTGCAGCACTGCTAGCAGCTTTGTCTGCGGTGGGATGTTGGTTGGCCGCTGTGTTGGTACCATCAGCCTGTGGGCAATGTGGGTCAGGATGCGGAGGATGGTTGTCCTTTTGAGTCAGTAGTGGGCAATGACATCCTCTGGGACATCTCTGAAGCTGGTGCATTTTTGAAAGGTCTGCTGTCTTGTTCTGTGCTGCTTCGGTGGTAGTCTGGGTGGTGGTCCTGGGGGTGGGGGTGGTCCTGGGGGTGGTGGTGGTGGGTGGTGGGGCCCTCTTGGGTGTCCGAGCTGCATAATTAGTAGCTCCATGGCATCTGTTGGTTTTCAGATGTTGCTCTGGGCTGGGCTCCCTTTATACTGTAGGTTTTCGTCCTACTTAAGACCAGAAAAAAGCAGGTCTTAAGTCCCTGCTGCTAACGTGCCTTATCAACGGTTTTTGGACCGCAATGCCGATCTGGCTTGTCATTGAGACTATAGCAAAGTGGTGTTATCGTACGTTTTTGGACAGGAACGCCTACTTTGCATATGATTAGAGTTAGTTGTCGCTGTCAGACTTGGCAATGTTTTTAGCGGCAGCTATCGCAGGTAAGCTGACGATGTCGGCTGTTAGCGCAGGCTTGTGACTAGGGCGATAAATCTATCGCCACTTCATGGTGGAAAAATGCTGCTAAATCAGCAATGAGTCCTTGAGAATATGCCCCATTGTGTTTCATCTCAAAGAAGCCTTTGCCAACTGCACCATTATCTATTGAAACGTATACATACTGTTCATTGACATAAAAACATGCTATCAGCACAAAAAACAAAAGAGGTCATCATGTCAGAGCCTTTGTTTTCAATTATCAACAATTCATTTGTTTCTAAGATATATTATTTCATTTTTATAATTGTTTAGTTTGTAAATGATGTTCCTATTTATATTTTGCCCAGCGCTGACCTATTATTTAACTATAAACCTGATGGAGGCATGATAGGAAGGTCAGTCTACGGAATTGCATGTCCTATGTTTCTGCCGGTGTAGTGCCTGCATTCTAGGCAATCCTGAAGTGCATTTTGTCATGTTGTATTATATTTGGCAGCTGTTGGTAGGGAACTACTTCTCACTCATTACCCTGGGGTATTATGTTTTCTAATGTGCCTGCACAGTGGACTTGGGATTTTAAGGATGCATGTCCTCAAATGGATGCATAACTAATTGTGAACCGGTACCTGTGTGGTATGTTGCTGCAAAGTGAGAATGTCTATCATCATGACACCTCCCAGAGAGTTGTGCAGACAATTGTGCCTGCTACCTAAAGCATAATGCATATCTCCTATACTCATGATAACATTTCATCCATCACCTGACCAGTGCCCGTTTACGGTCCTGCCCAAGTGGGCGAATACAACATGTAGGTTGACATAATTCATTGCCACTGAATATAATTCATCACTGAAAATAATCATTAAGATAATATGCCCTGTCTATTAAGGGCTGTTGTGAGAACCAACCAGCTTCTGAAGTTCAATATATTCAATTCACCGCTACTGAAATATGGCTACTGAATCCTGATACCAAGTTCACTATCACAAGAACTTATATGATACAGTATTCAACCCGAAACAGTTCATTCAGAACAGATTAGCCGACATAGTGCAGGACAGAGTTAGCACATTTCAAAGCTTTCACAATACAATTGTCATTAGGTAGGCAGTCAGTAAATATGTGTGGCCAGTTCCTGATTCCTATTAAGACCTTTAGGGCCTTTTAAGTCCAATTTTATGATGTATGATGTTTTTAAAATTCGAATGAATTTTTCACAATCACCTCCTTGTAGAAAAGTTGGAACTCTGTCAATACCAAACATTTGGAAATTGGCAATATGATAACCATGTTTTTCATAAAAGTGCCTTGCCATAGGGTATGAAATTCTCAATTTTTTTTATTTCTCATAGGTGTTTAAGAGTTCTCTTCCTTACAGTGAATTTAGTGCTCCCCACAGTATGACGTCCATAAAGACGGATTTAGGCTTACACACCATATGATCCAAAGTTAAATAAATGTATCGAAAAATGTACTCTCTTAATCATTCTTGTGGGAAGTACGAAGTCTTCAACGTTTCTGCCAGTTTTACATGCCTTTGTTTGATCTAGGAAGCTTTCTTGTTTGAGTGGTTCCTACATATATATATATTGCGTTCTGGCAGTCGTCATAGGTGGTTATAGCTAGGACCAAGATCCATAGGAAAAGCGTTTTTTGACCTGCCTATATCTTTGGCATCGTTTAACGAACCTTCACTAAATGTTCCCTAAAAAGTGTCATAGTAAGTTGTTTTGTGCACGCAAGTTTTGGGGTGATCCGTTAATTGGAGCAGAGAAAAAGGTGGTTATAAAAAATGTGAGTTTCCCCATTTTAGTTCCCATAGGACATGTAGTCGAACCTACAGCCCGAATTACACCAAATATGCTAGAAATTGAAGAAAATACAGTTAATGACATCTCTGGCCCAACGACTTCGCGAAAAAAACAAGCTTGTGCAGGGAAATGCACAGCTCAGATTGCCTGCCAACACTTTAACCAGGACGTAATGACAGTCAATTTGGGATTCCGCTTCACTGAGTCCCTAAAAAAAGTGAAAAGAAAAAAAGGGATGATGGTAGGAATGCCCTAACCCCAAGCCATTGTCTTGGGGTCCCTTTGGGACAATACGACGCAAAAATTCCTTGGCTTGTGTTTGAAAACGCTCCTGGGTGAGCCAAGTCCTAGAGGCATATGTAATAGTAATGTAATAGTATGTGCAGCCACCATCCCACTGGGGCAATGAACAATAGGAATGCATGGGCTCATGTGGCCCAGCAGCCCCAGGGTGGTGGCAGGGACTGCCACCTCCCTGGGGAAAGGAGCTATAGAAATGCTGGGGCCCACGCAGCCCCCCCAAGCTCTGGGGACCACCACCTCCCGGGGCAATGAACTATAACAGTGCAGGGGCCCGTGTAGGCGCCTCACAGCCCTGGGGACCACCACCTCCCTGGGGCTCAAATAATATAATGGAGGGGGTCCATTCTGGTCTCTCAGCCCCAGGGACCACCACATCGCTGAGGTTAGAGTAAACATTGGACAGGGGCTGCGCGGCCCCCCTCCTGGTGCCAAAGGTGGCACTGAGGACCACCACCTCCTCAGGGCCAGCTCCTGCTATGTCCCAGGGTACTTATCTGCTGTTAGCTGTTTGCTAAGGTTTGACAGTGGCTCCCCTCTCCTGCCAAGCTATAGTAAACTGTGCTCCGCTTTGCTGAATGTGGAGCATAATTGCTTTTACACACAGGGAGCTTCATGTTGGCAGCCTCCATATGTGTAACAGCAATGCCGGCTACCATAGGGGGTATGGAGCTGGAGGGACTGCAGGGGCCTTCAGTCTTCCCTCACAGTCCCCATCTATGCTGAATGGGTGCCTGGGTGGGACCAGGGCACCCATATTAAAGGCCAGGTGCCTGGGGATGGGGTCCCTGAGCACAAACTCAGCCTGGGAGGGGGGGCGCTCACCCGCCTCCCCTTATTGGTTTTATTAATTAAATTCAAAAGAAAAGGCTGTGCCCTGATGGATTGGGTCCCAGGGGCCAAAATTGGACCTGGAGTGGGGTGGCTCCCTTTTATAAAAATAAAAAACATTTAAAATAAAGATAAATGCAAATTATATCCTGAGCTAACAAACATTAAAGAGTAAACATGAATAAATGACGAATCGTGTGTTTCTTCTTTTCTTCTTTTATTTCACAGTAATCCTTCTTAGTGCAATCTAGCCGTTGCCAAAACGTGTTTCGTCTTTAGTGGTTATTAAGCATGGGCGTAAAATCCGTTCCGCTCGCGGATTTTGCGGATTTTCGGCAAATTCGCAATCCGCGAACTCTCGCGAATTTGTCGAAAATCCGTGAATTCGCTCGCGGCGGATTTTTTGCTTGGTGATACAATATTGCGGCGCGCGGCGTGGTGCACGGCGTTCACTTTCCGTCATTAAGCGTTTGCCGAGTTGTTTTTCTTGATCATATTTTGCGAGTGCTGCGCCATTTTGGATCTTGCTGCGGGATCCCGCGGGAGTTTGGCGCCCGCGAATACGTAATCGCGGCTTGCCACCTTGCAGAGCACGCCTCGCGAGAGTTCGCAATTGCGAACACGTAGTTGCGGCGGACAGGAACAATCTCGCACTCGCGAAATAGAGATTTTGCAATTCTGCACAAGAAATCCACCAGCAAACAGCATAAACCTTCAGAAAATGATGATTTGTATCAGAATCACTCCTCAGGTTGACATTTGCATGCACTTTGTTTTTGCAAGGAGTCCATTTTTTTGGGGGGGGAGGAAGGAAGTGCCCCACAGTCTCCAACTTCCTGTTCCTGTCCAGCAGGCTCCTCCCAGTGCTTTCTTCATGTGCTGGTCACTTTCATTTGGACCTTGACCTGGAAGGATTACTTTTTGTGGGTGCTGCGGGATATTTGGATTTGAGGCCTTTTTGACTTTTTTTGGATCACTTTTGGATTAGAAATCAACTTTCACAAGTAAGTTTGTTTGGGGCATTACAGTTGCTGCAACTTCAATTTTGGAACTTTTTCAGAACATTAAATAAAATATATTGTGGGCAGCCACAGTATCCAGTAGGACCAGGGTTGGTTATGGGTGCATGATGCAACTGTTTTGTTGAATTTAAACACCATTGAGGCCATGGATGGGCTGGGATTGTGCTGATCTTTGTGGTTTTTGTCATTTTTTTGGGGCTGCTGGTGGGGCCCTTTGCCCAGGGGTGGTGAGTGTTGCATGGGCCTAGTCTTTCTGTGGGGTGTCTTCTTGAATTTAAACATCATTGAGGCCATGGATGGGCTGGGATTGTGCTGATTTTTGTGGTTTTTGTCGTTTTTGGGGGCTGCTGGTGTGGCCTTTTGCCCAGGGGTAGTGGTGCATGGACTGAGTGTGCCTGTGGGGTCTCACTCTCTTTAATGTAAACATCCTGGATGGCATTGGATTGTGGTGATTTTTGGGTGTTTTTCGGTTTTTTTGGGGTGTACTGTTGATGTGGACTGGCCATGTGGGTTGTGGTGGTGGCCATCTTGAGTGCTGGTACAGGCAACATGTGCTTGGGGTGCAAGGGGCCATTTTGAAGAGAGGCAGTGTCTGAGGCCTGCACTTATTTTGCCTACTTTTCATCCATTATGCCCAGGGGTAGTGAGTGGTGCATGGGCCTAGTCTTTCGGTGGGGTGTCTTCTTGAATTTAAACACCATTGAGGCCATGGATGGGCTGGGATTGTGCTGAATTTTGTTGTTTTTTGTCGTTTTTTGGGGCTGCTGGTGGGGCCCTTTGCTCAGGGGTGGTGAGTGTTGCATGGGCCTAGTCTTTCTGTGGGGTATCTTCTTGAATTTAAACATCATTGAGGCCATGGATGGGCTGGGATTGTGCTGAATTTTGTGTTTTTTGTTGTTTTTTTGGGGCTGCTGGTGTGGCCTTTTGCCCAGGGGTAGTGGTGCATGGACTGAGTGTGCCTGTGGGGTCTCACTCTCTTTAATGTAAACATCCTGGATGGCATTGGATTGTGGTGATTTTTGGGTGTTTTTCGTTTTTTTTGGGGTGTACTGTTGATGTGGACTGGCCATGTGGGTGGTGGTGGTGGCCATCTTGAGTGCTGGTACAGGCAACATGTGCTTGGGGTGCAAGGGGCCATTTTGAAGAGAGGCAGTGTCTGAGGCCTGCACTTATTTTGCCTACTTTTCATCCATTATGCCCATGGGTAGTGAGTGGTGCATGGGCCTAGTCTTTCGGTGGGGTGTCTTCTTGAATTTAAACACCATTGAGGCCATGGATGGGCTGGGATTGTGCTGAATTTTGTGTTTTTTTGTCATTTTTTTGGGGCTGCTGGTGTGGCCTTTTGCCCAGGGGTAGTGGTGCATGGACTGAGTGTGCCTGTGGGGTCTCACTCTCTTTAATGTAAACATCCTGGATGGCATTGGATTGTGGTGATTTTTGGGTGTTTTCGGTTTTTGGGGGGTGTACTGTTGATGTGGACTGGCCATGTCGGTGGTGGTGGTGGCCATCTTGAGTGCTGGTAAAGGCAACATGTGCTTGGGGTGCAAGGGGCCATTTTGAAGAGAGGCAGTGTCTGAGGCCTGCACTTATTTTGCCTACTTTTCATCCATTATGCCCAGGGGTAGTGAGTGGTGCATGGGCCTAGTCTTTCGGTGGGGTGTCTTCTTGAATTTAAACACCATTGAGGCCATGGATGGGCTGGGATTGTGCTGAATTTTGTGGTTTTTGTCGTTTTTTGTGGCTGCTGGTGGGGCCCTTTGCCCAGGGGCGGTGAGTGTTGCATGGGCCTAGTCTTTCTGTGGGGTGTCTTCTTGAATTTAAACACCATTGAGGCCATGGATGGGCTGGGATTGTGCTGATTTTTGTGGTTTTTGTCGTTTTTTTGGGGCTGCTGGTGGGGCCCTTTGCCCAGGGGTGGTGAGTGTTGCATGGGCCTAGTCTTTCTGTGGGGTGTCTTCTTGAATTTAAACATCATTGAGGCCATGGATGGCTTGGGATTGTGCTGATTTTTGTGTGATTTTCGATTTTTTGGGGTGTTCATGGGGACTGGCCATGTGGGTGGGGGGCATTTTGAGTGCTGCAACAGGTAGGCCCTGCCCATGTGCTGGGAGGCAGGCGGACATTTTGAATGCAGGCAGTGTTCTTAGGTCTGCAACCATTTTGCTTAGCTTTCAACCTTTATGCCCAGGGGTAGTGAGTGTTGCATGGGCCTAGTCTTTCTGTGGGGTGTCTTGAATGTAAACAGCATGGATGGCATGGGATTGTGCTGATTTTTCTGTGTTTTTCGATTTTTTGGGGTGTTTAACTGAACTGATGTTCCTCTGTCTTCCATTGCTTTTAGGTGCACAAGACTCAAGAGAACCACCAGTGCCAGGAAGAAGTCCTGCAGCGGTGTGTGTGTGCAGCATAACGTCACGCGACGTCACGTCTGGACACAGACAACTCTGCAACTCGTGCAACTGCTGCCTGCTGTTCTGACCTGCTCTGAAGAAGATGGCCCCAAAAAAAGTTACCCGCAGCTCCTCTAGCAAGAAAGTTGCCAGTAAGGAGCAGAAGAAGCAAGTTACCAAGGAGACTGGTGTGCCGGCCGCCCCTTTTTTTGGGAGTAAAAAAAAAAGTATGCCTGCAGCAGCAGCGGGATCTGCTGGGGACCAAGCTGGGAGCAGCACCCCCGCTCCATTAGGCTCAGTGCCACCACCACCACCACGCCAACTTAAGTCCAAGCCCTTCACTGCTGCAGAGGCACTTAGTCTAGTTGTTAAATCACCATCGACCAGTGATGTTGGCTCATCTCAAGATAGTAGCAGCAATGTCCCTCAATCAACACAGGTTGTTGTAACTCATCTGACGAGTGTTGAACAACCACAGCCGCAACAACAATCACATGTGCAAGTACAAGCCCAAGTACATGTGGAAGGAGAGGCAGCGCAAGGAGATGCGCAAGCAGAGGTGCATGGAGGGTCACAAGTGCCCACAATAGTTGTTCCTCCCGAAGTAGGGGCACATCAGGAAATCGACAATCAAGGCGAGGTATCATTTGAGGAAGCCACTCCTCCTGATGATCATTCGTTGTCTTCCACACCCCTAGCAAGGAAGAGATCAAGGGTGGTGTCTACATCTTCTTCAAGCACACCTCCTTCTGATGATACGGATCAAAATTGGGAACCAGCACCACTGCCGTCTGAGAGTGAGGCACACCATGATCTGACAAAGATAGTTAAGCGTAAAAGGAAGCTCGTCCAAAGTCTCAGAGTTATGGAGTGTGATGAGGCTCAACAAGAAGTGGCAGATACTGCTGCTGATGAAGACTCTGACAACGACGACCCAGTCATCATAAAGGTCACTGCAGCCCCAGCGGGCATGCAGCAAACAGACATTTTGACCCTAGCCCGAAGAGCTGCTGAGCGTGATGATGATGATGTTGTCGATGAGGAGGCAGTGGAAACACCACAATCATTTGAGTTAAGTAGTACACCAACTCGTACCGCTTCCATATTTCTTTCTCGCAAGAAGGGACCTCCATCCACCTCGACCTTAATTAGTGGCGGTGAAAGTGCACAACGTACTAAAGTTCGGCAATCCACATCCTCCACTTCATCTGGCATTAGCAGCATGACCACCACCACCAGTATCGCCGCTTCCTCCAGCCCCCACAGACAATTCAAGTGCCCAGTTTGGGACTTCTTTACTGTTTGCCCAAAAAGGGAAAAGTTCGCCATTTGTAGCATTTGTAAGATTGTAGTTAGTCGTGGTAAGTTTGGTACCAACTATGGTACCGGAGGCCAGAGAGGTCATCTTAGGAGACAGCACGCTGTCCAATGGTTTACGCACCTGAAGGAGATCAAGGAAGCCCGAATTGGAAGTCAAGAAAACGTTGATGTTTCATCTGATGATGACGAGGAGGAAGAAGACGTGTCAAACACTTCACTTACACCCAGTACCCCTGTCAGCAGCACACCCCATGTGAGGCACACTAAGAGTGTTGGAGCGAGTGAGACACCAATGCGAAAAAGTTCACCAGCGAGCATAATTGGGTCAACGAAGTCATTATCATCCCGTAAATGCTTGGTCCAGGGCAACATTAGAACCATGTTTTGTTCAGACGCGCCATATGAACGCAACCACCCACTGACGCGTCTGTATAACACTAAGCTGGCTAAAATGCTAGCTCTGGACCTTCTCCCTTTTTCTTTTGTAGAAGCGGTAGGTTTTCTAGAATTAGTGGCAGCGCTCTGCCCTAAATGGAAGGTTCCTAGCCGGTTCTATTTTGCCCGAGTTGCGGTTCCAGCACTACATGAACATGTGCTGGAGGTGATTGGGGCAGCTTTGTAGAAGAGTGCTGTTCACACTATACATCTGACAACAGACATGTGGACCAGTGGCGCAGGGGCTGATTACATGTGCATCACTGCACACTGGGTCTCTTTTTCAGGGGTTAAAGCAAAGCTAAACGCAGGTGTTGACCCGGACCAAGTTTTTAAAGCTGCTCGGAAACATGCAACACTAGCCATGTTTGGCTTGGAGAAACGTCACACAGCACGAAACATTTTGGACGAGTTTAACAAAAAGGTCTTTCACTGGCTGTCCCCAAAAAAAGGCCAGATTGTTTATGTTTCCACGGATAATGGCGCCAATGTAGTTAAGGCCATTGCGCTGGGTGACTATTTCAGAGTGCCGTGTTTGGCGCACTGTATCAACCTGGTAGTTCAAAAATTCTTGAGTGATAAAGACAGTCCAGCGTGCGAGGTAATGGCCACCTGCCGAAAAATGTGCAACCATTTCAGCCATTCTTTTAAGGCCCGGAAGCATCTGAGGAGCCTGCTACATCAACATCGAATGCCAGTGAAAGCACTCATCCAGGAGGTGTCAACACGTTGGAACTCAACCGTCTACATGCTTGAGCGTCTGTATGAGCAGTATACGGTACTCGATCACTATTTCTTAAAACAGGGTACAGCTCAGAAGGACCTGAGGATGGATGCGGCGCAATGGGACATAGTTAAAAGCATGACAGAAATGCTTCGTCCTTTTGAGGTCTTCACGCGTGCAGTCAGCAAGGAGGACTGTAATTTGGGAAAAGCTATCCCATTGTTGTGCATGCTGGAGCACCAAGTGAAGGCGGTGTCTTCTGAGTTAGAAAAAGATGAAAAAAACAAAGACCCTTTTGTTTTGTCGGAGAAATTATCAGAGCGCCTACGTGGTGATGAACGTCTTAAAATGATCAACTCAGAACAGCATTACATTTGTGCTACTATTCTGGATCCACGCTACAAAAAGGCGCTGGCAGGCCAAGCATTCTTTCCTTTTGCTGATGAAGATGTTAAAAAGTACAAACTTTGGCTAGCCAGGTCAGCCAAGAGGTTTGAAAAAGAACTGCAGGATATTATAAGGAGAAGGCAGTACATCAGCATCAGCATCAGCAGGCCATCCCCAGTCAAAAGAATCCACTTCTGCACCTGTGGCTGTGGCACAAGTGACCTCTCAGCCGTTAAAGACACCGGCAACCGGATCATCTGCACCACACACAAGAGTAACATTGGCTGCTGAAGAGGATTGGCTAACTTGGCTTGGGTATGGTTCTCGAAAAAAGGTCACAGGCACAGCAAAAAGTAAGCAAAGTGGAGGAACCATTGAGGACCTTGAGTCGATGGTGCAGGACTATCTGAATGACTCAACAGAGGTCTTTCTTAATGATGAGCCATTGGAGTATTGGCATGGGAAAAAACAATTGTGGCCACAGCTCTCCAACCTGGCTATAAACTACTTGTCTTGCCCACTCGCAAGTGTGTCTTCTGAACGTGTTTTCAGTGCTGCTGGTGGCATTGTAACTCCCAAACGGAGCCGCCTCTCGCCCAAAAATGTGGAGAGGTTAACAATGATAAAGATGAATCAGCACCTCATACCACCAGATTACAAAGTACGAGAAACCACGCCGCATGAAGACGAGGAGGACAGCAACATAGATGAGCGCTACGAGGCCTCCGGGTTGCATGCGCTTAATAAAACCCATTTAATAATAATAATAATAATAATGAGGGAATTTGTTCTCTGTTCGGTGACACTGACCGCATCCTGCCTGAATTCGCAGAGTATGATGACGAACTCTTATTCTTATTCCCTGACACCGAGTCCTGAAAATGAGACAATGAATCAATAACTTTCTTTTTCGTCCTTATTCACTTTTATTCCTGTGTGTCTGTCTTTCTTTGTTTTGCACAGTTAATTTAATTCAAACTTTAATCGCCTAATGACAAAAACAAGCCCATCAGCAGAACTGTCTTCACTTGTTTGCTTATTGATTTGAAGGTGCCGCAGTGTACATTCCTCAGGTTCACAAGTTCAGAAGAACATGCTCCTCTATCCTCCTCCTCCAGACTCCTATTTCCCTCAAATCAGAGGGCTGGATTACGCCCAATGAAGAAAGACTCAGCACTTGTGGGGGTGTTCTACTTCTTTGCGGGTGAGTTGAGGGTTCTGGGGCCATTGCTGTGAAGCTCTAATAACGGATAAAAGTGGTTTGGACCAAATATGAGGCGGAAATTTCTTGCCGTTTTTGCTGACTTGCTTGCCTTTGAGGTGCTCTTTGGCGGGGTTCCGGGTGTTTGTGGGTGAGTTTTGGGGTCTGGGAGCACTGCTACGACAGTCTAATCTTGATTGCAATTGCTTTTCAGGAAATCCGTGGTGGAAAACAGGAGTTATGATGATGACCTAGCTGCACAGCGCGTTTGGACCGAAGGCCGAGGGATATTGTAAGTATGAGATTTTGCTTTTTGGCTGTTTGGGGGTGTAGTCGCGTGCTTTTTTGCGGGTGGGTTGGCGGGTCTTGGGGCATTCCTGGGAAGGTCTAATACCGGATAGAAGTGGTTTGGACAAAATCCAAAAGGAAAAGCCTTTTGGCACTTTTTGTAACTTAGGGTTCGTTAGGGTTAGCTCTAGCAGCAGGATTGCATGTGTTTCGGGGTGTTCTAGATTTTTGCAAATGAGTTCTGGGGTCTTAGAGCACTCTTGGAGCGATGATGGCTATGGATACTTTTGCTTGCTTGCAAGTGGTTTGAATACAATCCACGGTGGGTAAGGGGGTATTTGGGCCTACTTTTACTTTCAAAGTACGTTTTGTCACCAGTTTTCTGCTAGGCCTCGTTTTTTGAGATCTGATTGGGGGTCTTCTACATTTTTGTGACTGGCTTTAGTAAGGGTCTGGGTGGGAGCACTGCTGGGAAGGTCTAATTTTGTTCTAAAACACAGTTTACAGTACACCTAGCTTGAGGGGAAATATCCGCTAAATTAATTTGGCCATACTTATTTATCCTTCAAAAGGTGACTCAGACAGAGTACGCACTTTCAAAAATATTGAACTGTCTATTAGGAAAATCAAAGTGTGACTTTTTGCACCACACAGCGTACATACCTTATATTTATTTATCAGTGGTATTTTAATAGCACTTACTGTTTTCCGTTCAATAATTACAGGCCGGGTTTCAGTCTGTGCAATGGGGAAAAAAGATGGAGTCAGGCTTCACATTAAGGAGCCGCAATTCAACATTCTGTCAGTGGTCACCAACATTGATGGACGAAGCGTCAGCTGGAATGGAGGAGTGCCGCTAATAAGAGGAATTGTTTGCTGCATGCAACTTACTTACCAAATTCAACAGGACAACTCCAACAACATACAGATACAGTATTCATTGTTTTCTTCTATGAGTGTGACTGTATTTCTTGGATCTCTCTCTGCTTCTAAATTGATCCCTACAGCCATTCTATAGGTTTTACTTCGGCTAATTTTTAAACCTAATATAATGTAAGAAGTGTTTCTCTGAGTGCAGAGATAGGCTAGTGAAAACGCTGCAGCCCTGTACTGTCGCATTCTAGTACTACATACTTTTCAGTAACAATGCATGCAGTAGGGCATGCACTTCCTTTATGTCACTTAAAAGATTTGTGGTTAGCTTTAGTTTGTACCCAAAGATTTCTTTATCTTCAATTATTGTTTGTCCATGCTGTGCTTTTTTTTTCTTCTCTCAACAAAACCTACCCAAAAAGAAACCCCCATTCCCATCCATTTTCCAAACCCTAACCCTCTTCCCCCGAGCTGTGTGGTTTTGCTTGATGTGTGACTAAATGACATCAATAATTCCACACACTTTCTGGGGAGGATAAGGTCATAGCAACAGGCTGGTGAAGGAATCCGAGGATATATTCTAGACATACTCAGCTTCAGTACTATTTCTTGTAGTAGTAGGAGCCAATGTCAAATAAATTCAACCCAAGTACTAGTTATACTTGCAATACTTTACCATTTGTTAGGCTACATTGTGGCACTGTTCTAGTGTACTGTCACCTGCTATATTATCTATCGTACCATAACCGTTGTAATGCTACAGTAAGGACAAACCAGGTTTCGTTTTCTTTTTTTCCATATGCATGCAACTGCTACTGTGTCACACCACTAGTACCACCGCAATGAGGACATTTCATCCGCCCAGGATTGCCAACCTTAATCCCCATTTCCCGTGGAGCCAGCCCTGGGCCTAGCCCTACTTTCAAACACAAATTACAGGTAAGATAAGCGTTTGGTGGGAGGTAGTATAATGGAGTATTAGGACTAGACGAGAGATTGACGGTAGTACTACTAAAGTCCTAGGACTCTTCAGGAAAACAAACTTACTGTTAAACCCCCACCCACCAGACTCAAAAGCAGTAAAAAACAGGTATGGTCAGATAAAGTTTAAAAAAGTATATTTATGTAGCCCTAACAAAATAATCTCCCTCAAGACCCTTCCTAACCCCAACGATTGTCTTTCAAGAGTCCCCAAAAGAACCCAACTCCCAAATCCCACCCCCCAAAAGTCTCTAAAAAAAGGGCAAGGGACACTACACTACTGGAGGGTGCTGTTGAATTTAGCGGCCAGGGCATCATACTCCTTGCGGAGGGTGGCATGGTCGAAGCGGAGGCCCTCCACCAAGTTCTTGTAGCTATGGACCTCCTGCTCCAGGTAGGACACTCTGAGGGATAAGCGGCGTTGGCGTGCCTTGCAACTCCTGTGGGGGCAGCTAATATCTTTGCTGCTCGGCGGTGGCGGTTGGCTTTGGTAGCCCGGCTCCGTACCGCTGGAGCACTGTGCTGGCTGGCAGCCCGTGGGGGCACGGAGGAGGATGCAGCTGTCCCAGTGGAGGATGTTATGGTTCCACCGGTTGACCGCGTGTCCTCCTCCTCCAGGGCCACCAGCCGCCGATATTCGGCGACAGTGGCATCCAGCCTCCGTTGCCGGGCCATTCGAGCCTGCTCCCTCCGTGATGTCGATTTGGAAGGAGCAACTATATGAAGAAAGAAAGACATAGTCTGTAACCAATGCTCCTTAACATTAATAACACAAAGTGATTGAGCCGAAAGTTGTGTCACAGTACAAGTAGCAAATTGAAAGCACAGTACATAACTATTGAGGACAGTATCTATCTAACCTCCCACTTCTGCATCCTTCCTCTAACATTAGTGGGAGTTTAATGAACAAATTCTACGACCACTATGGACTTCCATTACAGTCGACTATGACAGTACACCAGTCTTATTCTTCTTCTTCTCTCTTGTTTAGGAAAATTGGTACGTTATCTTATGCAAGTCGGCAGAATGCCAGCGCAGTGAACTTGCACCCGAGAAAAACAGACGCACACCATGATGAGTGAGACAGACTTGCGTTACTGTACCGGTCCAGTACATGCAGGTGGTGAAGCTGTTACTTTTCTATTACGGGTGGCACTGAGAATACTCTGTTACAAGGGCTACTGCTTAATTAATTTAGCTTTCTCCCTACAGTGCAAATGAGTACTAGAAAAGGAAAATGAAGAAGCTAAATAATTTGATTATCTATCACTTCACATGGGATGTATTTGATGACATATGGGATGACTTTAGGTGCTTTGCTTATTATTGAGTGAACAGTGATACACCCACACATGAATGACGTACTACTACGAAACTAAAGTTATTAAGAGAGGTACGGAGTGTCCACCGTAATAACCGGATATATGCTGTGCTTGCAGTTGCAATACAAACTACTGCTCCTATTCATGGTAGTATTTGGACAAATTTACAACTTCTTTTCCTTGCCTTCCCTACACTGGAACGGACGTGCGGGTGCGGTGTTACATGCTCTTCAAGGTAACACTTAGTTCATCCAGTGCAGTGACCATCTACTCTCTCTAGATACACATATGCTATCTAAGAGTCAGATAATACCATGCTCCAAGCATCCATCCATTCAAAGTATATGCACACATACAGTTTCTGTTTCACCCACCCAGGCTGTTCTCCTTCCACCCATCCTTGCTTCATCATTGACCCAGCCATGCACCATACCATATTCTTTCCTTCCCAGCCACCTCGGGGACCAAGCAAACACATATCATTCTTCTTTGCCAGCCATCATAAAATTTCTCGTCCTTCCACACTTACTTACACCCTTCTTTCGCTTTTCGTTCATCCCATCCATCAAGTTCATCTAAGATCTTATTGGGATTCTTCTCACCAAAAACTTCACAGCTAAGTCGAAGTACATTTAGAGGAGGCTACTACCTGGTTGATTTATAATACACCCGTGCAGAAAGCACACTATGCAGTCTTCAATCTCAATAAGTAAGGAATATATAGCTTACCTCTTCCCGCCACCACCGTGTGAACCCTCACAGGAACGTCCGGCACTTGCACCGCCTCCTCCCCAGAGTCCTCCTCCAACACCACCACCTCCGCGCTGGCCCCGCCACCAGATGTTCCACCTACAAAGTACATTTAAGAATGTTAGAATACACCACTCACTACTATATAATATTTGGTCTAGGAGGAATAAAGAAATGTTAAAAAAACGAAATACAATGTAATAATTTGTAACTGTCTACTCTAAAGTAAAAATGTCCCTTTTTCCAGGGAAGGCTGTTGTCTTGCTGCACTTTTTGGCACGACTGATGAATGCTTGCTTTTTATTTTTAACACACACCACTTTTTCTCCTAACAGAAGCTTGACTTCTAAGAACACGATCAGGGTCAAGCTCAAGTTCAAACCAGGTGAGAGCTCAGCTCGACCACAAGAAATGTGTCCAATTAATCATTAGCACTAAGCACTTTTCCATTTTCAGTTAAACATTTACTTTTATGACAAAGTTGATTTTAATAAATGTGTTTCCTTTTAATAAAGCTTTTAAACTTAAATAGACTCTGTGGTTTTTGGTCCTCCAGACTAGAGTGGATGAGCTAAAGGTTTTGGAATTTTTGCACGCATGAGTGCCTCTGACACTTCTTGACTCTGACTCCGTACTCTTGTCCTGCGTTGGATAATCTAATCATCATTGGGGATCAATCATCGGTGACTTTGGGAGCTAAATGACTCTGCCACACTATCTAGTCAGTAAGGAGATTGGGGGTTCTTCAAAGTCTGATATCACTGAGGTATGTGGAAAGAAAGTCTACCTGCGCCTATTATAATTGATAAACAATGCACTATTTAGTGTTCATAGTTCGGTTTGTGCAGATTTGTCCCTGCAACAGTAGTAGAATGGATTGTCCTCCTATCCAAACCAAAAGTAAAGTAGTATCTTATTCTTTGTTGGTGGTCATTCACCTTTTTATTGTTGGCAATTGTCAAAGCATAAACATTTAGAAGACTTGAAAAGACATTATGGACAATCCCAGAGGACTGCACTCAGTGCATAGAGCTATTGCTGACTAGAATGGGAGTCCAATGGAATTGCCAAATGTGCAATCTTAGTTAGCTACACAGACAGACTAATAAGAATAATCTAGTAATACCACAGGGAGTCATAGTCGAGGCAGGATAAGAATTTAGATCCAGTCTACAAGAAGATCAAAGACGATTTAGAAAAAATCGAATGAGGAACGCTAGGAAAAAATAGGTACTCTATATTGAAATTATAACTTACTGGGGCCAGCAAAGGAGCCCTCGCCTGCCCGATCCTGGCCTGCATCCTCCTGAACAGCACCCTCCTCCTCCTGTGTCCTCTTGCCCTTGGGGGGAGCTGATGTACAACATGAAAGAAAGAAAGACCAGAAAACATGGATGATATTTGTCAACCAAATCAAAAATTTCAAAAGAACAATAACAAAATATTTTGTCGAAATATCAAATAGATAGACAACTATTCCATGGGATATATTGACCAATCTCATGTGGTATACTACGTTATTCGTATTGCCTGATTTGCGGACCGTTGACTTTGAAAGTTCCTATGTAACTCACTAAACAGACTACTAAAAAGGTTTGCCTAGGCCTGGCAGGCAGCAGTCCGCAGCACGCGAAGTGACAGACAAAGTCCATTGTGCTTGCAGATCAGTGAATACTCAAACTATCAATCCACCGACCACCACCACTATTTCTTCTTATAGCCATGTGTCTAAAGGAAGTACTGGACTTCAGTCTGTTGGGGCTGATTTAGAAGTCCCTTGTGGCTCATTTTCCTCCATTGTTGCGTGACTTTTGTGACGCAGCGGCAGAACAAAAGAGGCGCCATGGTGCGGCGTATATAAAAAAAAAAATGACGCATATGGGAGATGCATCACGTTGTAAAGCCCTGCGCCATCAGGGGGCGTTCCGGCGCAAGGGAGGGCGTTCCTGCGCAGGAACGAATCCTAAAAGTGGCTGAGGGAAATCTACAAGATGTTAATCAGTCACTTTTAGGACAATGATGCGTGACTCAAACCCTGCCCCTGCTTGAAGCCGACGTACGGCTTGATGCAGCATTGGGGAGATAGGGCACCCCAGAGCATTGCTGGAGCTGCGCCATCGTTGGCACGCAACTCCAGCAATGCGCCGCCTTTACGGCACAGATGCGTAAGGCTTCTGTGACGTTTTGGGCCCATGGGTGGTGGTGGTGGCATGGCGCACAATTACTGCCGCATCCCTGCTACTTTGCAGGGATGCGCCGGTAATTGAAAATATGACCCTTAGTGTCTAGCATTACACAGTTCTTTACACTACACTCATACATAATTTCTCAGGCCAATGAAATGAACACAAAATACAAAACAAATAAGCATAGTAGCAAGGCTACTGAGAAGGAGAGCAGTGCACCTGAAATGCATAGAAGATTTTGAAATATAATTTACCTACAATGTAATCGGCAGCATTATTGCTCTTGGTAAAGAACAAAGATTTGCAAATAACAGAGCCGGATAAAACAGAGTAGTGATGAAATAGCTAGAAATAGCTACTACTACTCACCAAGCCCGGGGACCTCTACACCAAGCACGTCCAGCAAGTCGCGTTCCCGGGCCATGACATCCGTCCAGCGGTGGGTGGCCTGGTTATAGGTGCGCCGGACCCCAGAGAGTTTAAACATGGCCCGGCACACCTTCTCCCACCGCTTCCGGCGCTCCCGGATGCCGTAGCCGGTTGCGATCTTGCCGCCTCCCAGGATGGTCTTGGGGAGGCGGCGCTGGACGTGGAATATTAGTGCGGCCACCTCCTCCGCACTAAAAATCTCCCGGGCTGTCACTGTCTCCCCCCTCAAACGCCCGCACGGGAGCCGGGCACGGGGTGCGGGACCCTTCCCCTTCTCAGGGTGCTTCCCGGCTCCCTTTACCATGGTCTGGGCAGAAATGAAGTTAAATAATAAAGAAGAAATAGAATAGGGAAGAAGAAAAGAAAAGAGTTTAAAAAAGTAGTTTAAAATTAACAAAAAGTAGCAGAAAACACAAAAATATAGAGCTAGAAAAATAGAGGGATAGATAAGAAGTAAAATAGATCAAAAAAACTTCATACAAGCAAAGAATGGCAGAGATTCAGAGAGGATACAGAAAGCATGCCCAGAACCATAGCAATGAATGAGAAACAAGATGGCCGCGCCCGTTCACGACCGAGTGGGTAAGTTCGCGCAAGATTTTCCTCGCGATCACGCGCGATATTGTACTAGCGAGCCGCACACTTTGCGAGATTACACATAGCGGCCGGAAACGGAATTACGTCACGCAAACAAGATGGCCGCGCCCGTGTACGACCGCTAGGGTAACTTGGCAAACGTATCGCTACAAGCGCCTTGCGAACACGCAAAAAAACACGCGAACATACACGCCGCAAAAAAAAAAAAGTGTATTCGCACAAATTTGCGGCTTCCGAAATCGATCTCGCACGGATTTGCGCCCCGCAAATCGCGCCAAATTGCAGAAAAACGATTTTAGCAAAAATGAAAGCAATCAGCAGGTGCAAAAGTTCAAACTTAACATTAGTAACCATTCACTCTAGTGCTTCCTGTGGGGCCCCTCCAGAGTTCAGTTGCCTATTTGCAACTATTCTATGACCCTGCTATGACCCAAACAGCAGGCTCATAGAATAGCTACAAGTAGACCATAAAGGTCCCGTGAAAAAAAATTGCACTGCAACAGAAAGCAAATTACAGATAAGGAAGGAAGCAGGTGCCAGCCAGACTGGAAGTTTCAAAATTACTAACACATTAATCAACCCCAAATTAATTCATGGCAGTTGAAGAAGGGCAGGTGTGCTTGCTTTCACTGCAACATAAAGCAAATTACAGATAAGGAAGGAAGCAGGTGCTAGCCAGACTGGAAGTTTCAAAATCACTGACACATTAATCAACCCCAAATTAATTCATGGCAGTTGAAGCAGGGCAGGTGTGCTTGCTTTTTTTCACCCCCATAATCTACAGTGATAAACAAACCTAATGGGTGGCAGTGAGGATGTACCAGAGGGTGGCATGGGTGTACCAGAGGGTGGCAGTGGTGAAACAGAGGGCTGTGAACCTGTGATGATAAATCAGATGTAGAAACAACATAGTCGCGGCCGTTGCGAACCGAAAAGTAAGTTCACAATTGCGAAATGGTCCACAAATCCTCGCGAACGCTCGCCAACACAAAAAACATAAAAATCCTCAAATCCGCGAGAGTTAGCGGATTTTGCGGATTGCGAATCCGTAAATTCGCAAATTCGCGTACGCCAGATCCGCTAGATCCGCCCATGCTTAGTGGTTATAGACCACAGACTTCTTCAGGGCTAAAGTAAGGCTCACTGATCCTATTCATATAACCCCACTGCAGGTATTTTAGAAAGTGCAATCCTTATAACTTCAAAGAACTCGTGTTTCCCAGCTTCATGTTACCGCAATTTAATAATAAACTCCACAATGTAGGGAGAGACCATGTGTTTCTCCGAAGACGGAGTAACGTCTTGTTTAGAAAAGAAAACCGGCGTGTAGGCTACACTAATGGTTGGTGAATGAAGTCCACTTATCTCCTGAAGGTGCTTTGGGGCCAACTACCCCTCCTGTTACCACAAGTAAATACCATACAGCAGGATTGCTGAGAGGTTGTCAGTGGCCCCTTTCTCCACCTCTCTGCAAATGCATTACTAGTTGGGAGATGAAGTCCCCCTGGCTGCTGAGGGTCTTCGGAAGCTAACAACGCCTCCTGTTACCTCCAGTAAGTCCCACACAGCGGGATTGCTAGGAGGTCTTAGGAGGCCATGCTACTTTCATCACCACCCTGAAAACATGCCTCCTGCAGCACTACTGGTTGGAGAATGAAGTCCTTGTGGATGCTGAGGGACCTTGGGGGTCAAGAAGCCCTCCGGATACTTCCAGTATGTGCTGCACAGCGGGATTCCTGTAGCTGGTCAGTGGCACAGCCCCTTTTCTCCACCACTCTGCAAATGCGGCTACTTCTTAAAAAAAATATAGAAATTTACTTAAAAAAACAAAGGTTACAGGGACAATATAGTTCTGAAACAACATAAAAAAACTGTGATGAATTCACTAAAGAAACAGAGGTTACAATGATGTTATGGTGAGGAAACAGAATTAAAAAAAACATAGAAATTCAATGAAAAAACAAAGATTACAGGGACGTTATAGTTAGGCTCAGGTTTCACTTGTCCAAAACCAATGAAATTCAGCAGTTATTGTTGGATGACCTAACTATAACTTGCGCCCTGCAATGCACTGCTTATGAGCTGACATATTACATCATTCATGACATGGTTAGTGACATCACTGATGACATCACTGTTAGAGAGGCGATGTCTAAGGAATAACTACTGTGAATAAAATAAATGTATATTGTTTTTAACTAACTTTTACTATCTTGGAGGACTCTTGTGGGATCAAAAATGGTAAAAAGGGGTGGATGAGTTCTCCATACACTTCATTAATAGGAATGCATATTGTGGTAATTGTTTTTGAGAACAAGTGTGTAAGAGATATGTACTGTGAAGTGTATATTGTTAACTCCTAAAAAGTTACAATCTTGTGAGACTCTCGTAGGATAGTGAACAGTAGAAAGGAGTAGTTGATCTTAGAATACACTCTAGTATGGACACTTGCTACTGTAGGAAGGAGTATTACTGGAGATGGTGTATGTCAGAGTGTACTATTTACGGCCATCGGCTTTGTAAGAGTTGTAAGTAGGGTTTAATCTCTTCTAACACCCTATTATGCAGACCCATTATTAGATAGAGGGGTAGGATCAGGGAGGACAGACCCTGGGCAGAGCATACTATGCAGAAATGTCATCCAAGAGAGAGGTATCAGTGGAGAGGCCAGTCTTTCTCCACACATGCTACTATTCACATCTGTCATCTGAGAGAGAGGTCTGGAGGGAGAGGCTAGTCCATGTACACACCCTACTATGCACAGCCATCATCTGAGGCAGAGGTCTGACAGAAGAAGCCAGTCCATGTACAAAGCGTACTATGCACAGCCATTATCTGAGACAGAGATGTGACAGAAGGGGCTAGTCCATGTAAACACCCTTCCACACACACCCATCATTTGAGAGAGAGGTCTGAAATGAGGGTCCATGTACACACCCTACTATGCTCAGCCGTCATCAGAGAGGTCTGACAGAAGAGACCAGTTCACACTCTAATATGCAGACCTGTCAACTGAGAGAGAGTATTCAATAGAGAGGCAGTCTCTCTCCAGACACACCATACAACGCAAATCCATTATCTGAGAGAGAGGGGCAGAAGGAGAGGGCATTCAATATACACACCATATTATGAACTCTTATTATCTGAGAAAGAAGTGTGTAAAAAAATGTCAGTCCATGCAGACACCTTATTACGCACACTTTTCTTGTAAGAGAAGGATCAGAGGGAAGAGGCGAGTTTCTCCTCACACCCTTTTATGTACACCCATCATCCAAAAGAGGGGTGTCAGTGGAGAGGCCAGTCCATCCATACACACTACTACGCACACCTGTCATTTGATAAAGAGGTCTGTGTGGAGAGCCCAGTCTCTCCCCACACCCTACTACACACACCTGTCATGTAAGGGATAGGTCTCAGGGAAGAAGATGCTCCACCCCACATATTACTATTTCCCTACAATTTTGTTGCGATTCTGCAAGACTCTCTTGAGAGTAGCTCACAAGCTTCAGGGAGTGACACTTGCTGCATGGACACATGTGATCTCGCAAGAGGCTTGCAAGACCAAAAGGGAAATAATGGAGCCTACCACAAGGTGCTTTACGATTCCCTGAGACTCTCACAAAGCAATCACACACCTTAAAAATGGATGTACATAGTGAAAATTCATAGTTTACAGTTTAGCAAAAACGTTTCAGCATCTTCTTGAAAGTCAAATATCAATATGTTTATGCAAAGATAGATACAAATACTATGAAAAGTATACTGGGAATGTTTCTGAATATGTTAGTTACAACAATTAAGAAGCTGAATATTCCACCCACAAACATTGTTTGAGTAGTTAGTTTCTAAGAATTTATAAATATATGTTTATTTTACAATAAACCCTTGAAACGGCCAGAAAAAATGTAAGGTTAAAGTAACGCTTTAGTTAGGTGAAATTCTCAGTAATAACGTTAACGTTTTGAACAAAAAAACACAGAATAAACCGTTATAGTTAGCAGCACTAACTAACTTTCGCCTCCGCCAAGCACAGCTTATCACCTCACATGTGACATCACTTAAGACATGTTCTATCACATCAATTATGATATCACTGATGACATCTCAAATTACATTAATGAGATATATACTGATATATATATGTTACCTATTGGCGGTCGCCAGTAGGTAGTTAAAGTTAGGACCTATTTTCCATAGGAAATTCGCAACATTCTATTCCCAATAACTTTGGCGCCGATTGACGAATCTTCCCTAAATTTTCAAAACTTATGGCCCGCTCTGGCCCGCTCCAATCTTAAAAGTTTCGGGGTGATTCATCAAGCAGGGGTCGAGAAAAATGGGGGGTCCCAAAACGTGTTTTCCCCATGCAATTTCCCATAGAAAACTTTAGACACGGCTACAGCCCAAACTGCTGAACGGAATTACCCCAAATTTGGCACAGAGGTAGTTCTTGGTTCAGAAAGAACACTTTTTGTTAAATGGTGTAAATCCGTTCAGTAGTTGCTGAAAAAATAAAAAGTAAAAACACATATATATCTATGGCAGCGCAGGATCCACGCACCCTCCCGAGCACGAGCTTCTTGCTAAGTGGCTGTCAACACTCCAGTCCAGGAAGTGTTGGCAGCCGTCTTGTGCCTTGGTAGAACCGAGGCACAAGAAATCAGTCAAACAAGTGCGCACAACGCAAAAAGGGGGCAGGGTAGGAACACCCTGACCCCCTAGGCCTGCTTAGGGGGTCCCACAAGGACCCCCAGGGCCAAAAAACACATAAAAAAAAGAATCAGCAAAATCCACGCAGGGTGAGCGGATCCTGCTGAGAAAAAAAAACGAAGCGCGGGTTACCGCGCTTCGTTAATATTCAGCCCAAGGGTGGGCCAAATCCCTGAGACAATATTAGTATTGGGTTGGGGGGCTCTGGGTCGCCTTTTTAATGTAATGTGTGGGGGGCTCAAAGGCCCCCCAGCTCCGGGACCCCCATCCCCGGGGCTTATCTACAATATTAACAGGGGGTTCACAGCCCTCCCGCAGCCCCAGGGACTGCCACCCCACGGGGCTTGATTTGCATTTTTATTTAAAAAAATTACCTGTGTGGGGGGCTATAGTCCCCCCACACGACCCGGGGACCACCACCTCCCCGGGGCTCTAAATATTAAAATAGGGGGGTCCGTGACAGACCCCCCACCCCTGGAGCTGTGTAAATTGTCAGAGGGGGGCCGTGCAGCCCCCCTCCTGGAGCCTTCTCATGGCCCTGGGGACCGCCACCCCCCAGGGCCGGCTTCTGCAGTGTCCCGGGGTGCCCACCCCAGGGAAAATTTTGTTTGCTATGGCAGGACGGGAGCCTCGCGGCTCCCGCCCTGTCATGGCAAACTTTGTTTGGATTTTGAATGAGAGAGCAGGGAAACCTGCTCTCTCTTTCAAAATGCAAACCAAATTGTTTTTCCATACGGGGAGCTGCATCTTCGCAGCTCCCCATGTGGAAAAGCAATGCCGGCTCCCGAGGGACGTGGTGAGCCAGCGGGACCGTGGTGGGATTGGGACCCCCCCCACGGTCCCCAAAGGAGAGTGCCAGCCCCGGGGGATGGGGTCCCCGGGGCTTCAAGTGGCCCGGGAGGGGGGCCACGCCGCCCGCCTCCCCCAAATTTTATTTTAAAAAAAAACAAAGGCCGGCCCGAGGGATGGGGTCCCCGGGTCCATAAATGACCTGAGGAGGGGGCAACTCAGCCCCCCTCCAAAATACTTAAATTTTTAAAAAAGGCCATGTCCCGGGGGATGGGGTGCCCGGGGCCGATTAAGGCCTCGGGAGGGGGGCCACGCGGCCTCCTTCCAAATTGTTTTATTAAAAAAAAAAAAACTAGGGGGCAGGCCCTGGGGGATGAGGTCCCCATGGCCAATAAATTAGAAAAAGAAGGGGGGCCACACAGCCCCCCTTCTTAAAAAAATTAAAAAATAAAAGACCGGCATCGCGCCACAGGCCACGCCCCCTCCGTGCAGCACTCTGCAAACGCGCCCCCCTGGCGCGTTTGCAGATGGGCAACAAATTCCCCTTGAATACTGGGTGTCCCTGGGGGCCAACTAGCCCACCAGGAACCTCCAGTATGCGCCTGGGGGCTGCGTTGCAGAGAGGTGTTCTGAGGCTATGCCCCTTTTTACTCCTCTCTGCATCGCAGCTCTGTAGCGCTTAATGGAGGTAGCTGGTGGGCTAGTTGCACCCCAGGGACCCTCAGGATTCAAGGGGAGTTAATCCCTCAACTTAAAACGCGCCACAGGGCGCGTTTGCACAGTGGTGAAGGGAGTGGGCGGGGCCTGAGGTGACATGTGTGCAATTCCTCTTCAATCCTGAGGGACCCTGGGGGCCAACTAGCCCACCAGGTACCTCCAGTAAGCACCACAGAGCTGCGTTTCAGAGTGTTGTAAAAAGGGGCATGATCTTTGAACACCTCTCTGCAACGCAGCTTTCTGGCGCATACTGGAGGTACCTGGTGGGCTAGTTGGCCCCCAGGGACCCTCAGGATTGAGGAGGAATTAATTTTCCAACTTAAAACACGCCACAGGGCGTGTTTTCAGACATGTCACCTCAGGCAATGCCCCCTTCCTTCACCATTGTGCAAACGCGCCCCATGATGAGCTGTAATTTGGGGAATTAATTATCTTTCAATACTGAGGGTCCTTGAGGGCCGACTGGACCAACAGGTATCTCCAGTATGCGCCAGGGAGCTGCGATGCAGACAGGTGTTCTGAGGCCACGCCCCTTTTTACACCTCTCTGCATAGCAGCTCTGTTGCGCTTATGGAGGTACCTAGTTGGCTAGTTTGACCCTAGGGACCCTCAGGATTCAAGGGGACTTAATCTCCCAACCTAAAATGGTCACAGGGCGCATCTACACATTGGGGAAAGGAGGGGACGGGGCCTGAAGTGACGTATGCAAACACGCCCTGTGGTGCGTTTTAATTTGGGGAAGTAAATCCTCTTCAATTCAGAGGGCCCCTGGGGGCCAACTAGCCCACCAGGTGCTTCCAGTAATCGCCACTGAGCTGCGTTGCAGAGAGGTGGTCCAGGCCACGCCCCTTTTTACACCTCTGTGCAACCCATCTCTGTAGCGCTTACTGGAGGTACCTAGTGGGCTAGTTGGACCCCAGGGACCCTCAGGATTCAAGGGGACTTAATCCCCCAACTTAAAACGTGCCACAGGGCGTGTTTGCACACATGTCACCTCAGGCCCCCCTCCCTTCACCAGTGTGCAAATGCGCCCCTTGGCGCATTTTAAAAGGTAGTTTTAATCCCCCTGCTCCATTATATACTAGGGGATTACAGAGGAGGTCATGCTAATCACAGGCGTACCCCAACGAATAGTGTTCCCTAGTTTATTTAGGTGTTTTAACTGTATTCTAAGTGTCTTTTAGCATAGCACTGGCTCTAGGACTGGTTAGTCAGAGTCAGTTACCACCAGTACCCATCTGAAAAAGTTGAGGGTACAGGGTGATTTTGCAAGAAGGCCTCTTTCTGCTCCTCTGTTTGTTCTTTCTGTATGTCTTCCTTCTTCCTGCACTTTTCTTCGTCTTTGAGGACTTCTGTTGTTTCTTTCTGCATTTCTTTTGATTCTTTCTGTGTGTTTTTCTTCTTTCTTCACATGTCGTACCTTTGTATGCATTGGTAGAAACTAGCATTTAAAACACCTTAGAAATTCACTGAAAAAAACCCTTCAGTTTCAGGCACATTATAGTTACAAATTAGCATTTAAAAAACCTTTGAAATTCAGGGAAAAAGCCATAGGTTTCAGGCACGTTATAGTTAGGAATTAGCATTTAAAAAACCTTAGAAATTCACTGAAAAAAACACAGGTTTCAGGGGGGTTATAGTTAGTTGGACATTTCACTCATACAAAACCATTGAAATTTCCCCGTTATAGTTACTTCTACTAACTATAACTTGTGCACCCGCAATGCACTGCTGATGACGTCACATATTACATCACTCATAACATGTTCAGTGACATCACGTATGACATGATAGAGTGGCAGACCTCCTCTCACCCTAATATAACCTTTGATACACACACTCAAAAATTGAAACTAACATTTTCAAAATAATGGACATACCAATACCACTTACAACACACCTATTCAGTAATTTCAAGATCTACACACACTTCCACTCATTTACCAATAGTCCTATACAGTCACTCATACATGTACTCACTCATTATATATACACCTATACATCCTGTTACACAGTGATACTCATCCATAGAGTAACTAACACACATAGTCACACATGCAAACAAAGTATCAAACATCCATTTACTTGCATATACAGTTATACCCACACCACCACACTTACTGCTCCAGAAACTGACACATACTTACTCTCTTAAGCAATTACTTATAGAAACACATACTAATTTATACAAGAACTCTTCCAATCACTCACACTCACTTATACTCACTTATATACACCAATACTCACATATACTAGTTTAAAACATATGTAGTTACTCATAAAGACACTATTGAGACAGTCATTCACTCACTAACACACCCATACACACACTCATCCACCCATACAGTCCTGCACACATGCTGTCTTCAACACATACAAACAGTGAGTCACTCATTCATGCATCTATGCACTACGTAATACCCCCCACCGAACCATACAGACACTCAGACACTCATACTGATATTAAAAAAAACAACTAATAACCTATATAGACACTCATGTAGCTACTCACCAACCCATGCAGCCATTTATACACAAAGTGGGAGACTGATACAGATATTAACATATTTAAACATTACTCACTAACCCATGTATTCACTAAGATACACTTAATCAGTCAGTTATACAATCAATTAAAAAAATAATCATCCATTTAGACACTTATATACCCATTTATTTTTCCATCGACCATGAGATATACATATAAAACATTTAATTTTCAGAAAAACACATTCACTGGATGATGTAATCAGTGATGTCATCAGTAACGTCATTTGAGATGTCATCAGTGATGTCATTTGAGATGTCATCAGTGATGTCATGAGTTATGTCACTGACCATGTCATGAGTGATGTAATATGTGACATTGTCAGCAGTGCATTGCGGGCGCAGGAATTATAGTTAGCTGAACTAACTATAACGGGGGAATTTCAATGGTTTTGTATGAGTGAAATGTCCAACTAACTATAACACCCCTGAAACCTATGGTTTATTCAGTGAATATATATATTTTTTTTTGTGCAGATTTATATAGCACAGACATGACATATGTGCAGATTAGATTACACATAGTTCAGAATAATTTTAATTTTACGAAAAGCACAGGACATTACAAAATTTGATCACAATCAAAGGATGTTGAGCCAACACCAGGCCTCAAATCTGACTTCCTAGATGCAAAGTCAGCAGCTCTGGTCATTAGGCCACATCCATATTTCTCAATGTATTTGTGATAGTCATACACAAATGGTTCGGTTGTGTATAATCATGAATAGTGAGGACATTGACTGTTGATATGGCTTCATGTAGAAAAAAGTATATAGTTAAAAGAACAGCAGCAGCAAATACTAGAAGGTTCACCTGGAGTCCTGCTTGGGAATACTTGCAAGGGTTTGATTTAAAACTGAAGTTAGGCACAATGCTCACTACCTTTGCACTGGTGCACAAACAGGGCTAATCATTTTTGATAATATTTACATATAGACCAGAACAGCCATGACCCACCAGAAATCAGCATCTGACTCACAAGTGGTTCCTGACCCACAGTTTGGGAAACACTGCCCGTCTCTTTGGCTTCCTAGACCTCACACTAGCTTCCTCTATGCTGCAACACCTCTCACTCTGGGCCTGAAGAAATATGATTACACCACCCCCTCCTGCTGACCCTTAGCATCTTCAAAACCAACTGCATAATTTACAAAGCCATCATCACCATAAGTACCAATTATCGCGCAGGCAAAATCACTATCTCTGGTGGCTATCTGCACACCTACCCCCAGGACTTCACCAGAAAGCAGACTAAGAAGTGTAAAAAATGCAAAACAGAAAAGCAACACACCTTTTTTTTTCCATGCAGCAAGGATTTGTAATGGCATCCAAATATCCACCAGACCACCCTCAGGTCTGGGAGATATATGGAACTGAAGATGCACCTCTTTGAAGAAAATGACATAGCAATGCATTAACAGCTCACAATTTACTCATGGACAGGTAGGTACCAAGGTACCTAGTGTGCCACTTGCCTGTGGCCTCCAGTTCCTGCTTGTTCCAGCCTGATCCAGTGACACCACCACTGCCTGGGTTCTCTCGTTCATCATTCTTCTGACCAACAGAAGCCCTGTCCACCCTAGGAACTACTTATTGCATGCCACAGCTTGATCGCACTAGTAGGCAACTGGACAGCTATCCTGGCACTTGCCTGTGATCTCCAGTTCTTGGTTGTTCAAGCCTGATCCACAGATCTGCCTGTTCTTCCTGCCAACAGAAGCCCCACCGACCCTTGACCTACATAATGCAGGCCACAGCTCAACCACGCAGTGGACACACGCAGCTGGTGTACCACTCGTGCAAAAAGGGCACGCCAAATACAAGCCCTCTATACCCGTCCATGCCTGGACCAAACCCAGTGCCATGACCCGTTGCCCTACCACAAACTGCAGATACACCATCACCGACCTCTACACCTTCGACCCAGGATGCCTTAACAAACTGTTCCACTGCGCCGACCCATGCTCCATGGTACGACCTTTCACCTGCACCCACTGCCGTTTCACCTGCCACAGCACACACACCAGTCCACAGACCAGCCCCACCCCAAACACACCACAGACACCTAAAGAAAAACGCAAACTTGCATGTGCATGAACTGCAACGAAAGCATCACTGCGATCGGCAACAACACCCACAGAAGGTCCACCAAGCAGGCTAACTGGTACATCGAAGAACTCCGAACCGCTAAACAACACTGTAAACAATTGGAATGGAGATGGCACATCAGCAAGGACACAATCTACAAGACCACCTTCAAGACAGTCTTTAACCTCTACTACAGACAGTTGAGATAATTGAAGACAAAGGCCATAGACTCACACATCGAATCAAGCTCCAGTGACAGCAAAGAACTCTTCAAAATCATCAAAGAATTCTCCAACCCCTCAGCTGCAACAAACAGCATTACCACCTCACAGGAACTCTGCGACAACCTTATAAACCTCTTCCATGACAATATCATCAACATCTACGGAAACTTCAAACCCCAGCCCAAGGCCACCGAAATGTTCACGCAATATAACGATCCCACTATCACCACAGACATCTGACTAGCTGAATGGAGCCAGCTCGCCCTACAGGACATTCCCTCCATCATGAACTCGGTCCACTCAGTTGCCCTAACTGACCCGTGCCCTCACTACATCTTCCACCTAGGTGAAGCCAGAGTCAGCCACATACTCATCACTTTGTTCAACACCTTAATTATCACAGTCACCTTTCCAGAGGACTGAAAAAATGCAGAAGTCAACGCCCTACTAAAAAACCATCAGCAAATCCCAGTGAACTCAACAACTTCTGAATGATCTCTCTGCTCCCGATGCAGGTCAAAGTATTTGAAAAAGCCATCAACCAGCAACTCTCATTTCATCTGGAATGGAACCTTCTACTGGACTCTTCCCAATCCAGATTTCACAGCAATCACAGCATTGAGACAGACCACATCGCAGCTACAGACAACATCTGAACCCTACTCGATCGAGGAGAGACCGCGGCTCTGATCCTCCTAGAACTCATGGCAGCCTTGAATACAATCACCCACCACACACTTATCCCAAGGCTGCACAACATAAGGATCCAAGGAGCCAGTCTCACATGGATGCCCTCTTTCCTCACTTCAAGAATGCAAAAGGTCTGCCTTCCCCCCTTCACCTCCGAACCCAAGGAAATCATCTGTGGAGGTCCCCAACGATCGTCGCTCAGGCCCAACTTCGTTATCACTTATATGACACCTTTGGCCAGCATCGCCAAAATCTACAGACTCAAAATCATATCCAACATCCTTCCTCCACTGATCGCTCTAGAAACCTTGGCATCATTCTGGACAACAATCTAACCATGATGACTCAGGTCAACTCAATCTTCCCCTCCTGCTTCTTCATCCTCTGCATGCTTTGCACGATATTCAATTGCCTACCCCAAAGCTCAAGATGCACCATCACACAGCCCCTCACCTCCAGTCGACTGGACTACGGCAACACTCTATACACAGGGATTGCAGCTCACCTCCTCCGATAAATACATACCAGATAGACTGGTCCAGGTTCTAGATGAACCCACATCACCCCCTACCTCAGGAAACTTCACTCCCTCCCTGTACAGAAAAGATGCCAGTTAATGCTCCTGACCCATGCATACAAGGCCCTACAAAACTGCGGACCCGCCTACTTGAACCACCACTTGACCTTCCATCAGCCCACCAGACACCTCCAGTCTGCGTACCTTTCTCAAACTCTCAACCCCACATCCGATGTGGCAGATGCGGAGGTCACTCCTTCTTCTCCCTAGCAGCCCAGACATGGAAAGAGCTACCCTTCCTTCTACGGCCCTCCCCATCTCTTCCAAAGTTCCGAAAGTCCCCGAAGCCCTGGCTATTTGGCTACTCAACTGGACCCTGCCAGCCCCATGGTAATCGCACGGGTGACAAGAAGCACTCTACAAAACTACTGACTGATTGATGCTGAACGTGGACCATATGAAACGCTGAGCTGCCTTCAGGCTAGGTTTACACTACAGAAATATCACGTGCATACATACCACATAAATACCTTTCAGGAAGAATGTTCATACACGTTCGCCCCTTGCTGCCCCATCCAAGGACTTGCCCACTTCCCCTGAGGCTTCACTTTTAGGCACTTGACTTAACTGCATTCGCCTGTTACAATACTGAAAATGTATTTGGCCGACCACTCCAAATAATTTGACCCTTCAAATATCATTGCTGCTCACAATTCGGTAGCCATAAAAGTCTACCCACGCTTTAGATGGTGGTGGAATTGCGGGTAGGCTATACACAATTTACATAAGAGGGTAAATTAATCCTTTGACAATTTTTGCCATGGACCCATTACTTTGTGACTGTAAGTGACGGTTTCAGAAGTTATGTAAATATTACTGAGTGAGAATAACTAACTGCACTACGTAACTTCTTAAAGAATTGTTTTCCTTGGGACTCATTAAGCGCAGTGCAATGGAAGCTTTTTCATTGTTAGAGGAAGCCTGGCAAATTCTATTTCCATTCAAATACTATAGTGTTTCTGGCTTTTAAAAATAAATATTATTTGCTAAGGAGGTAACGCTTTTATTGCAATTCAGTGGATTGATTTGTAATGGAAAAAACGATTTAACTGAAACAGGAACATGTATTTAATCATGATTTTCGGAATTGTGAGGTCATGAGTGTGCATGTTTTATATTATCCAAAACAACTGCTAGCCCTTGAAACTTGATCCAAGATCACATGACTCTGGCTATGCAGAACTCTTTGTCACTTTTGAAATCAGGTATAAATAAGGATGAAAGCTGTGCACTCTACAATTTTTATATATCTGTCAAAGATTACCTACTTAGACACTAAGTGATCATTTCTCATGCGTACAATGTAAATGACCTCACTACTTTAAAGCTTTAAAGCTGATGAGTTGGCTAAATATGAGGCGTAGTCTTCAATACATACCTTTGAAGCCAGCAGGGCCCATATTTCATCCAAAAAAATGTCAAAACAGCTACAATGAAGGAAATTACTTTGTGTTTTCACGTGTAGCAAACGTTGTGCAGTTCCCTCTTTTAATATGCAGCTTAAAGTCATGTGCTGGCCACATTATTTCATTCAGTCTTTTACTGGTATGGTATTTAAGAACAATCACAAACTTTCTTCTGCGGTGAACAAAAATGCAATTGGTCTGTATACTAAAATGGTAATTTTCCCATAACCCTTGCACCTCGAAAGCATGATTTATTTGATAAGGATTTCACAAACCAGTTTTCCAGAATAAACATATTGCATATTTTCCTACTAATACGCGTACAACGTAGCTTCGCAAGGCCAAATAGTTTTCAAAATGAAATTATCTACGTAGGCATGTTTTTTTCTTTGAACGTGAATAATATAGCCATATAGCCCGCCGTAGCGGGCTATAACGGCTATTAAAGGCCCGCTCCCGCGTTAAAGGCCCGAGCCGAAGTTGAGGTACTTTAACAAGGGAGCGGGACTTTAATATCCGGTATAGCCCTGCTACAAAGGGCTGTAAGGCTATTAGAACGTTCTGCCACTAGAGGGCAGAATGTTCTAACAGATAAAACAAAGGCTTCTCGAAGCTCGAGGGGATTTAAATCCCCTCGAGCTCCGAGAGGCGTTTGTAAAACAGTGAAATGTTGTTCTGCTGGCCCTTACCAGCCTGTAGAAGCAGGGAGCACTCCATTGTCTTCCAATTGAGCTCCCAGCATTCTAATGTTCTAATATTAACTAACTGCCTTTCATTCCACTGTATTAACACTTTTCTTCACACAAAAGAAGGATATCAACAGTTACTATTGCTCAATAATTTTACTGTAGAATGGCATACTCTATTTTAATACATTTCAGAAAACAATCATGATTAGCAGCACCATGTGTTAAACGTACCGTGGTGTAGCATGGTAATTTTGCACTTTTTATGCTGTACGTTTAATAGAAATTGAATCTTAGGAAACTGATTTGCACTGTTTATGCCACATAAGGTTTAATTACACTTGTCACTGGTGCAGTGTCACCCAAAGTGATGCAAACAGGCGTTTCGTTTTGGGATTTACTTTGCAGTGTAAAACTTGTATTACAAACCTGTATTGCACTGAAAAGTGTTTTGCACTACGTTATGTACAACTAGTCAAGGGGGTGGTCCCTCGATAATGTAAGAGTGAAACTACCTATGCAGACTGACTCAAAGCCTTTCTAATGGGATTGGTAGACAGGGATTTGTACCAAAATGTTATCTCTTCTCAAGGCAGGCATGCAGTTGGAACATCTAAAATGTCCCAGACTTTGGATATGCGCTTCATTGTACAGCATAATACAGAATGCATACAAAGCAGGAATATTTTTAAAGTGTGTCTGAGCATGATATTTTGGACTGGAAGAACAGAGACCTTTGGATGTAGGAGCATTGATGTGTCTGCTCTGAGGCACAAACCAGTCTAAAGTGTGCCAGCACCAAGGGAGCGAGCAACAGCACCACATTTTGGCAAGTATGGTGCTATCCTTGCTTTCTCTCACACAATGCAGCAACTGCAGTTTTTACACTGCTGTGCACGACTTCCTAGAAAATTTCCCCCATGATATGAAACCTAGCTAACTGATTTTACCCAAAACTTAATCTCAAACTTCGCATTTCAAAATTGGTGAACATTCTATTTGCTTCTTTCCGAAAGAAGTAGCACTGAAAGTAAGACCAAATTGTTTGCTCCTTCGAATGACATGGTGAAAAAAAACTTTAAATGATATGGACTTGTCAAACCCTGTATGATTCATTCTCTATTACATTGCAGCAAACACAGGACGAAGGAGCTTTCGCTCAATTTTTGCAGCACTAGAAAGTTCAAGGAAGCTGCTCTCCGACATTGCAAATTGCCCTATTTTGGATGGGTGGCCATATTCAAGCATTTGGCACATATGATGATATAATACAGTAGTATTTTAGATTCATGTGAAAGCAGGGTGATATCTTGTCTTAGCACATGTAATCAAAAAAGGAGTATGTATGTTGCACCAAATATTTGCACAATTTTAAGTTTCGTAGCATCTATTGGCCAAATATTTCATCTATTTTGCCAGAGGATTGCACTTTGTACTATCTAACCTGGTTAACCAGACCAAAAAATTGATCTATTGATAGTTGTCTCAAATCAAATATGTTGGTCAGCGTCTATGGTACACATGCAGAGAGATCTGTTGTGAAGAAGATTGTGTGGCCGAAGCTATAGTAACTAACGCAGTCTTCAAGGACTACACTCACTCTTTTGGAACACAACCCTGCCATGTCTGGAGAGCTGTTAAGGGAAGATGAAGGAGGCCAACATAGCTGATGTTCACATACCATGCTGGGTCACTGTCCTGGGGTTTGCCTCTATGCCAGCATTTATAATATGGCTGGGGTTGAAGTGTTGTTTGTCTGTATCCATACTGAGAGGGAGTCAGTTCTACAATGGATGCCAGGATTGCTCAGGCAGTGGGAGTGGTGGCTATGAAAAGGTGCAGCACTCCTGCCACGCGCTTCTCACCCCTCATCCCTGCGCCCATGTGTTTCAGCGCGTGCAATGAAATTCGTTTTATTTATTTATTTGTTACTCCGGGCAGTCGTGAGCCAGAGTTTACTAATTGTAACAATTGTGATTCCTACATATTCCTGAATATCAAATCGCAAATGGTGAGTCGCTATTAAGGAATGGCTACCTTTCATTCCCATGGGCCCATAGGAATGATTGGGAAGACATTCGCAATTTGCGATTCCCAAAGTGGTAATCGCAAATTGAGAATGCAACTACAAGGGTGATAGGGGGCCAAAAGGACACCCTGACGCACCCCCAAAAAAGGTAAGTGTGCACATGTGGCACACATACATGCCCTAGGGGCATTTGTGTGCGCCACATAACAATTAGAAAAATGCAAAAATTAGCATTTTTCTAGGAATTTGCAAATTACCGCCAACTTGAAGTTGCTCGTAATTTGCGATTCCTAAACGCATATTCACATTTTGCGATTGCTACAAGAATTGCATTTAGGGAATCACAAATTGTGATTCTCTAACTGTATTAGCAATATATTAACCCCTTCGACGCTCATGACGAGCTGGGCTCGTCATGGCGTAGCCTCCTCGCACGCTCATGACGAGCCCAGCTCGTCACGTAAAGTGCGATTCCGCAAAACCCAGCGTACGGGCGGAATTCCGCCCGCACGCATGCGGTTAAAGACAAACAGTGTGGATGACCATGGTTAGGCCCCTCAGTTTCCAAGTCAATTTATAAGTCCTTGGTTTGTGCACAACGCGTCCGGAGCTCGCCACACGTATGCTCCACTATTAAACAAATACAAGAATTTTTGAAGAAAATTACAGTGCACCAAGTAACAAAACTCAGAGAGCTTCCAATTTAGCCAAAATTAAGTCATTTATTCTTTTCAATCTTTAAAAAGCCTCACCCAAAGCGTTTCGTTCCATTGGAACTTCATCAGGGCTGAAAAGAGCACAAATGTAAAAGACACACTAAGTATACAAACAAACAACACAAATATATAATACATACTACATGTATATAGAAATATAAATATACAATATTAAAGAACAAACAACAAGACTTCAGGCATGAAAAAAAGGAAGAACAATGTAGGGAAGGGGATTCGTACCAAGTATAAGAAACAGTCTTACTCAACAAAACAGGTATTACTTCATATATACATATGAGCATATATAAAACATTGGTGGGTCTACTAAGACTGAAGAGCAATGACATAGAATGAATCTTAAATCCCGCCCATATCCAATTAGATGACATATAAAAGAAAACAAAAATACACATATAAATAAACAACACAAAACTTTTGGACTACATTACACCAACAAAGTTAAAGCATAGCAAAGGTCTGTGTTACATACAAAAGTCAACACACTATATTCTTTAGATATATATATAAAACACAAAGAAATAGTACAACGATGTGCATCAAATTAGTAGCAAAAGATAGAAGGTAAAAGGTAGAGAGGGGTTAAGGGGGAAAACGTGAGAAGAAGAAAGAGAAACTTAACAATCTTTAAACTGGTGAAACCAGTAAATAGAAACAAAGCTGCAAAGCTTCTACATATAGTATATAGTGTATAGTATATAGTGCAGGGGTGTCATGAAAGAGAGAGTTATAGACTCTGTAAGATCAGGATACTGACTACTGACAAGAAATAGAATAAAGAATATCTCTCTATATATAGAGGCCCTACGGTTGCAGACCAACAATAGGCCCTAACCAACCATGGAACTCACCTCAATAATCTCTTGTGGTTCCAAAAAAAGGCCCTAAACCGGGTATTCTAACCGTTTTCAGGCCTCGTTCTAAACAAAGCAAGGATGTCATATATCCAATTAGAGAAATGGAGGTCAAACTTCCAATGTTAACATGTGTTTCCAAGTATACAGTAACAAAGTTACAGTGCCATCAGTGGTACCCTCTATTCATAACATGGCAGTGGAGTGGAGATCTATATATGGTTCCCATATTATGACACAAACATGAAAATGTTAATTATTACTCGCAGAAAGGGCTATTTATATGTTAGTGTTCACCAAATCCCAGAAGGGACCATACATCAGGCCCCCTCGAACGTAGAAGAGTTCCCAGGTAAGCAAGTCTCACCTCATGAATACTCTTTTAAACAAATAGGCGAGGAACATGTTTTCAAGGATCAGAGGCGGTTCTATTGGCCCAGAGTCCTGGCACACGTACCTAAATTGAAGTTTTATGGTGGGAAAGGTAAAATTTCTAAATATTAATGATTTTACCCATGTACACAAATAATATATGTGAGGTTCCCATAACATGACAGAATCATGGGAGTATTTATTATAACTCGGAGAGTGACATGTCTGTATAAAGCAGTTCACAGTGGCCCAGGGGGTATCATAAATCAAACCCCCTTAAGAGCAAACGAGTTCCGACAGAAGCAAATCTCACCTCTTGAACAGTCTTTCTATAAATAAAGGGTTGAATTATTTATCAGCGATCGGAGGAGGTCTTAGTGGCCCAGAGTCTTGGCACACGTACCTATACAAAGATATTACAGTGAAAGGAATAACAATTCAACATGACAAGGAATTTTTCCCATTAACATAATTGTAAGTAAAGCCACGCTCCATTGAGTGCTATCTGTAGGGGAGTGGAGAGTTACTACACTTGGGGGCTACAGATATGCAATATGTGTACGGGCAATAACTGGACACCACACATGCTTAGTTGCAGGATTGGACCGGAAGCCACGAGCGACCTCCGTCCCTTTATTTATAGGCTTCTGGCCACGCCTGGCCAGAAGGTGATACATTCGGTGGGAGTGTTTTTCGGGTCTCGGCCGAGACCCGCGAAACACTAGACTGTTACATCCCATCCCAAGTTGGTATTTATTTTTCTTTCCTTCGTAACAGTCTTATTCAGTCAACATGCAAAGTCAGCCAGCATTCGACTGGGTCTGGGATTCGGTCGAAGGATGTGAGCTCCTCGCCCTCTGGTGAGCACCGGTTCAGGTTCTCTTCTCCTAGGAGAGGGTGACGTGGTGGCAATGTCATTATGCTCAACAGGCTCACACCCATTGTCGGATTGGCTAACAACTTCAGCGACGGGCCCGTCGCGTGCCTCTTGGGTCTCATGTCTAGATGGAATACGTTTAAACCATGACACATTTCTGGTGATTTTTTTTCCATTCTTTGTGCCGTTACTGCCGTACCTTTGGTAGCCTTGGTTGTCCATGGTTCAACCTCATAAGGAGTCTTAAACTTTCCTCCCGGCCTGCGTGTTCTCACCAGCACTGCGTCACCTGGGACTAACACTCTGTCTCGCGCCCGCCTCTTGTGGCTTGCCTTCTCGTTCGTTCTTCTCCTTCTCTCTTGGGTGGCAGCCGGTGAGTATGGTTCAGGCATCCAGTGCTCTGCTGTTGGTAGTAGGTCATGCCGTGGTCCTGCAAACATCAGCGACCAGGGGGACGTTTGAGTGGTACTGTGGGGGGTGCTTCTGTACTCCCTCAGAAAGAGCTGTAGCGCTGCCTCAGGGTCTGCCCCCTCTACTAATGCGATCCTCAGGGTTTTATTGACAGTCCTCATAAATCTTTCCGCCTCCCCATTCGCTTTGGGCCATTGGGGTGTGATTCGCTGGTGTTTTATTCCTAGTCCCTGCAGGAATTCTTTGAATTCGTGTCCCTGAAACGGGGGCCCATTGTCCGTTTTCATCACCCTGGGGATACCAAACATCGCAAATACTTTGCTGAGGATCGGCTGCACATTTGCAAAACTGGTGGATGGAGCCACTTCCACTACAGGGTATTTCCTGTACCTGTCTACCAGTACTACGGTCACCCTCCCATCTGGAAAACTCCCGAAGTCTAAGCTTACCCAGGTCCAGGGCGCCGGGGATGGCTCTTCCGTGATGATGGAGGCAGGCGTCTCCGGAAGACTGGTCAACTGGCAGGCTCGGCAGTTCTTTACCAGCATATCCACCTTTTCATCCATGTGAGGAAATCACACCGTTTCCCTCATTCTGGCTTTCATCCGCTTCGTGCCTTGGTGTCCTTCATGAGCCAGTGAAGTAGCGCGGTCTTGGAGAGTGTGGGGAATCACCACTCTTGACCCCCGAAGTATGAGTCCATTGTTCGCCCTACTGAGCTCATTGTGTATTTTCCAGAACTGGGACAAACGAATCCGGTCAGTTTCATCCCAATCACTCACGTTACGCAGGAAGTTTTCCCAGGATCCAGTGTCTATCGCCACCTTGACCCTCGTAATGACAGCATCATCACCATACTGTGCTACGATGTCTTCTGGTGCTAGTGCTTGGGGACATGACAGCAGGGACACTATGTCTATGAACTCTTCAGTCCGTTTTTCCTGATCTGGGGTTTCATTCGTCTCCACCTGGGGATGCCGTGACAGAAAATCCGCCGGGTTTTTAGCTCCAGGTCTGTAGACTAGATCCATTTGGTAGTGTTGGACCTGAATGGCCCATCTTTCAATCCGCGGCGGTGGGTGTGGGGCTGTGCCTTTGAACAAAGGTACTAGAGGCTGATGATCTGTGACCATCCTGAAGGGTTGTCCGGTGATGTGTAAGTGGAAATGATTACAGGCCCACTTCACAGCCAATGCCTCTCTCTCAATCTGCGAATACCTGGCTTCCTTGCGGTGAGTGCCTTACTCGCGAACGCCAGGGGCACCCACACTCCAGGCTCCGCTTCTTGTGTCAGCAATGCACCTAGCCCAACTGGACTGGCGTCCACTAGTATTTCCGTTTGCCGTGCCGTATCAAAGTAAGCCATCGTCGTGCTGTCCAGCAGTGCTGCTTTTATTTTATCAAAGGCATCCGCTTCTGCCCGGGACCACTTCCATGGGTTCTCTTTTTTGGTCAGGTTCCGCAGCGGTTCAGCTATGGTGGCGAGCTGTGGAATGAACCTGGCGCAGTACTGTGCCATGCCCATGAAACTTCTCACCTCTGATGCGGTGGTCGGGGCTGGGGCATTCTTGATGGCGGTTGACTTCCGTGGGTCTACCTTGACTCCCTCAGAGCCGAATACGATCCAAAGAACTCTATGGACTGTTTGAAAAACTGACACTTCTCTTTATGCAGTGTGACACCAAATTCTGCCAACCTCCTGAGTGTAGCTTTAAGTCTCCTGTGATGTTCCTTGCTGGTTTTGGCATGGATGAGTATGTCATCGCTGACATTTAATACCCCACTCAGTCCCGACAGAATCTCTTTGATAGTGTTCTGAAAGATTTCAGCCGCAGACGTGATGCCAAAATTGAGCCTTTTATACCTCCTCAGGCCTGAATGGGTAGAAAACGTTGTGATGTACCGGCTCTCTTCAGCTAATTTCAATTGATGGTAGCCGGCATATAAGTCTAATTTGGAGAACCATTGTGCTCCATTTAAATCTGTTAGTATGTCATCCACCGTGGGCGTGAAATGCCTCTCCCTCTTGATTGCTTTATTGGGCATCCTCATGTCAATGCATATTCGAATCTTGCCAGGTTGCCGAGGCTTCTCAGCAATCACCATCGGTGACACCCATGGTGTTGGTCCTGTCACTTTTTCTATCACTCCTTGCTCTTCCAGTTTGATTAGTTCCTGCTCAACTGCCGATTGAAGATGAAATGGTATCCTCCGATGTCTTAACGCAATAGGTTGTATTGCTTTATCAATATGTAACTTGACAGGTGGCCTCTTAATAGTACCCAAACCTTGAAATAACGACGGGAATAGTTGAAGGATATCCTCCGTGTGTAGTGCCTTGACTGCATTTGCGAATGCAATTAACTTTAGGTCCTCCGCCGTATGACTGCCGACTAGCAAGTCTGCTTCTTTATCAATTACGTGAAACGTTGTCGTCAGCTCTTGATCTTCGGCTTTTACCTGCACCGTCATCTTCCCTCTCAGGGGTAATGGAGTCTTGCTGCCATAGGTGAGGATACGAGCCTTTGATGGCACGAGTTGAGGTCTTGGTCGTAGCGCCTTGTAATGCTGAATGCCCATGACATTGATCGTAGCTCCAGTGTCTATGACTCCGGTTACTGTTGATCCATCGATTTGGATCTGACACTTTGGTTGTGGTCTTCGCCGCCTTTTGAGCTCGCTTACGAAGGAGACATAATAGCACTCTTCCTCATCTTCCGTCGACGAGTCATCCAGCCGTTGTGAGTGGCGGGATTGTGTCCTGTTCCCTCTCGACGGGTAGGTGTCTCGTGTGTCCTCTAGGGGCAGCTGCCTAACCGCTTTGGTGGGTGTTTTTCTCCCCGCCGATCCTTGTCCTCGTGAATTTCCTCTCGCACCTCCTCTGTATACGCTGGCAAAATGATTAGCTCCCCCGCATTTGTCACATGTCTTGCCACGTGCAGAGCAGCTGTCTCGGTTGTGTTCTTCATACCCGCAGGAGCCACACTGCGCCCGCCGCTGTGTCCTGGTCGGCCATCTCCCTCTACCTCCGCGGCTACTGTTCCGCACGGCGTCCACTCACTCCGTCTTCACGGTTACTTCAGTGGTTGACGATGGGTTGATGGCTGATTCCATAGCTGTGGCTCGCGCATCTGACAGCTCGTGTGACCTGGCTAGCATCAATATTTCGTCCAGCGTTATGCGGGGCTGTCTCAAAATCAGTGTCCTGAGATGTTTGTTCTTGCACCCCTGAATCAACTGTGCTGTTACCTCTTTCTCTTGATCATCATCCGGGCATGTGCTTATCAGCTCCCTCAGCCGTGCATGAAAAGCATCCATCGTCTCCCCGTCCCTTTGCCGGGATTGTCTGAACTTGAACCTCTCATAATGTGGATATAGTTGTGGGTCAAAGTGTGCATTTAGCGCTTGTACCGCGGCATTGTAGTCTGTAGCTGCTCCGGTATTTGGCAGATGGAATAATAACTTGTAGAGCTCATCACCACCAAAGTGTAGTAGCAAGGACCTTTTCACCTCATTGTCTTTTTCCCTCGTTGCCGTGAAATAGTTATTTAGGCGACTCAGCCACACTGCCCAGCGAGGTGCCGCCGTGCCCGGGTCAGCCATCGTGCTGAATGGCGGGATTGGATTGATCTGGGAGTGTGGCGACTGTTGGACCACTGTGCCCATGACTTGTAATCCTGCCGGCCCTGCTCCTTGTGGCGGGGCTGCTGCTTGTTGAGCCCCGCCCGCCCCTGTGGCGTCTTACACTACCGACATCACTGTGGCTTCCTTGGATGTGTCCGATATACCACGTGGTCGGCTTGGTGTATGATGCGTGTCTCTCACGTGACGTCGCCAGTCACTTCCTGTTGGCTATGTGTGCGTGACAATACCCTTTACTTATTTCACTTGGTTTTTGGAGTGTGACCTTCCTTATGTGCGCTTGTTCAGCCAGATGCTTTGTGTTACTCCGCTTTTTGTTTTTCTTGCAGGTGGCAATGCTTTTTGCAGTTTCTTTTGTCCTCACCGACACGTCCACTCGCCCGTGCCTCCTCTGCCACCCGCTGCTTGCCGTCACCTCAGGCGCCCCAGGAAGCCGCTGCCTCTCCGCGTAGAGCACACCACCCGCTCGGCCGGATCGGGGCCTCTTCTTGCGATCTCCGTTGCTGGGGCAGGCCTCACGATCAATGCGCATGCGTGCACTACTCCATGAGCTTATCCGAGCCCATGCGCTGCGCGGATGGAGACTGCCTTGCCTCACACCACACGGCACCACCGCTTGCCAGCCCCCACGCATCTCTCCTCACGCTGCTTTCCGGCGGGAACGCACTGCGGTACCTGCTCCTCCAGCGGACGGTCCACTGCCTCCACGGCACGCACACAGGACTGGAGCACCGCCGCCATCAGGGAGACTTCCACTCCTCCGCCCGGGTCCTGATTCGATCGTCGGATCGTCATCACCGCCCTTCGTCGCCAGTGTAGGGGAGTGGAGAGTTACTACACTTGGGGGCTACAGGTATTCAATATGTGTACGGGCAATAACTGGACACAACACATGCTTAGTTGCAGGATTGGACCGGAAGCCACGAGCGACCTCCGTCCCTTTATTTATAGGCTTCTGGCCACGCCTGGCCTGAAGGTGATACATTCGGTGGGAGTGTTTCTGGGTCTCGGCCAAGACCCGCGAAACACTAGACTGTTACACTATCAACAATTACCTACCTCTATGTTCAATGATAAACTTAAACGCGTAATATGATTCAAGTTCGACCTCAGGTAATCCAAAACAACTAATAAGTGTTGTTCGGCCCGTAGTCCTGGTATATAAAACACAAAAACGGGACCATTGAGCAATCAGAATAATAAAACCTAATGTACGAGATATCCATCAAGGCTAACACCAGCACATACGCTTACCTTCATGTTCCTAGGGCATATATAGCCCTCTATCTAAATGGACATGACAGCAACCGATTTGACGGCCGTCCGTCCTGTTAAAGTAAAACAGAAACAGAGACCTGTCGTAACGAATACGTAAGGGAGTTCAAAGGGAGAAATATATCAGTGATATGTAGAAGCCCATCTGCTTACCTCAAAAAACAATGGGGCATGAATAACCCCCAGTAAAGTCCGACCGGATCACCCACCCGTCTACATTCGTCCTTTCTAGAGAAGAAACGGAGAGAGGCAGGGAGTAGTAATAAGAGTTACGTTCGTTCGTCATACACAAAATGTACATTTAAAGAGAATGACCCGCCCTGTTTCAACCCCCTATCGCAAACTGGACCACGCGACAGGCACACGCATTGTCTTAATACATTCTGCCACAGAGCAAAATGCAAATATCCTCTTATAGCATGCACCAAAAAATAAAATTAAAATTAGTCAGTGCAATTAGGTGTGAGAAAGTTTTAAATTATTCTGTAAATGAACTACGGAGGAGCGTGAAACAATATATGCAATGGTGTTTCAGTGTCTCTTCTGCACAAGCAACAAACCTTTGCATGTGTGCAACCCAGCCATTACTCCATGACCACTAGCAAGGGGAATTGTAACCGTTTAATGTCCTGATTATGAGGAAGAAGTAAATGCTGAGATATTGCCTGTTCCTCCTGGACTAGTTAAAACAAAAAAACAAATTAATGTTGCTCGAAAATTATCAACCTATTAAATAAAAGGCGTGATTTTCTTGTTTCCAATACAGCGCAAAAGCTTAGTGAATCTCCCCCAATGTACGTACAGGAGTTTTCCTAAAATGTGTTTGAGTTCACCACCCTCCAAAATCCTTGAGTGTCATTTAGTTTGCAAGTTGCTACATGAACTCAAACACATTTTAGGAAAACTCCTGTACGTACATTGGGGGTGATTTACTAAGCTTTTGCGCTGTGTTTGCATCACAAACATGATGCAAAACGGCACAAAATCTTTTTTTTCTAATTTACTTTTCAGCGCTAAACTAATGATGTAAAAGTAAGCTTTACATTACTTTGCCCCATGGAGGCGTGCCAAGGGCGGTGCAAAGGTGTTCCGATGCATCCACTCTAGGTTTCTCACTCTAAACCCAATTTACTAAACACAGTAGATTGGGTTTAGCGTGAGAAAACTGTGCCCTTTTAAACTAGGTGCAAGTATGGAGAAATGCTTTTATTTCTCCTTTCTTTTCTGACTTTGCATGTGTGCTGCACTTTACAGCACACATACAAAGTGGGAACAGCTTTCCCTCGTGTCTAGGCATTGAATCTTGTACAGTAAGGGTATCCTTCCTGTACAAAACCTATGCTGGACTCACACACACGCACACGCCATAGCGATATGGCGCTAAGGTGCGTGGGTGACACAGCAGCTGTAGAAACCACCGCAATGGAGCGCACACCGCTAGCCCCTCCTCCGGATCGCCCCTCGGGATTCTGGTACTTGTAGTTCAATAGTGGATCACCCAGGTGGGTGCAAGTCGGTACTTGTTGGACTGATGAATCTCTAGACCCGATACATGTCCCGGGTTTTTGGGTATCGCCCGAGACATGGCTCGGGTTTCGGGATAACTTCCCTCATCAGTAGAGAAAATGGTTAGGGGTGGAGGAGAAGGCCGCCAAACAACCGTCAATGGCCTCGATGCCCGAACCGGCACGCAGGGCAGCATCCAGGAGCCCGTCGGCTCAAAGCTCATGGGAGCCAATTAGTAGAAACCCCCGCAATGGAGCGCACACCGCTAGCCCCTCCTCCGGATCGCCCCTCGGGATTCTGGTACTTGTAGTTCAATAGTGGATCACCCAGGTGGGTGCAAGTCGGTACTTGTTGGACTGATGAATCTCTAGACCCGATACATGTCCCGGGTTTTTGGGTATCGCCCGAGACATGGCTCGGGTTTCGGGATAACTTCCCTCATCAGTAGAGAAAATGGTAAGGGGTGGAGGAGAAGGCCGCCAAACAACCGTCAATGGCCTCGATGCCCGAACCGGCACGCAGGGCAGCATCCAGGAGCCCGTCGGCTCAAAGCTCAAGGGAGCCAATTAGTAGAAACCACCGCAATGGAGCGCACACCGCTAGCCCCTCCTCCGGATCGCCCCTCGGGATTCTGGTACTTGTAGTTCAATAGTGGATCACCCAGGTGGGTGCAAGTCGGTACTTGTTGGACTGATGAATCTCTAGACCCGATACATGTCCTGGGTTTTTGGGTATCGCCCGAGACATGGCTCGGGTTTCGGGATAACTTCCCTCATCAGTAGAGAAAATGGTTAGGGGTGGAGGAGAAGGCCGCCAAACAACCGTCAATGGCCTCGATGCCCAAACCGGCATGCAGGGCAGCATCCAGGAGCCCGTCGGCTCAAAGCTCAAGGGAGCCAATTAGTAGAAACCACCGCAATGGAGCGCACACCGCTAGCCCCTCCTCCGGATCGCCCCTCGGGATTCTGGTACTTGTAGTTCAATAGTGGATCACCCAGGTGGGTGCAAGTCGGTACTTGTTGGAGAGATTCATCAGTCCAACAAGTACCGACTTGCACCCACCTGGGTGATCCACTATTGAACTACAAGTACCAGAGTCCCGAGGGGCGATCCGGAGGAGGGGCTAGCGGTGTGCGCTCCATTGCGGTGGTTTCTACTAATTGGCTCCCTTGAGCTTTGAGCCGACGGGCTCCTGGATGCTGCCCTGCGTGCCGGTTCAGGCATCGAGGCCATTGACGGTTGTTTGGCGGCCTTCTCCTCCACCCCTAACCATTTCTCTACTGATGAGGGAAGTTATCCCGAAACCCGAGCCTTGTCTCGGGCGATACCCAAAAACCCGGGACATGTATCGGGTCTAGAGATTCATCAGTCCAACAAGTACCGACTTGCACCCACCTGGGTGATCCACTATTGAACTACAAGTACCAGAGTCCCGAGGGGCGATCCGGAGGAGGGGCTAGCGGTGTGCGCTCCATTGCGGTGGTTTCTACTAATTGGCTCCTTTGAGCTTTGAGCCGACGGGCTCCTGGATGCTGCCCTGCGTGCCGGTTCAGGCATCGAGGCCATTGACGGTTGTTTGGCGGCCTTCTCCTCCACCCCTAACCATTTCTCTACTGATGAGGGAAGTTATCCCGAAACCCGAGCCATGTCTCGGGCGATACCCAAAAACCCGGGACATGTATCGGGTCTAGAGATTCATCAGTCCAACAAGTACCGACTTGCACCCACCTGGGTGATCCACTATTGAACTACAAGTACCAGAGTCCCGAGGGGCGATCCGGAGGAGGGGCTAGCGGCGTGCGCTCCATTGCGGTTGTTTCTACTAATTGGCTCCCTTGAGCTTTGAGCCAACGGGCTCCTGGATGCTGCCCTGCGTGCCGGTTCAGGCATCAAGGCCATTGACGGTTGTTTGGCAGCCTTCTCCTCCACCCCTAACCATTTCTCTACTGATGAGGGAAGTTATCCCGAAACCCGAGCCATGTCTCGGGCGATACCCAAAAACCCGGGACATGTATCGGGTCTAGAGATTCATCAGTCCAACAAGTACCGACTTGCACCCACCTGGGTGATCCACTATTGAACTACAAGTACCAGAGTCCCGAGGGGCGATCCGGAGGAGGGGCTAGCGGTGTGCGCTCCATTGCGGTGGTTTCTACTAATTGGCTCCCTTGAGCTTTGAGCCGACGGGCTCCTGGATGCTGCCCTGCGTGCCGGTTCAGGCATCGAGGCCATTGACGGTTGTTTGGCGGCCTTCTCCTCCACCCCTAACCATTTCTCTACTGATGAGGGAAGTTATCCCGAAACCCGAGCCATGTCTCGGGCGATACCAAAAAAACCGGGACATGTATCGGGTCTAGAGATTCATCAGTCCAACAAGTACCGACTTGCACCCACCTGGGTGATCCACTATTGAACTACAAGTACCAGAGTCCCGAGGGGCGATCCGGAGGAGGGGCTAGCGGTGTGCGCTCCATTGCGGTGGTTTCTACTAATTTTCTCCCTTGAGCTTTGAGCCGACGGGCTCCTGGATGCTGCCCTGCGTGCCGGTTCAGGCATCGAGGCCATTGACGGTTGTTTGGCGGCCTTCTCCTCCACCCCTAACCATTTCTCTACTGATGAGGGAAGTTATCCCGAAACCCGAGCCATGTCTTGGGCGATACCCAAAAACCCGGGACATGTATCGGGTCTAGAGATTCATCAGTCCAACAAGTACCGACTTGCACCCACCTGGGTGATCCACTATTGAACTACAAGTACCAGAGTCCCGAGGGGCGATCCGGAGGAGGGGCTAGCGGTGTGCGCTCCATTGCGGTGGTTTCTACTAATTGGCTCCCTTGAGCTTTGAGCCGACGGGCTCCTGGATGCTGCCCTTCGTGCCGGTTCAGGCATCGAGGCCATTGACGGTTGTTTGGCGGCCTTCTCCTCCACCCCTAACCATTTCTCTACTGATGAGGAAAGTTATCCCGAAACCCGAGCCATGTCTCGGGCGATACCCAAAAACCCGGGACATGTATCGGGTCTAGAGATTCATCAGTCCAACAAGTACCGACTTGCACCCACCTGGGTGATCCACTATTGAACTACAAGTACCAGAGTCCCGAGGGGCGATCCGGAGGAGGGGCTAGCGGTGTGCGCTACATTGCGGTGGTTTCTACTAATTGGCTCCCTTGAGCTTTGAGCCGACGGGCTCCTGGATGCCTCCCTGCGTGCCGGTTCAGGCATCGAGGCCATTGACGGTTGTTTGGGGGCCTTCTCCTCCACCCCTAACCATTTCTCTACTGATGAGGGAAGTTATCCCGAAACCCGAGCCATGTCTCGGGCGATACCCAAAAACCCGGGACATGTATCGGCTCTAGAGATTCATCAGTCCAACAAGTACCGACTTGCACCCACCTGGGTGATCCACTATTGAACTACAAGTACCAGAGTCCCGAGGGGCGATCCGGAGGAGGGGCTAGCGGTGTGCGCTCCATTGCGGTGGTTTCTACTAATTGGCTCCCTTGAGCTTTGAGCCGACGGGCTCCTGGATGTTGCCCTGCGTGCCGGTTCAGGCATCGAGGCCATTGACGGTTGTTTGGCGGCCTTCTCCTCCACCCCTAACCATTTCTCTACTGATGAGGGAAGTTATCCCGAAACCCGAGCCATGTCTCGGGCGATACCCAAAAACCCGGGACATGTATCGGGTCTAGAGATTCATCAGTCCAACAAGTACCGACTTGCACCCACCTGGGTGATCCACTATTGAACTACAAGTACCAGAGTCCCGAGGGGCGATCCGGAGGAGGGGCTAGCGGTGTGCGCTCCATTGCGGTGGTTTCTACTAATTGGCTCCCTTGAGCTTTGAGCCGACGGGCTCCTGGATGCTGCCCTGCGTGCCGGTTCAGGCATCGAGGCCATTGACGGTTGTTTGGCGGCCTTCTCCTCCACCCCTAACCATTTCTCTACTGATGAGGGAAGTTATCCCGAAACCCGAGCCATGTCTCGGGCGATACCCAAAAACCCGGGACATGTATCGGGTCTAGAGATTCATCAGTCCAACAAGTACCGACTTGCACCCACCTGGGTGATCCACTATTGAACTACAAGTACCAGAGTCCCGAGGGGCGATCCGGAGGAGGGGCTAGCGGTGTGCGCTCCATTGCGGTGGTTTCTACACAGCAGCTGTAATCAGCACCTGCACAAGGGAAAGGGCAGGAGAGAGCCATATCTTTGAAAATATTGCTTTCTCCTGCTCCCTCCCTGTTGCACATCACAGCACAGTCTCGCAAGGGGCTGCGCAGTGTGATATTTTTCCACAAATCTCCCCCATATTGTCTTCACATTAAAGGTGAATAGTGGGTTGCCCATTTTGAGAAAATATATTGTGCCTCGGACACTGCAAGTTGTGGCTTTAAATTTAGATCTACCTACTTATCCAATTTCCATTCAATTTAACTTAGATGAAGTGGAACCTGCCATTAATAAAAGTGCCACTAATGAAGTTTTGGGCCCAATCGCTTCCAATGGATTTGTACAAGCCTGATGTGGAACTTTGGGCCCTACTACCTACGAACATCTTAAATGCAGTATTCAAATCCGAGTTCCTTAACTCTTGGCATGCCGTATTTGTTAGTACTTGTTATTAATAAGGGTAACTTGAGTTCTGAAGATGTTTGTTAGCTTGCCTCCTGAATGTATTAAACCACTCTAGAGACCTGGCTTCAGAAGCAACATTTAAGTGCAATTACACAATTCCATAAAAGCATTAAAGTTCACCTTTTGCCCATAACCCAAACATTAGTATTGTGCGACATAATCACCATTTTTTATGAACAGATTGTTCATTTCACCTGCCCCACCCATAATGAATGAACCAAGATTCCTTGATATAAAAACATGATCAATATCGAGCTACAACCCTTTCCAGCTTCCAGGAAAGGAGCGTATCTGATAGTTATTCTGGGCAGCAACGTTTTTGATGTTCCATAAATTATGTGCAGTCATAGAATTAAGAAACCGCCTCTCTGTTCAGTGCCATTAATAATATCTTGGGCTCGTCAACTATAAAAAGAATTTGTATTCAAATGCCTTTTTCCCTATCTTGTCATTGAAATCACCTCCAATCAACAGTCTAAGACCTGAGGATTCATGTTGACTGAGATTTCGCAGCTCTTTAATAACCCTAAACAAACCTTCAAAAAGTTTATTTGGGCTATCAGTAGCTGAAGAATCATTGTTATGAAAATTAATTAAAAGACTGCAAAATGACCTGACCTTTTGAGCTGTAATACCTGCACACAATCACTACTGAGGAAGAGATGGTCTATGTTGCATTGTAGTTTGACCTTAAACCACATAAATTAAACTGGTCTAGCTCTACCAGATGGACATGACAGAACTAGCTGAAAATAACACACATAGCCATTGTTAAATATTTCTTCTGTTGCTCAGGTCTCATGATGCCCAATACCATCATGGGTATGCATACAATGTAACCAATTTGAAACTGCAAGGTTAGCCGAGATTCCTTCAATGTTCCATGAAAAAAGGTTCAGACTCAACTTCTTTTGTGGTAGTGGGGCACCATCTCTGGACATGCTGCAGTTGCATACACAGGGGCTGTCTACTAAAGTTGAGGAGCTGTCCCACTGATTGAAGATACTTCTAAAAAACAGAGACGCTATCTGATTCTATTCAGATCGCATTGTTCATACTGTGCCTCTATGAAATTTTGTTATTTGCCAAAAAGAACATTTCAGTCAAAGATGGTAAGTTCACGTAAGGTCTATTCCACATGGTCTTGGGCTCAAGGGAGTCCCCTCTTTCTCTTAGCTTGAAAAAGTCTGGGGTGAAGAGGTGGTCTAAAAAACATACCTTGTAGGACTTTTCTGGGTGCTGGTAGGCTTTCCTTCAGCTTCTCTGTTACTCGTATATGCACTGTGGGTGTAAAAAGGGTGGCCATACCAGCCTCCTACAGCAGCTGGCAGATGCAGACAGGTCAGTTCTTGGGCCGGTCTTCACAGAGGCAGCACTTGGGCATGTCCTGCATGTGCCCTATGCTGCAGAAAGTGAGAACACACTATGTAGTGCTCAGACCTGTCCTCCTCCTCCTCCTTCAGTAGGGCAGCAGGACATGTGGGCCTCATGGTCCACTGACCCACACAAAGCAAAGGCAGAGTCTCCAGGCATCCTGTGCTGCAGGGAGTGACAGTGCACTATGTAGAGCTCAGTCCCCTCCTCCGTCAGCAGGGCAGCAGTGCCTGTAGGCCTTGTAGTCCATTAGCCCCTATAAGCCAAAGGCGGAGTATCTAGCCTCCTTTACTGAGGGAAGTGAGTTTACGCTATGTAATGCTCAGGTCCCCTCTCCTCCTCCTTCAGCAGGGCAGCATGGTTTGTGGGACTCGTAGTCCACTGCTCCCCAACAAGGCAAAGGCATAGTCTCAAAGAGCTTTTGTACTGCGGAGTGTGAGAGAGCACTATGTAGTGCTTGGGTATCTCCTCTTTCTCCTTCAGAAGGGCTTCAAGGTAGCAGGGCAGCAGTGCATCAGGTCCTTAAAGTCCACTGGCCCTTACAAGGAAAATATAACAAGGAAAAAGATTCCTTAGTGACAGATTAAAAAATGGGCAAGATAAGTATAACTGCAAGCTACAATTCGGATCATATATGCTATAGGTACTTAGAGTCGGGAAATAACATCAAGGTAAGTTAACATCGCTCGCATGCAAGAGAACTATGCCTCCCAGCAGACATAGGTGACCACACCTCCCACAACGGCAATGGCGTTGAGATGCAACCTGGCGGTCCTCAGCGGATTTCGGCGCTCGTAGCGCAGGATAGTTTCATATCTTTTTTGGCCGCATAATCTGGCTTTTGCTGTATCAGAAGGGGAGAGAAAAGACACTGATGTTTCCCGCAGGACAGAATTGCTGAAAGATGCAGTGGCAGGTACCGTGCTGTCTCACAGCTTCTATTGCAGTTACAGGCGGCGACGGATTGCTCCTGCTGCAATGGTGAATGCGGTTGAGGTCTACGAGGAAGAGGTTAATGCCGGTCTAAACCTCTAGCGGCAGTCTCAGGGGTAACACTTTCTGCAACAGGACCAGGTAAAACCTGGGCTGGATTCTGAACTGGGCAGGTTGGAGAAGAAGACGCCAGAAAACAAAAAAGGTGAGGAGGCTGGGAGGCGAGGAGTTTAGGAGGTAAGGGGGGTCTCATTAGTTCGAACAGCCTCGCATTTAAGCTGAATAAGGGCTTCATAAGCGATCTTTTTGAAGACTGCGGCAGTGGATAGTGGAGAACTGAACTTGAGGGGGAACTAGCAGTAAAGAGTCGTCCCTAATTAACAATTAACAACTAACCCAAGGAGGAGAGGAAGTTTTGGCCCAAGTGGTGTTATTTTTGTCTTTACTACCGCATTGTACTCCTTTGTTGGTGTTGTTTGAACATGGGGAGGCACAACAAGCAGAATAATCCAGTTACTAAAGTTGACTCGGTAACCAGCCTTAAGGCCAAGACACGCCTGGGGCAGGCACAGGCAAAGGCGGTAGCCGTAGGAGTGGGAAGAGCAGGACTTTCGGGAAATCGTCTTGACCACAATTCCAGCTTTGAGAGTTCAGAAGACGACCCAGTCGAAGAACCTGCTGGCAACAGCCCCGAGGAAAGCACCCCCCAATGGCTCCGCTACTGGAGATTGGTGAAGCGGGAAAGCCAAAAATGGATTCTACATCAACGGCCGAATGCAGTAAGGAGGAGGGGAAGAGTGTGAAGGAGTTCCCTCTCTTCATCAAAAAGTCACTACAGTTAGTTCCCCCTCAGTCCACTAACCTCTTGCTCAGCCAGTGGAGAGAAGGGCAGACAATCCTGCCAGTCCACATCAATCCCCACCCTATATTACATTGTCATCTCCACCTCCTGCCTCACCAGTGCCTCCTCACGCTCAGAATTCTCCGACGCCAACCTCGATGGTACAAGAAGCGACTCAAGAAGCGACTTTTAACTCACTGAACCCTGCTTCTGCTTCCTCTGTAGTCTAGCCGTTGCAGTCTCACTCTCAGATGGCTCTGACCCAGATTGCAACTGTCAACAGTCTGGTTCTACCCCCCGGCCTTCAGGTAGTGCAAGATCATCTAAAGAGACTAACTCCAACACATAAGTCATTTACTTCCAAAGTATTACCATCAGGTCTTAGCCAGAAGCAATCCTATACCTCACAACCCCCAGCGCCGGATTTAGCCTTTGAATCTGCAGAAACTTATTTCAGATGATCCAGCTGAAACAATCTCCACCAAGCAGATGGATATTAAGACCCTGCTTAATCTTATCTTGGAGGAAATAAGAGAAATGAAAACGTCTCAGCAAAATGAAATTGCTTCACTCCATCTTCGTCTAGGGAAGATTGAAGAAGCAGTGGCCTGTTTCCCAGTCAAAATCCAGGAAGCAGAATCAAGGATCTCTCAGCTGGAGGACCAGATGAGGGGATTACTTACTAAAGGACGTGAGGTTACCAAAGACAGGAGTGCGCTAGAGAACAAGCTTGATGAGTTGGAAAACCACTCACCCCGTTCCAATTTGCGAATAGTGGGAGTTTCCGAGAGAAGTGAAGGCGTCCAGGCACCGCAATGGGTGGAAGCTTTCATCAAGGAGAAAGTCCTCCCCGAGTTCAGCGGGGATCTCACCATTACCATGGCCCACAGAGTTCCATTTCATTCTCTACCAAGTTTGAGTGGTCCTCGCACCATTTTAGTGAATTTTGCAGACTATTGCATTAAAGAGAAGATTCTGGCTAAAGCCATACAGCAAAGGCAATTCCCGGTGAACGAAACTTCCAATTTTTACTGACATGTCCACAGTCGTGGCCCGCAGACACAGAGACATTGGAAACTGACATTCTCTTAAAATAAGTACCTGTGCTGCCGCCAGCCAACTTGCTTTTGCGGGGGGAATGACTTCTCTTTGCCGGTGAGCCTGCCTTGCTGACGCGCCTCCTGACACGCGCGGACCGCGCGCTGCCCAACTACGACATCCAGAGGGCAGCGTGGTCTCGCGTGAGGTGCTCAGTAGCAGCCCCGCCCCCTGGGACCTTTCAATTCAGCGCGGGCCTCCGCGCCGCGGGACATTGGAAACTGACATTCTGTTAAAATAAGTTCCTGTGATGCCGCCTGCCAACTTGCTTTTGCGGGGGGACTGACTTCTCTTTGCCAGTGAGCCTGCCTTGCTGACGTGCCTCCTGACACCCGCGGACCGCGCACTGCCCAACTACAACATCCAGAAGGCAGCACGGTCTTGTGTGAGGTGCTCAGCAGCAGCCCCGCCCCCTGTGACCTTTAAATTCAGCGCGGGCCGCCGCTCCGCGGGACGAACGCGGGCCCGTCCTTGCCCGTCACTAGCCGGAAGAGGCCGGGCTTGGCCCATCCTCTTGGCTGATAACCTTGACCCTAACTGTGCATTTCGTACCTCTTTCATTTGTATTTACTGTCGCTGTTTTTTCTTATCTTTAATTCTTCCCAAGTAAACTTCAAATATTGATCCTGTGGGAGATTAGTATTGTATAATGGGTAAAAGGAAATTAGCTAGTCCAGGTGGAACTAGGCGTTTTACTGACACTCAACAGACTCTTCTGAGCTATCTAACTGGAGTGGTTGACGTCCTAGATAAGCAAATCCATACAGTAGAAGAGTCAATTGCGGGGTCATCATCTGGCTTAACCCAGGACTTACCCCCTAGTGAAAAATCATCAACCTCCCCATTCCTAGGGAGGAAGGCTTTTACAGTTGAAAACGGCTGTATTCAATCGCCTTCAGACAGCATCCAGCTAATTAGTTTTGAATCACCCACCCAACCACCACAAAAAAAGTCTAAGAACAAATCAAGAAAAACAGACGTTAGTAGTAGCAACATCTATAATGAAGTAGGCCCAGTTGTTAATCATCCTCCTCCTAATACACCCAAGCAACAGTAAACTGCCCCATTTAAAAAGGAAGTACATAGCACAGCCCAAGACACAATCACAAAAGAGAAGTAATCGCCCGGGTACTATTACTACACAAGCCCATTCTGAGATATTGAAATTGACAGCTTTACTGGAAAGACTTGATTCATATATTAGAGTTAGGCTAGATCAGATGACCACAAGAAAGACCAATGTAGAAACCATTCTACAGACCAAATTTAGCACATTGAATCCATCCACAATCACTGAACAGGGCCTAAGTATGACCTTAATCACCAACCCAGCGAAACAAAAAAGGCATTCCCCGAGGCAACCAACCAGGAAAAAAAGACCTATAACATCCAGGCTGGTCTGGGGGCTACGCAATTAACATCAATGCATATTAATGGACCTATTAATCTACCTTTACAGCCAACTATAGCCTGTGCACAAGTCCCTCCCCCGCCCCCAAAACTTAACCAAAAACAAGCCCCCCATTTCCCGTCAGGCCGAACCGAGGGCAGCAGACCCTCTTATAGACCTTCCACCGGAAGCTACCCCCTATGTAAACATTTTAGGCAATGTACCCCCAACCATCCCGCTGAAACAATCTCCACCAAGCAGATGGATATTAAGACCCTGCTTAATCTTATCCTGGACGAAATAAGAGAAATGAAGCTGTCTCAGCAAAATGATATTGCTTCCCTCCATCTTCGTCTAGGGAAGATTGAAGAAGCAGTGGCCTGTCTCCCAGTCAAAATCCAGGAAGCAGAATCAAGGCTCTCTCAGCTGGAGGACCAGATGAGTGGATTACTTACTAAAGTACATGAGGTTACCAAAGACAGGAGTACAATCTCGATGAGTTGGAAAACCACTCACACCGTTCCAATTTGCGAATAGTGGGAGTTCCCGAGAGAAGTGAAGGCGTCCAGGCACCGCAATGGGTGGAAGCTTTCATCAAGGAGAAAGTCCTCCCCGAGTTCAGCGGGGATCTCACCATTAGCAGGGCCCACAGAGTTCAATTTCATCCTCTACCAAGTTCGAGTGGTCCTCGCACCATTTTAGTGAATTTTGCAGACTATCGCATTAAAGAGAAGATTCTGGCTAAAGCCATACAGCAAAGGCAATTCTCGGTAAACGAAACTTCAAACTGTAGAATTTTCCCTGACATGTCCGCAGCCGCGGCCCGCAGACGCAAGGATTTCATTAAACTGCTCTTTTTGTTTAAAGCCCAGGGGGAAATTTCACATGTTCTCCAACCTAGAAGAGGCTCAGTATCTTCTTAAGGAAATTTCGGTGCCATAATGAGTTAATGGACTTACGGTCTTTCTATTGCGATCCCTGTTTTTTTTTTTCTAGTCTATGTTTAGTACCCTTTGCCGGGTGGGAGGGGTGGGACACTCAGGGTGCAGAACCATGGCACCCTCCAAAGTAGCAGGGGGGAGTTAGAGGTCGTTAATGTGGTGGTTCACCTTTCTAGAGGGGTGGGTTGGGGGTTGAGGGGTTGGGGAGGGGACTCAAAAGAGTATAGCAGTAAAACGAGCAGGAGCAGGGGCAGTAGAGTTAAGGTTGTTAAGAGAATGAGAGGGCTTAAATATCTCTTTAGGTGGTTTTATTTGTCGCTGCAGGAAAAAAAAGATCTTTTTTTTCCCTTTTCCCTTTTTTTCTTTTTATTAAATCTATTGTAATATGGCAAGAGTAACTAATATGTGCCGCACTATCTCAATCAATGTCAACGGGATACTAAATAAAGTAAAATATGGAGCTTTAATTAGGTTGTTAGTGTCTATCTAGCTCTAGGTAGTATATTTCCAGGAAACTCATTTAAAAACGAATCTCCCTAAGTTATATCTTCTTAGATTTTTTTTTCGCATGCTTTTTTTGCCTCAGCCGGTCTGGCAAAAAGAGAGGTTGCAATGTTCTTCTCCCGTAGTCTCCCTTGGGAATTTGGACAGGTTCATAGAGACCCCTTGGGATGGTGGTTGTGGGTAAAAGCTAAATTAAATGGGTTGATTTTAAATTTTGTAAAATATTATGGCCCAACAATGGAAAATACCACGGCCCTATTGAAGATCAGCGAGTTACTTAGGGCGGCCCCGGGAAAAAAATTCTGGGTGGAGATTTTAATTTTATCCAGGATCTTAAAAGAGATACGTCGAATAAAAATAAAAAAGAACTCAAACCGCAAACAAAGAAAGTGGTGGAGGCTTCAAGGCATGAGCATTTGTTGGTAGACCCCTGGAGCCAACTCCATCCTACTATTTCCAAATTCACCTTCCATTCCAATCAATTTCACATGGACTCTCGGATCGATTTCTTTTTAATAACACGTTCACTAAGGCTCAAAAGCATCACAATAGGAGCCATCCCATTCTCAGATCACTCCATTGTGACAATAGAGTTTGTAACTGAAGGGGGTGGGAGGTCCCATACCAGGTGACAGATGAATCGTCTTCTCCTACAAGACCCTCATTGGGTAGCCGAAACCAAGAAGTGGATACTGGAGTATTTGCCAATTAATGAGGGTTCAGCAGAAGTTTTTTCAGTCTGGAGTGGGTTTAAGGTAGCCATGCGGGGGCAAATGATTGCATGCTCTGCAGCCCAATTGAGAGAAAGGCAGGAGAAGATTTATCAAATCCAACAGGCAGTAGATAATGCAATGAGCTTTAGAGATTCTCAACCCCGGAGCTGTGGCAATGCCGTGACCCAATTAGCTAGGGCCAAGTTTGCATTGAAATAATTTTTTTTAATCGAAGAAATCAATAGCTCTAGAACTTTCCAGCAACAAGTCTATGAGGAGAGTCAAATGGTGAGAAAGATGCTGGCTGTGCAAGCAAAAACTAAACAGGAAAAAGCCTTGATAGCAGAAATCATTGATCCAGCAGTGGAAAATAAATGTTTCCGCTGTCAGACTCAAGGCGGGGGGGATTGGCTCCATATATTTTTTGCTTGCCCGAAACTTGAAATATTTTGGCGTATGATCTTTTCTGCAATAAGCCAGGCCTTAAACAAGACGCTCTACCCCGAGGCTGAAGTAGCTCTCTTTGGCATTTATAAAAAAACGGTCTTGAGCTGACCAAAGCCGAAGAGACATTCACAGCAATCTGTTCCCTAGTAGCCCGCTCCCCAATCCTCCAAAATTGGAGGTCTGAGGAGGTACCATCCTACCCTAAATGGGCATATAAAATGCAAAGGACAAGGAGGTTCGAAGAGGCTTACGCAAAAAGAGTTGGGGCAACTAAAAAGTTTATTAATATTTGGAGATTCTCTGATAGCTCCGACTCCTTGTTGGCTTTGTAGCAATTTAGTAGCACTTTAGAACTCGACACCTTATTGTTATATAACTAAGAATAGCCTAATTAGCACTTTCTTCTCAAGGTAGAATGTTTATTTATTAAATGAATACAAACGATGTGGGAGGGGTCTTGCAAATATACAATAAGAATGATATCTAACCTTGCAAGGTATAGTATTAGGCACTTTTAGTACTTTTGAAAATTAGGACAGTAGGAACGGCACCACGTGGCACTTTATGGCCTTTTTATGTCCAGGAACGATTTCACGTGTATTCAAATATAACAGAGCTCCTTGAATAGATAAAAGGTTTATGTATTGTTTGAGGACGACCTCCATTAAGGGATCCAGGCCAACAACAAAAATAATACACGTTATAATCAACTCTGTTGAATTCTGATATCTAGCACTGTTAGCACTGTAGAAAGCATGAGAACAGGAACTCTGCTCTTATCTGTTGCTTTGTGATGATGTTGTTTTTAATGACCAAGGTTCTTACTAGAAGTTGTTTGTCTCTTTTTATAATCTGACTCTCTATAATTCAAATTATTGATTATTGTTTAATGTATTAATTGCCCTCTGCTCTGCTCAATAAAAAAAAACCAAGGTAAGTTATCATCATTTGGAAAGCGCTTAGCCTTTCTCAATTTCTGTGATGTGTTATAATAAAACCACAAAACTAAAACATATAAGAAACTATATATTGTTTTATTGAAAAGATTTTTTGTTATGATTAAAACAGTGGATGTCGAGATAAAAAGAAGCACAGACAATCTATTTGTCACAAAGCATCAATTTCATTACCACTTTTTAGTATGCTTTTCTTAATCCAATTTAAAGAAGAAAAATAGTGAATACAAATTAAAAAACACACAATTGTTAAAATAGCAAGGGAAAACTATTGACACGGCATTTCAGTGAATATATGTAAGATCTTGACCTTCATCAGGACAAGAAATGTTTTCAGTTTATCTAAGTAACAATAAAAACATTCATTAAACAACTGTAAAAATCATACAATTGAAACAAAATAATTGCAGCAACTACAAGTTATCCTTAAATCAGGTACCATAATTACTTTTTGAACCGCAACAACAATAGTGCGTATACCACATGATCCATTTGTATTAATGTCTACAGTCATCTCCCTAACCTCATATCATCGAACAAGAACCTACCTAAAATTCTTTTGAGGAGACCCTGGAATATTCGTCTCCCATTTTGAATGGCTAGTGCCCGTAATGAAAGAACTGTATTCTTGAGATAGAAGAATTCTATCAAAAAGAAAAGATTTTTTATTTATTATTTATTATTTATTTGTTGTTTATTGAATTTATATTCAGTCAAGCATTACTTTGTGCGACATAAATCTAAACCCACCTATTGTGGTTGTTGATTAGTTTCAAATAACAATTGTATCTAGAAAGTTACTTAAGAGTCATGTTGTGAATGAAGTTTATCTACAGAAAAAAGGAACAATTAGAAGTATATACTCAATCGTAATGGTCCTCCCAACTTGATCAAATGGAAATTCTCACCTGATAAAAAGTCACAGGGACAGCTAATTTATTGATCTGCTGCTTGCCTACACAGTCAATATCTTTCTTTCTTCTAAAATTGCCTTCCCTATTTCCTGAAGAGAAATGTATAAACCATCAGTCTTAACATTCAGATTGGTGGAGAGCCAACACAAGGTCTACTTCACACAACTACATCTTACCTGGGGGGCGCTAGGTGGCGCACTTGTGAATGGAAGCCTTCTCGTGAGGCTCTCACATCCTGGCGACATTAATCCTGTAATTGATCCTTATGTCGGCGACAGATAGGGCTGAAATCGCTCCCATCTGATAAAGGGACTACACAGCGGCTCCGGTGTGAATTTGGCGCTGATCGCTTGCTGTCTGAGACTGGTGGAGGCATCCTTGTGTTCAACGACCCCGGCTGCCGGAGGTTTCAGCGCGGCCGGCCGGCTTGCCTGCGGACGCGAGGTCGGGGCTTTGATGACGCCAGCTGGGCCCTGAAAGGCGCGAAATCCTCGGCGGGCCACGGAATGACGGCGGCGGAGTGCAGCGTTTCCAGTCCTTTCCTAGCGGAGGTGCTCTGAATGCGGAGACGGCGCTGCCCTGACCCTCTTGTCCACTGAGGTATTCCCAGCGCTTTGTTTTGCCTCTCTGATGGCCTGCCTCTGCCTGCCTCTGCCGAGCGCGGCCGTTGCCCTGCTGTGACCCCTTCGAGAGTGGCGGCCATTTCGTGAGTGAGGCCCCTCTACCTTTGGATCCTCCCGGGACCCTACCTTACCTGCCCTCGGTGCTTAGAGTACCTCGCTGGGCATTGCTACTGTGCACTCTTGGGGACTGCTGGAGATATTGCCACCGACTGGGGAGCCCGCCATTTCCTCCATTGTAATTCTTCCCACACTTGATTGCGAGGTCCGAGAGGCGAGAAATGCTGACAGGAGTCCGGGGGCTGCGGGCATTACTGGTAGCATAGCCCTCCTCACCTGATACAGCAAGGGACATACGCATACAGTGCTGACCACTTGGTGGACACTGTTCTTCATCACTCTTGGAGGCACATATAACAGGGGTGCGCTCAGACGCATTACAGAACTGCGGTGACTGTTGCCTGCTCTATACGTCCCGGAGTCCTCACGCCTGCATATATACCACCCGTCTAGGAGGACTGCTTACTAGTTCCGTCTGGTCTGTGCTCCAGCTCAGCAAGCACTTATCCTGGGACAGCTGCAACCTCATTTAACTGCTCATAGTAGTTGTACGGTGGGACGAATACACTGTGGTACTCCTGGAGGGCTTTCAGGTCTGACTCAGAGGGGTGCGCTGTGACCGAGAGCGGCGACAGACACCCGCCTTCACCTACCGCCCGCACCCCCCCTCCACGCAGGTGCTGATCCCTACCGGCGTTCGACTGGACGGTGGGGGCTCTCCGGCGGTTTTTGGACAACGTGATTGCACGTACGTAACGAACCTGCTATCTGCCACTTCGCAATCTGGTTCACTCGACATTACTGAGCGGCTAAGATGGGTCGACCTGATGTGCGGCAACCGAAGCTCACGTTTGATGCCGCAAAGAAGACGACTCACACCAGCCCGGACACTCAGAAGCAGATAGAGGCTAGCAATTCTGCTGATAGCCAGGCGACTACCTCCACGGATGTCCAGGAAATCCTTTGTGAGATGCACCAGGGATTCGCGACCATTGCGGACAAGGTGGACAGAATGTCGTCCCGTATGGATGCTGTAGTCCACAAACTGGATATTCACGAGGGGAGGTTGAAGGAGGTGGAACAGCGGGTTTCGGATGTTGAGGACACCTCGGGACAGCACACAACGTGACTTACATGGATGGATGACTTATTGCGCACCATAGCGGCAAAGAATGAAGATTTGGAGGCGAGAAGCCGGCGTAACAACGTACGCATAGTAGGAATTCCGGAGTCCACCAACGTGGGTAAAATGGAGGAATATGTGGAAAGACTTCTGTTGACTGCAGTGGGCTCGGAAGCGTTCTCCCCCCAATTTATAGTAGAAAGGGCGCACAGATCCCTAGGACCGGTACCCAAACCGGGTATGAAACCGAGGCCTATCATAGCTCGTCTGCTAAACTATAGGGACAGAGACACAGCGCTACGGGCGGCTCGATCCTCCAACAAGCTTACCTGTGATGGTAATGAATTCACAATATATCCTGACTTTACGCCCATGGTCCAGGAAGAACGGCGCAAGTTTTTGGATGTTAAAGCAAAGCTTCGTACTCTGCAAATTCACTACGCATTACTCTATCCGGCTAGACTGCGTATCACTTATCAGGGGCGCCAAAAGTTTTTTACGAAGCCACAGCAAGTTGTGGAATTCATCAAACATGTTAAAAGTTCAGCGCACCAGCATAGAGAAGGGATGGCTGAGCTTGATCGCAGAAACGACCAGCTGGAGGACGAAGAACAATAACCTCACTGATCTTGAAACACTAGAGATCGCTATGGTTCCTGTATGTGAGTACTGGTTTGTGGCCTAAATTGTGGCAGTTGCTGTGGTCGTTGCCCTCCATTTCTCCTTGACTATAAGATGAGCGAGGGCTAAGACCCGAGAAACGCTGATTCTGAGCCGCGTCGCCAGGTACCCCCCTCTCTCCCTCTAGCTAGATGGGCTCTGCCTTTGGAAGCTGAAGGAGAAGAGGGGTTGTTGTGTCGCCACCTGGAATGTTCCCTAGCAGGCATTACCCATACGGTTATTGTTGTTGTAGGGTGTGTTATCATCCCTGGTTGTTGAGAGAATCGGGGTGGGGTAGGGTGGGTTATGGCACTGGCGAGTTGGGGATGCCTCTGTGGGAGGTGGGGGGGAATGGGGGAATGCATGGTTGTTACGTGAATTGTATGAGTGTGAGATACACAAGCAAACTGACACAGCGATATACTGGAGGGATGTGAGAGGGACTATTGCTCGTGATACATTGATGTTGTGGAGGATGCAACGTACTCTATTAGAGCAGGGTCAAACATACAACTACAGGTGCGGGGACTGTTAACCGATGTAATTTCATATCCTGGAATGTGCGTGGTCTGAAAGATGCACGAAAATGTAGACAATTGTTGGCGTATTGGGATAGGCATAATGTGCAGGTGGTTATGCTACAGGAAACTCACAATCCCCCGTCGACAGATTCTGCATTCGGCACGAGATGGGCAGATGTGAGGGTTTTTTCAAACTACTCCTCGTACGCCAGGGGTACTGCCATTCTTATACACCGAGCTCTCCCGTTCACACTGCAGGGGCAGCATGTTGATAAAGAGGGGAGATATGTGATTGTGTGGGGGAGGTTGGGTGGGGAGACGATTACCATTGCCAATTGTTACGCTCCCAATGTTGATGATCCCCACTTTTTCACACAGCTCTGGGGAGTTATAATGGATGTGGGTTCCAGGTATCTGATCTGGGGCGGAGACTTTAATGTAGCCCTGAACCCGAGATTGGACAGAGCGGATGGTTGCTCAACATATCATATCAAGGCGAGAGACTCCCTCTGGGGGATAGTTGAAGAGGGAGGGTTGATTGATAGTTGGAGACATTTACATCCTGATCTCCTGGAAGGCACACACTTCACATCCTACACAGGCACATGGGCCAGAATCAATTACATCTTTGTGTCCCTGAATCTAGCACCGAATGTTTTGCTTTCTCAACATTTACCCAGAACACATTCCGACCATTGCCCCGTTCTCATGTCTTTAGATATGCCCGGATTTCATAAACCACGCCCGCCTTGGCGATTACATCCCAGCATTCTGGTAGATACTGTCTTCTGTGAAGAACTTAGGACCGACATAGAAGACTTCTTCCCCCGAAACAGAGATACAGTGGATAGTGTAGAAACAGTTTGGGAGGCATTCAAGGTTACGGTGCGGGGATGGTGCATTGCTAAGAGCTCTGGGGTACTGAGAGACATACAGCGAACTCTCTGCAGGTTGGAGGAGGAACTGAGGGCTTTAGAGAACTGCATGTCACAGGGGATTGCTAGAGAGGCGCAGCGCGAGTTTAGAGCTAAGTTATCAGAATACGAGGCGGAGGCGCAGAGAGAGGTGCGGTTCAAGGGGAAATACTGGCGAGCCTGTGCTTACAATGAGGGAGGGAGACCGGGTAGAGCGCTCTCCATGGCAGTGAGGGTGGCACGAGGCTCGAATACTATCTTAGAGCTAACCACGGCAGATGGGGAGGTACACAGAGATAATGTTGGAATTCTAAACACACTCCAAGCACACTATAAACAACTTTATACATCGCGGGCAGCTGGGGAATTTGACCTGGATAGCTATCTGGGGGATATTGCACTCTGCTGGATAAGCGATGTCCACAGACAATTCCTAGGGGCACCACTCGAGTTGGACGAGGTGCGAGATGCCATTATGTCTTTGAGCAAGGGAAAGCGCCGGGTCACGATGGTCTCCCCGCAGAGTTTTATAAACGCTATGTGGAGATCATGGCACCGGTGCTAAGGGAGGTATTTACTGATGCCTTGGAAGTGGGTGTGCTCCCGAGATCTATGCGAGAGGTTATCATCACATCTTTACTTAAGCCTGGGAAAAATGCTGCACACTGTGACTCGTATCGCCCACTGTCGCTACTGAACTGCGATGCCAAAATTCTGGCGAAGGTGCTCGCGACCAGACTCTCCTTACTTATGACCACACTCATCTTACCGGATCAGTCCAGTTTTGTCCCTACGAGATCAACCTCACACAAGCTCCGCACTGTCTTCTCCCTGATTCAAACGGTTCACCCTGAGATCCCCCTTGCCGCGTTTTTTCTGGATGCATCAAAAGCTTTTGATTCTGTGGAGTGGGGATTCCTCTTTGCGGTCGTGCAGAGGATGGGGTTCCCCCCGATCTTTGTAAATTGGGTACGGTTGCTCTACACGGCTCCAACGGCAAGAGTGCTTGCGAATGGCCAGCTGACTGACGCTTTCAAAATAACGAGGGGTACCCGTCAGGGGTGTCCCCTCTCCCCCTTACTGTTCGCTGTGGCGATAGAGCCGCTGGCCTGTCGAATTCGACAACTGCACAAAGCCAGTGCCTTCAATTACTTTCAACGCCAACTTTCAATCTCATTATATGCCGACGATGTCACTCTGTACGTTAAGGACCCCCATTCTACCTTAAATGCGCTATTGCGGGAATTCGTTGCTTTTGGAGGCCTTTCCGGCGTCTCTATTAACTGGGGTAAATCCCAACTCTTCCCTCTGACACCGGCCGTATCAGAATTCCCGCTAGAGTACCCTCTTGAGTGGTGTACCTCTGAACTACGCTACCTGGGGATACAAATATCAAGAGACAAGGGAGATACGTTGCGAATGAACTACGGGGTGGCAATCACCAAGTTGGCGGACTCAGTGACTCGTTGGATTAAACTGCCCCTGTCGATGGCGGCGAGAATTTCCCTCATAAAAATGGTGGTCTTGCCGCGTTTCCTATATCTGTTCCTCAATATTCCTTATCACCCAGGCGCATTCTTCTTCAAAACCTTACGCTCTGAACTTATTCGACTGGTATGGGGGGGAAGGCAGGCACGGCTCCGCTGGGCGGTCATGACACAACCCTACCGCGTGGGAGACTTCGACGTCCCCGACTTCGAGGTATACTATTTGAGTGCTCAGGCGCACTACCTATATTATTGGATGAAGCCGACTGCTTTCATGCCGCAGGTGGCAGCGGAGGACTGGATAGCTCATCCGCTGTCACTGGTTGGAGTGGTGCATGCCCCCGCAGCGGAGCTGGAGATGCACTCTAATACAGTGTCCTGCACGATGGAAGCATGGCATAAAATAGGGAGACGGTTACAAACCCCGTTATTGTATACAGCTCGTATGCTATTATCTTATCATCCACAGATGGCGCTCCTTCAAGAGATAGGATTTCAACAAATGTGTAGACGGTTGAAAATTTGGGTGTGGGGTGATCTATTCCGCGATGGGAAGTTCCGATCTCGAGACGATTTCTTCGGGGAATGCGCACCTAACCCTCTAGAGTTATTCTATTACCTACGGCTACGAGAAGGCCTAAGAGCCCTATTACCCGATTATCCTCATGAACCCCCTAGTGTAGCCCCGCTTACAATTGTGCTGAACAGCTCTGATGGAGCACATCTAGTATCCAAAATATATAAATGCCTACGGGAAGAACTACCCGTTGTGGAGAGTACGGCTAGGACGCATTGGACGTCAGATTTTGGCAAGGACATCACAGAGGAACAATGGGAGTATTGTTGTGACTTGTCGGGAGCGGTGATGTCTAGCTGTCGCCTCAAAATTATACATTACAAGTTCCTCCATAGGTTGTACTTCACGCCTGCTAGGAAGGTTCGGTTCGGACTGACTGACTCGGACAGGTGTGAGCGATGTGGACAGGAAGGGGCGGACTTCTTCTATTTAGCGTGGACCTGCTCGCGAGTACAGGAGTACTGGTCGCAGGTTTGCGAGGGTGTCTCCCACATGATAGCTGCTACACTGACCTTAGATCCAATGTTGTTCCTACTGGGCTATACTGCGCAGATAGCGCGGACGGTTAGGAAGTATACTAATGTGGCGTTGTTACTGGCAAGAAGACACCTGGCATGTAGATGGGGTCGGGGCCGAGCTCCTAAATTTAAAGATTGGTTGCGTGACATGTTATACTGTCAGGAACAGTACGGAATATTCTTGGAACTGTTGCCTCTTAACTCGAGACCGGCTGACATCTGGGGTCCTCTACAGAATTACCTCCTCACCACAGCATCGCAGGGGGAGGGGGACACTGACACTGGCGAAGCACCACAGACAGCAGACCTGTTTTGATCTCATCTACCATTTGTCGACCTGGGCTGGAGGGGGTGGACTGATGGGTCTTCGTACTATTATTGGCTTGTCAGATGCGAAGATTGATGCCTGGTAAATGCGTATCATCTAAATGAACATACGCCTCTGCGGATGTGCTGAACACCTGGGTCCATGCCTAATAGGTTTTATCCAGTGTCATGATATCTTGCCTTAAACCTTAGTCACCCTAAAGTACAATCTGATTGTCATCTCTCCCCCCAGCAGGAGACCTTCCTAGGTCATGTGGTGGATAATAACTTCACTCCCCTGATTCCAATTATGCTGCTCTGGTTTCTAATTGCACTATGCCATGAACTGTCTTGCCGTCGACATTCACTCCAATGCTGATCCCCTACTGCTTAGACCTGATATAATAGGACTGCTACTATGTTGCATCCCTGATGGCTGATCCTGATTACCCTCTCTATGTTCATACCTCATGTAACTCCAAATATGTCAATATATGAGTATCGCTGCCGGCCATATATGGTTGTAGGCACACTGCTGTGTATTTACGCTTGAATGTCAATAAAAGTTTATAACCCAAAAAAAAAAAATACATCTTACCTGGCAATCCGATCGGTATTGCTGTGCTCTCGCTTTGCTTTATATTTTTTGCAATGTCCAGGAATTATGGGAGGCATATTCGGTTGATTGACGGACTAGTGAATGATAAAAAAACAAATCAAGCTAGACATTACATCACCAACTATCCTTAAACTTGGATGTCTGGTTCTGCATAATAGGTGTTTGTCTATGTTAGAAACATTTATAATTCATTATTCGAAACTCTGTATAAATAATTCTGTATCAATAATTCGCACCTAAAAAGATGTGCAATTTATCAAAATAAAACCTAATGAAGAGGCTTATCGCAAAATGAAACTACTGTAGAGATGAGATAAGCGAAAAACACTTTCTATATTTAAATCCATAAATGTCGAAGCTTATCCCAAAGTAACAATACCGGCCTTCAAAGCTCCAAATCTCGGTAGAGATAAGATACATGGAAAGGACCTTCTTTATTCGAATCCGTAAGATGTCAAGCAGTTTTAAGATGTCGACTCACCGTATTGAATATTAAAACATCCGAAAGGCTCTATAGTTCGGGTTCCAGATATGTGAAAAATAAGACAACCACTAAAGTTCTTCTTTTTATATAGGTCAGCCAGATACTGCATCGTGTAGATAAAGCCAAAATCACAACCGAAAGGCAAAAAACAAAACAGGAATCGGCTGTGTGTTTCCATGGCCTCCATATTGAAAGTATTAGTCGATCTGGAATAATAAAGATCTAGTAACCTCCGAATATATATATTCCAACGCCACTTAATGCTATAGATTATCCCCTGAGCTACTACAGATTTGCTATATGAGGAGATACTTTCATACTAACGGATACTTTTAGAGGTTGTACTATTGCCCAACAGAGGAATTTTTGTAGGCCATTTTAAGCGGTAAACATAAAGAGCAAATAGTCTTAAAATATCAAAGGATATTCACCCATATTAATAGCCAGATTGAGTTAAATTACAGAAAACATTATATATATATATAAACAAACCGGGTGGTAGGGATAATGACTTGTCTAAATATTCTATACCCACCCAGTATACAATGAAAATGTGTCCAGTGAGTTTCTGAACTATAGAGATAAAAAAGATCTTACTAGTAGAGAGGAATGGTTGTATGACATTACAGCGCATGCTAATAAATCGCATGCCATTACATCGCGGTTTTTACAACGCAAGTCGTTACAACGACTTGCGTTGGAGGGCGCTGGACTTAGGAGTAGTATAATTTACTGTTCCAACTTCAGTCTACATACAGTAGGGAAGGTGTTGGATAGTAAATTATACTATTCCTTGTCCTAGAGCGCTGTAATGGCATCGCGATGTAACGAACGCGTTGTAAACGATGTTTCCCGAGCGGAATCATTTATATCAACCTTTCCCACTCTTCCTTACTGTTAAATCCGTTTCTATAAGAATTAAATTTAGACATAAAGAACTGGTCTCTCCTTTTTCTTTTAGTCAGTAGGTCACCTCCTCGTATGTTGATTTGTGTGGCTTCTACAATACACCATTTTAGGTCATCTACGGTACGACTCTTTTCCAACCGGTGTTCCACCAACGGAGCATTTTTCTTTTTGGTGCGGATAGCTGATTTATGCTCATTGAGTCTTATTCTGATCTCTCGGGACCTCTCACCTATGTATCCCTTATTACAGAGGTACACTATAAGATAGATGATGTTTTTAGTGCAACAATGAACTAAATATTTCAGGTAATGTTTGATTCCATTATGTGTGATCACAGGGCCTTTCACAAAATTGACGGAACTGCAGTAAATTTTCCTTTGAGAGCCTGTCCATTAGTTATGCTAAGTTGTTTGCTCTCCGTGTTTGTCTTACAAGTATGGATTAAGCAGTTTCTCCTATATGAGAAAGTCGGTTTTTGCAGAGGAGTGACATCCTTGGTGTTGAGAAGATGCCAGGATTTGTTGATCACATTTTTTATTTTATTACTGATGTTAGTAAAATTAGTTACAAAAGTAATAGGTTGTTTCTTGATGTCTGTATTTTTAACTTTAGGTTCGAAGATGGAGTCCCTATTATAATATTTAGCTCTTTTATATGCTATTTTCACTAGTTTTTCAGGGTAACCCCTATCAGTGAATTTTTGGATCAACTTGTTTGCATGAAACTCAAAATCTCTCAGATTTGTGCAGTTGCAGCGGACCTTGAGAAATTGGCCAAAAGGGATGTTGTCTTTTTGGCTCATAGGATGATTATTCTCATAATGGAGCATTG